>NW_028263388.1:1337500-1685000 GCF_051168715.1 Poecilia mexicana
ATTTATTTATTTATTTAGCGTGGTTTCGCTTCTCCGAAACGGACAGATGTTACGTCTGCAGCTCCTCCACAGCGCCGCTCTCCTGGGTAACGAGCACCAAGAAGGCTCCATTTCTTAAAGCCGCTGGATGAGTTACTTCCAGCGGTTTCTAAGTCTTAGCAGCAGCGGAGCCGCGTCCGCAGTGGTTGAGCAGCGGACTGCGCATGTTGCAGTCTAATTAACTTTTGCGTCGTCATTTATTTCCTCCAGATAAACTACCGGCTCCTCAAATGGATTAACACAACGTTGCATTCTCTTTAGTTTTCTCTGGTCTGTAATGGAGACTTGAATTTAACGCGCCATTTCAACCAAGGGTTTGTAATGCGCTTCCTAACCATTTTTTATTTGTAAGTATTGATTTTATTTTTTAGCCAAGGCTCTGTCTCTGCTAATGACATCTTCGATACATTTTTTGATCCCAGGCTTAATTTATGGACTGAACAGACAGAAACAGTTACCATCATACATTTTGACCTGTTGATTTTATTTTTGAACCTTTTTTTTATTGTAAAATGTTGATTTGATTTTTGAACCATTTATTTTAAAGTGTTGATTTTATTTTTGAACCTTTTTTTATTGTAAAGTGTTGATTTTATTTTTGAACCATTTTTTTTATTGTAAAGTGTTGGTTTTATTTTTGAACCATTTTTTATTGTAAAGTGTTTTTATTTTTGAACCATTTGTTAATTTTAAAGTGTTGATTTTATTTTTGAACCATTTTTTTAAATTGTAAAGAGTTGATGTTATTATTGTAACCTTATTTATTTTGAAGTGTTGATTGTCTGAAAGACCTTACACATGAATTGCCCCATACGGGGTTTGAACCGACAACCTCAGCATTACCAGCACGGTGCTCTAACCTGCTGAGCTAACTCACCTACCTTACAAACTGTTGGGTTTCCATGGATTTAAGAAGAACTGACATGATCTCACCACAATGGAGATTTGATAAAAGTGCTTATATTCTAATGTTTTTCAAAACAACATACATAATATTTTATTTTCCAGAGATTTTGTATTTTGAAGTGTTGATATTATTTTTGAACCATTTTTAATTTTCAAGTGATTGTATTTCAGAGATATTTTTTTTCTTTAATGTCTTAATTTTATTTTTGAACCATCTTTTATTTGTAAGTATTGAATTTATTTTTTAGCCATTTAGCCAAGTCTCTGTAGAACCATTTGTCTCTGCTAATGACATCTTTAATACATTTCTTTGATCCCAGGCTTAGTTTATGGACTGTAATGTGAAATTAGGCACAAGTATAAGTCTGACAGTTTGTTCACCAAGTTACTGTGCTCTCTGAGAGGATCTGTAAGTATTTGACATTGTTCCATGCCCATTGTTGACGTTAGTCTCTAACAAAATGTGGATCATCTACCAGGAACACTGCAAAGACCATGAGTTTCTGTAGTGTAGTGGTTATCATGTTGGCTTTACATGCAAAAGGTCTCTGGTTCGAAACCAGACAGAAACAGATTTTGCATGTTCTATTCATCACAGGTGTTTACTAAAGGTCAACAAGGTTCTGTGGTGTCATGGTCTGTACTCTGAATCCAGGCATCCGAGTGCAAGCCTCAGTTAAAATTTTCATGCATTGCATCTCACATCATCAACTTTGGAACCTCAAACTGAATCATAGCAGAGAAGTTCAGTTCCTGTAGTGTAGTGGTTATCACGTTTGCTTTACACGCAAAAGGTCTCTGGTTCAAAACCAGACAGAAATGGTTTTTGTAGGTTCTGCATCTCTTGGGGTGCAGTGAGACAAGAGCCTTCCTCTTTGGTGATGGTTCATTTGCCAATCGACTTCAATGTCGGCTTCTTTGAAATCGAAGCTACTTTACTTCAATTACCAATTGGCAGTTCTGTGGCGTAATGCATGTGTCAAACTCAAGGCCTGTGGCCCCCCAGCATTTTATAGGCCAATGATTGACTTAAAATAGGTTTTTAGCATGAATTGACTACAAACTACATTTCAACCAAAGGCTTGTAAGGCGCTTCCTAACCAGACGCTCCAAAGCGTCCGGTCCATAACTCTTCAACACGCTGTCAGCTCCGGTCAGAAAGACGCATTTAGTCCAGAGACCATGAGATGATATTCAGAAAGGATTTTTTTAATTGATTGATTTCAGTTGCCTCTGAGACTAAATCTTTGTGTAAAGTCTATAATGTCTGCCCATGTGACTTGTTTTTATTATTTGTTTGCTCACCTTTAAACACTGATTTAAATATTGTAATTTTTAAACTGAGCAGTAATTTTACATCCATGGAAACTCAAATGTAATATTTAAAACTTCAATACATAAAATCAGTTATTTAACAATATGAGGTGTTTAATTTATTTTTAACATTGTACAGGTGCTGGTCATAAAATTAGAATATTGTGATAAAGTTCATTATTTTCCATAATGTCATGATAAAAATTAAATTGTCATATTTTAGATTCATTGCACACCAACTGAAATATTTCAGGTCTTTTATTGTTTTAATTTTGATGATTTTGGCAAACAGCTCATGAAAACCCAAAATCCCTGTCTCAAAAAATTAGAATATTATGAAAAGGTTCTCTGAACGAGCAATAAAAATAATCATCTGAATCAACAAAGTAACTCTAAACACCTGAAAAAGATTCCTGAGGCCTTTAAAAACTCCCAGCCTGGTTCGTTACTCAAAACTGCAATCATGGGTCAGACTGCTGACCTGACTGCTGTCCAGAAGGCCATCACTGACATCCTCAAGCAAGAGGGTGAGAAACGGAAAGAAATTTCTGAACGAATCGGCTGTTTGCAGAGTGTTATATCAAGGCACCTCAGTGGGAAGTCAGTAGGAAGGAAAAAGTGTGTCAGAAAACGCTGCACAACGAGAAGAGGTGACCGGACCCTGAGGAAGATTGTGGAGAAGGGCCGATTCCAGACCTTGGGGGAAGCAGTGGACTGAGTCTGGAGTAGAAACATCCAGAGCCATTGTGCACAGGCGTGTGCAGGAAATGGGCTACAGGTGCCGCATTCCCCAGGTCAAAGGTCAAGCCACTTTTGAACCAGAAACAGCGGCAGAAGCGCCTGACCTGGGCTACAGAGAAGCAGCACTTTGGACCACTGTTGTTCAGTGGTCCAAAGTACTTTTTTCGGATGAAAGCAAACTTTGCATGTCATTCGGAAATCAAAGTGCCAGACTCTGGAGGAAGACTGGGGAGAAGGAAATGCCAAAATGCCAGAAGTCCAGTGTCAAGTACCCACAGTCAGTGATGGTCTGGGTGCCATGTCAGCTGCTGGTGTTGGTCCACTGGGTTTTATCAAGGGCAGGATCAATGCAGCAGCTATCAGAAGATTTTGGAGCACTTCATGCTTCCATCTGCTGAAAAGTTTTATGGAGATGAAAATTTAATTTGGTCTGGAATCGGCCCTTCTCCACAATCTTCCTCAGAGTCCGGTCACCTCTTCTCGTTGTGCAGCGTTTTCTGCCACACTTTTTCCTTCCTACTGACTTCCCACTGAGGTGCCTTGATATAACACTCTGCAAACAGCCGATTCGTTCAGAAATTTCTTTCCGTTTCTCACCCTCTTGCTTGAGGATGTCAGTGATGGCCTTCTGGACAGCAGTCAGGTCAGCAATCTGACCCATGATTGCGGTTTTGAGTAATGAACCAGGCTGGGAGTTTTTAAAGGCTTCAGGAATCTTTTTCAGGTGTTTAGAGTTACTTTGTTGATTCAGATGATTATTTTTATTGCTCGTTCAGAGAACCTTTTCATAATATTCTAATTTTTTGAGACAGGGATTTTGGGTTTTCATGAGCTGTTTGCCAAAATCATCAAAATTAAAACAATAAAAGACCTGAAATATTTCAGTTGGTGTGCAATGAATCTAAAATATATGACAATTTAATTTTTATCATGACATTATGGAAAATAATGAACTTTATCACAATATTCTAATTTTATGACCAGCACCTGTATTTTTATACATTAATGCTGGGGCTGCCCAAGTCTAGTTTTCCAGAGCTACCATCTGCAGCTTTAGATGGTTCCTTCTCTAACACACCTGGACCACTGATTCATTATAAGCCTCTACAGCAGGGGTGTCAAACTCAATTTCACAGAGGGCCACTTCAGCATATTGGCCCCCCTCAACGGGCCACATTGACGGTACAAATCAGGAGTGCATCCCTGCTAAAACACCCCAGACAAAAGGTTGACTTCCCTCATTCAGTTCTGTAGGAATGCATCTGAAGTTGCAATAGTTCTGGAAAACTAGACTTGGGCACCCCAGCATAAATGTATAAAAATACAATGTTAAAAATAAATTAAACACCTCATATTGTTAAATAACTGATTTTATGTATTGAAGTTTTAAATATTACATTTGAGTTTCCATGGATGTCTCACTGCACCCCAAGAGATGCATAGCCTACAAAATCTGTTTCTGTCTGGTTTTGAACCGGAGACCTTTTGCGTGTAAAGCAAACGTGATAACCACTGCACTACAGGAACTGAACTTCTCTGTTATGATTCAGTTTGAGGTTCCAAAGTTGATGGTGTGAGATGCAATTCATGAAAATTTTAACTGAGGTTTGCACTCGGATGCCTGGATTCAGAGTACAGACCATGACACCACAGAGCCCTTGTTGACCTTTAGTAAACACCTGTGATGAATAGAACATGCAAAATCTGTTTCTGTCTGGTTTCGAACCAGAAACCTTTTGCATGTAAAGCCAACATGATAACCACTACACTACAGAAACTCAGGCTCTTTACAGTGTTCCTGGTAGATGATCCACATTTTGTTAGAGACTAACGTCAACAATGGGCATGGAACAATGTCAGATACTTACAGATCCTCTCAGAGAGCACAGTAACTTGGTGAACAAACTGTCAGACTTATAATTGTGCCTAATTTCACATTACAGTCCATAAACTAAGCCTGGGATCAAAGAAATGTATTAAAGATGTCATTAGCAGAGACAAATGGTTCTACAGAGACTTGGTTAAATGGCTAAAAAATAAAATCAATACTTACAAATAAAAGATGTTTCAAAAATAAAATTAACACATTAAAATAAAAAATATCTCTGAAATACAATCACTTGAAAATTAAAAATGGTTCAAAAGGGGGGGTCACGTGACCGAGATCGAGATGGCAGCACATTGAACAGCTCCAAGGACGGTGTTCCGAATTTTCTCTTAAAACCCTTGCAAGAGCAGTAAAGAAGGCTCAAAAGATACGACACTGATATGTCTAAAGCTTCGTCTGTGAAACAGTGCGACATTTTCTCAAAAAGACGCAAGACAACCACCAAAACAGCACCGAGTTCAACGTGCGGTGAAGAAGCTAACATGGCTAGCATAGCTGAAGTGCTGGAGGAGCTAAAGTCACTCCGGTCGGACTTTGGAGTTAAGCTGGATAGTATAGACGAAAGACTGACTGGAATGGCAGGCGCTATGACTGCACTGGAGGCTAAAGTGTCTGAGGTTAAACAGGACCTATTAAACCAGGCGGCTCATATGGAAGAGGCTGAGGCTCGCATTGCTGAAGTAGAAGGCTCGCTTGAAAAAGCAGAAACATCGTTGACTGCAGCTATGAAACGAATCCAACTCCTTGAGGCCAAAACAGATGACCTGGAGAACCGAGGAAGGCGAAAGAACCTGCGGGTCCTTGGCCTCCGAGAAGGAGCAGAAGGAAGACAGTCGCTTTTCGACTTTATTAGCAACATGCTACCGAGGTGGCTGGAACTCGCACCGGACAAGACATTCACACTGGAACGGGTTCACCGCACACCAGCCTCCGGGAAACCAAACCAGGGCAGAGCGGTCCTGATTCGCTTCTTAAAGTTCCCGGAGAAGGAATTTGTGTACCGAGAGGCAAGGAAAAGAGATATTATGCAAGACGGAGCCAAAATCACGTTTGCACAGGACCTATCGGCGGAGACCGTACGGATCAGACGCGGGTTCCACCCGGTAGTGAAGCTGTTTGTCGACATCGGTGCATTCCGCGGATTCCAACACAACCCCTGCAAACTTCGAGTTCTCCACGGCGGAAAGATTCATCTCTTCTCAACTCCTCAAGAAGCTGAAACATTTTACAAGACTCTTCCAAAATAAACACAGCGGATGCCTCTGATCAGTGAGTCGTGGTTAAGAACTGATAAGACATTTTATGTGGCTGTTTCTCAACAACCTGATCATAATCAGGATGCGGACTAAGTTAATGGGAAGTTAATATAAACATAGCCGACTGCTCTTATGTGCTCACATATTCGAAGTCTAATTTGAACTGTTTTGGCATTAATGCTAAAAGTTAAGCATTAAGCAAGTTATTACCGTTCTATCAAGGGTTAATGGTATTATTTTATAGGGAGACACTGTCTGCTGTGGAGGTCTTTGGTGATGTCATGTTGACTAGTTGCTCCTCAGTAATGTGGATCAACGTCCTCCAGAAACTGGGTTCAAGGGGAGGGGGAGGCATTTCAGATAAAGAAATGCAAAAGTTCTTTTGGGGATTGTTCAGGACTAGTTCTGTGTCTTGTATGGTTGAATGTGTGAATGTATGTGCAAACCTGCATTTTCTGCACTATTTTTGCTTACTTTATTTTAGTATAACAGTAAATTAACCTGATATGGAAAAAATACCTAAAGGAAATGGTTTAAATATCAAAATTACAAGCTGGAATGTCAGAGGAATACGAAAACTAACTAAATTGAAACAAGTATTAGACCGACTAAAACATTTGAAATCTAAAATATTTTTTTTACAAGAATCTCATTTGACTGACTCAGAAATACATTGGATAACTAAAAGATGGCAGGGCCAGGTATACCACTCTTCCTTTACCAGTCATGCCAGAGGAGTTATTATTCTTATACATAAGTCAATAACATTTCAAGTTACAAGGACAATTAAAGACCCATATGGGAGATATATTATTGTGCAGGGACATATTTCAACATTAAAACTAAATTTGATAAATATTTATGGACCAAATAATGATAATCCATCTTTTTATGAAAATTTATTCTTAACCTTGTCAACCTTGGAGGGATTTTATATTATAGGAGGGGACTTTAATTGTACCCTTAACCCAAGCCTGGATAAATCTACTCAAATTGATACCAGTCATTCACAAACCAGGAAAATACTCCTTAATTATATAAAAGATTTAAGAATAAATGAAGTATGGCGAACAAGAAACCCAACTAATAAAGAATTTTCATGTTATTCAAGCTCACACCAATCCCATTCGCGTATTGATTATTTTCTTATCTCCGCGGAGTTACTGCCTTACGTGGAGAACTGCTGGTACAATAGTATTGTAATTAGTGATCATGCTGCAATGTCCTTGGAAATTAAAGTAAATAAGACTGACCAAGGGATGAAACGATGGAGGATGCAGACAATCTTGCTAAAAGACTCAAAATTTGTTACATTTATAGAAACTTGCATTGACCAGTATTTTGAAATGAATAAAGATGAAACAACGGCTAGTATTAGATGGGAAGCTTTTAAAGCTTATATTAGAGGAGAAATTATCAGTTATAGCAGTAATAAAAATAAACAATATAACCAAGAATTAAAATTATTAGAGAGACAAATTAAATCCAGTGAAGCAGAAGTCTATCAGAGCAATGATCAGACAAAATTGCACAAATTGAATGTTTTAAGAATCAGATATGATAAATTGACATCAGAGAAAGTGGCAAAAAAATTAATGTGGACTAAGCAAACATTTTATGATCAAGGAGAAAAGGCTGGTAAATTATTGGCTTGGAGGATAAAACAGATGCAAGCGGAAAGAACTATCAACAGCATAAAATCCAAATCGGACATTTTAACCACAGACCCTTCAGAAATAAATGAAAATTTTAGAGAATTCTACAAAGACTTGTATAAGTCTGAATATTCTGGAAACCAAGACACACAAGCTGCGTTTCTTAATCAATTACAATTCAAAACCCTTTTAGAGGAGGAGAAAACAATTCTCGATAGTCCTTTAACAATAGAAGATCTATCTGAAGCAATAGACAACATGAATAGTGGTAAAACCCCAGGTCCTGATGGACTTCCAATAGAATTTTATAAAACATTTAAAAATAAATTAATCCTACCACTTCTCAACATGTATGAGGAATCATATGAAGCTGGAATACTCCCAGAGTCACTGAGGTTGGCTACAATAATTCTCTTGCTAAAACCAGACAAACCCTCCACTGAATGCTCCTCTTATAGAGGAATCAGTCTTATGGGATGTGATACAAAGATTTTGTGTAAAGCCCTCTCTAGGAGATTAGATAAGTACCTTCCCAGTTTAATAATAGATGACCAACAAGGATTTATTAAAACAAGACAAGGCTATCATAATATAAGACGGGTTCTTAATGTATTGCATGAAAAACATAATTGTAAGGACACAGCAATGTTATCATTAGACGCACGTCAAGCTTTTGATAGAATAGAGTGGGATTATCTGTTTGAAGTGCTCCCTAAATATGGATTGGGTGAAACCTTTATAAAATGGATAAGACTATTATATACTGATCCCATAGCACAAGTTTTAACTAATAACAACATGTCAAAACCTTTTAATTTACAACGGTCAACTAGACAGGGCTGCCCCCTGTCACCTCTACTTTTTGTATTGGCAATAGAACCTCTGGCAATGGCTGTTAGAGCAAATACAGGAATATCTGGTATTAGAATCGGAGGAAGAGATCATCTCATTTCCCTGTTTGCTGATGATATTATATTTTTCATGAGTAATCTGAAGATCAGTATTCCTAAATTATTACATCTAATAAAAGAATTTGGTGAATTTTCAGGCTATACAATTAATAATTCGAAATCAGAGTTAATGTTTCTTAATGAAAAAGAAAGGAGAAGTCCTATTGTGAATACTCCATTTAAAACAACAACAAAAGGTTTTACATACTTGGGCATTAAGGTCACCCCGTCTCTTAATGAAATAAGCGCAACAAATTATAATCCCCTTGTGGAAAAAGTCACAGAAATGCTAAATAGATGGTCAAACCTGCCTATATCTATGATAGGTAGAATAAATTTATTAAAAATGACAATCTTGCCCAAATTTTTATATTATTTTCAAACACTTCCATTGCCGCTGTCAGATTCATTTTATGACAGTCTGGACAAACTATTTAATCAATTTATTTGGAGTAATAGAAAAGCAAGACTCCGTTTAAAACTACTCTATCTGCCCTATGAAAGAGGTGGACTTCAAGTCCCTAATCTCAGATGGTATTATATGGCCGCCCAACTAACATCAGCTACCCATTACTTTTGCCCAACGACACCTCCAGCCTGGGTAGATATTGAACAGCAATCTGTTCCAGATTTCCCCTTAAATACCTTCCTATATTCTTCGGACCTAAAGACATTAAAAAAGACCACAAAAAACCCCTTTTTAAAAAATACGATTATAAACTGGCATGCAGCACACAAACATGTAGGTGAGCGTCCAGAGCTATCACAATTTACCCCAATTTGGGGTAATGAAAAGTTCATCCCAGGAAAAAATGATGGAGGATTTAAATTATGGAAAACCAAAGGCATTCAGAAAATTAAAGATCTATATGTTGATGGCAAGTTACTTACTTTTGATCAGCTATGTAAGAAGTATTTAATACCTCCGAAACATTTTTTTAAATACTTGCAATTGAAAAACTTTATGTCATCAAAACTGAAACAAATAGTTGACATTCCACCCTTAACAAAAATAGAAGAGGTGTGTGTTGGAGATTCAAAAGGGAAAGGTCTTCTCTCTGAGTTCTATAATTTGTTAATGCTTTCCTCTAAAGATTCAGCAATAGTTAAGTTAGATGCTTGGAGGCGAGATACTTTCGAAGATATAGATGAGGAAGACTGGAATCAGGCCTGTTTAAAAGCACAAAAACAAACGATAAACACACGATTTAAACTTTTGCAATATAAATGGCTTATGAGAACCTATATAACACCAGTTAAGCTTCATCATATGTCCAGTGATATTCCAGATACTTGCCCTAAATGTTTGTTTGAAAAAGGAACTCTTCTCCATTGTTTGTGGGAATGTCCTAAAATTCAGAGGTTCTGGAGGGATGTTATTGGGTGTCTATCTGAATTGTTTAAGCTAAAAATTCCATTACAGGTTAAAATCTGTGTTCTAGGAATATACCCAGTGGAATTTAAACAATCACAGAGGAAAACCAAATTGATAGACTATGGACTTCTTCAAGCCAGAAGATCTATAGCATTATGCTGGAGAGGCATGGACGCACCCTCCCTCGGACTCTGGAAGAAGGAAATTGCAAATTCGCTCGGACTGGAAAAGCTAACATACATCGCCAAGGGCAAACAACGGGATTTTGAGACTCTCTGGGAGCCATATATGAAGACCATAGGTACTGAAGGTGGAACTTATTAATGGATGTCTTGTCTACAGTTTCTATTCATATGTTGTTCTGTTGTTTTTCTTTCTCTTTTCTCTAAGTTAATCTAAAAGGTTTTTGATATTTTTGGAACCAAACAAATGCAGGTTTGAAGAGTGAGTGTGGGAGTGAATGGGTGCATGTTGTAATGTTAAGTTTGTTGTGTGTAAATTTGTTATGTCAAAAACGAGAAAATTCAATAAAATATATTGAAAAAAAAAAAAAAATGGTTCAAAAATAATATCAACACTTCAAAATACAAAATCTCTGGAAAATAAAATATTATGTATGTTGTTTTGAAAAACATTAGAATATAAGCACTTTTATCAAATCTTCATTGTGGTAAGATCATGTAAGTTCTTCTTAAATCCATGGAAACCCAACAGTTTGTAAGGTAGGTGAGTTAGCTCAGCAGGTTAGAGCACGGTGCTGGTAATCCTAAGGTCATCGGTTCAAACCCCGTATGGGGCAATTCATGTGTAAGGTCTTTCAGACAATCAACACTTCAAAATAAATAAGGTTACAATAACATCAACACTTTACAATTTAAAAAAAATGGTTCAAAAATAAAATCAACACTTTAAAATTAACAAATGGTTCAAAAATAAAAGCAACACTTTAAAATTAACAAATGGTTCAAAAATAAAAGTAACACTTTACAATAAAAAAATGGTTCAAAAATAAAATCAACACCTTACAATAAAAAATGGTTCAAAAATAAAACCAACACTTTACAATAAAAAAAGGTTCAAAAATAAAATCAACACTTCAAAATAAATAAGGTTACAATAACATCAACACTTTACAATAAAAAAAATGGTTCAAAAATAAAATCAACACTTTAAAATTAACAAATGGTTCAAAAATAAAAGCAACACTTTACAATAAAAAAATGGTTCAAAAATAAAATCAACATTTTACAATAAAAAAAAGGTTCAAAAATAAAATCAACAGGTCAAAATGTATGATGGTAACTGTTTCTGTCTGTTCAGTCCATAAATTAAGCCTGGGATCAAAAAATGTATCGAAGATGTCATTAGCAGAGACAGAGCCTTGGCTAAAAAATAAAATCAATACTTACAAATAAAAAATGGTTAGGAAGCGCATTACAAACCCTTGGTTGAAATGGCGCGTTAAATTCAAGTCTCCATTACAGACCAGAGAAAACTAAAGAGAATGCAACGTTGTGTTAATCCATTTGAGGAGCCGGTAGTTTATCTGGAGGAAATAAATGACGACGCAAAAGTTAATTAGACTGCAACATGCGCAGTCCGCTGCTCAACCACTGCGGACGCGGCTCCGCTGCTGCTAAGACTTAGAAACCGCTGGAAGTAACTCATCCAGCGGCTTTAAGAAATGGAGCCTTCTTGGTGCTCGTTACCCAGGAGAGCGGCGCTGTGGAGGAGCTGCAGACGTAACATCTGTCCGTTTCGGAGAAGCGAAACCACGCTAAATAAATAAATAAATAATAAATAAATAATCCTGGTAAAAGCTCACACCGGACCCCGCAGGGTAAAACACTCACAGAGTTCATTTGATCTGTTTGGATCAGACAGATCCAACTGACTGATGAATTAGCGCAGATTTTTCTGCAGATGGGAACCAGGAGGAAGTTGTTCAGACCCCAGCGGGTGAAGTGATGCTAACTTAAGTGAAGTCGCTTAATTTAATTTATTAAAAGTTATTGGGGCCTCAGTCAGTGGTTTTTGTCACTACGAGAAAAATGTAGATGCATTTATCTGCTTAATCTGTGATGGGATCTGGATTCACGGTGAATATTAACTAAACCGCATAAAATGCGACTAAATAGTTGATGTAAAATGATTGTAATTTCACGGATAAAAATAGTACATGACCGATTTTTTTTTTATGTTGTCGGTCAAGATAACATCTAGCTCGACCTGCCGCCCTGACACCAACTCACACATCTTCATCCACAGTCTTACTTGTAAATCGATTTTTCTTTTCTTGGACGTTTTGATGTTAGCTTGTCGATGTCTCAGTTTTATTCGCTGGGAAAATCAATAAGCAGCTTGAGGCGACTCTGCTGCTCTCTAGTGGCGAGAAGCCGTAATGTTGGCTGGTAACAATCGGAATGCATTATGGGAGATGTAGTTTGTAGTCAATTTGTGCTCAAAACCTATTGTAAGTCAGTCATGGGCCTATAAAACGCTGGGGGGCCACATAAAATGACATGGCGGGCCACATGTGGCCCGCGGGCCTTGAGTTTGACACGTGTGTGTTAGAGCATGCTAATATTAGTATTATACACATTATTTCAACAGCATAAATAATGTTGTTGAAATATATGTTTAGATTGTTTAATATATTACAATTTAAAGAACATATATATATATATATATATATATGTATATATATATATATATATATATATATATATATATATATATATATATATATATGTATAATTTTTTTTTCTAATCAGATTGTAAATATCTGCAGCCTTTACAGTCCAAAGTAAAACTTGTTTAGAGATGCAAAAGAACATGAATTCTTGAAAAAAAGGCAACTTGTAATTTTTTGATAAATAAATAATCGGAAATGCATTTTGTATTTTATTTTCCTTTTCATGTTTTAAAATTAAAGAAAACATTTTGTAAACATTTGCAAAAAGTGGATGGACACATTTTTTTAGTGAAATGTTTATTTGTGGAAAATTATGTAAAAAAAAAAAAAGTTTCCAACCCAAAGACAAGAAAATAGATTTATGTGATTATTGGTATTTCTAGATTCCATAGAGAAAATTCAATGCAACTATTATAAGAAAAAGAATGAGACAGTGCTAAAAATCTTCATTTGTTATGTTTACATTAACATCATAATAATTTTAAACCAAAGTTTTTATGAGCCTCGGGCTGCAGACCGCTGAGTGAGACGCAGACGGGTCTAATGCGACTGTTGCAGCGCTGTTCATGTTGCTCATGTTGCTCGTTGCTCATCATGTTGCTCATGTTGCTCGTTGCTCATGTTGCTCATGTTTCTCGTTGCTCATGTTTCTCGTTGCTCATGTTTCTCGTTGCTCATGTTGCTCGTTGCTCATGTTGCTCGTTGCTCATGTTGCTCGTTGCTCATGTTGCTCGTTGCTCATGTTGCTCATGTTGCTCATGTTTCTCGTTGCTCATGTTTCTCGTTTCTCATGTTGCTCGTTGCTCATGTTTCTCGTTGCTCATGTTGCTCGTTGCTCATGTTTCTCGTTTCTCATGTTGCTCGTTGCTCATGTTTCTCGTTTCTCATGTTGCTCGTTGCTCATGTTTCTCGTTGCTCATGTTGCTCGTTGCTCATGTTTCTCGTTGCTCATGTTTCTCGTTGCTCATGTTTCTCGTTGCTCATGTTTCTCGTTGCTCATGTTTCTCGTTTCTCATGTTGCTCGTTGCTCATGTTTCTCGTTGCTCATGTTTCTCGTTGCTCATGTTTCTCGTTTCTCATGTTTCTCGTTGCTCATGTTTCTCGTTGCTCATGTTTCTCGTTTCTCATGTTGCTCGTTGCTCATGTTTCTCGTTTCTCATGTTGCTCGTTGCTCATGTTTCTCATGTTTCTCGTTGCTCATGTTTCTCATGTTGCTCGTTGCTCATGTTGCTCATGTTGCTGTTTTCTGGTTTGAAGGTGTTTTGGAGGAAGCTGAGTTTTACAACATCACGCCGCTGATCAAACTGATCAAGGAGCGGATCGTCGAGAGAGACTCTAAAGCCACACAGGTAAATTCACATCTTCAGCAATATTAAGGAAGTATTGACTTAAAACAAACTCATATATCATGCTGGAAGGTTTTCTGTAAGTTACTTTTGACTTATTTCAAATGTATTAATATATTTGGAATAGAATCCAGAAATACTTGGTAAGATTTTGTTTTTGCATTGCAAATAAAAACAGAATGGTGCAAAATATGTGGTTATTAGATGAATACTTTGTATTTTAATAAGATTTAAATTTGTCTGTAATTTGTCTGACCCAATTTAAAATAAAAAGCCTCAATCTGCGTCAACCACAAAATCAGCCAGGGGCCAAACATGGTTCCCGGACCAACGTGGCCCCCGGACCACACTTTGGACCCCCATGGTGTTGAGTTTAGTAATAAGTGACATGAACTCCTCCTAGAAAACATAAATAATAAAATGCTGCTAAATACTGAGCCGTTATGTAACATTAAATGTTCATTCTTTCCTCCAGGAATCGTTTTTCTTTTCTTACATGCAGCCTCAAGCGAACGCCCACTTCCTGTGAGACTGACTCACTGCTGCTCAGATAAACATCATGCAGAAACATCAACATGCAGGGATTTTAGCTTCTGGTCACTTTATTACCGGCTTCTCATTTCACTGGGCTGGGCGATACGACGTCACGATAAAAATCTTTTTAAAAGCAGAATAATAAATGACAGAAAACATTTTCAATCTTTCCTTCTGTGAGTTGCACCACCAGGCTACGACCATTTTAATGACCAGAATATAGTCAAAATATTACCAGAATAAAGGCACAATTTTACTTTAACGTCTTAAAATTATGAGGGAAAAAGTTTTTAACTAGAAAAAAGTTTGTATAATTCTTGTTATTTTTTGTGAAGGAGTCCTAATAAAATTACTCCTCCATTCCCCTGATTTTATGATTTTATTCTGGTAAAATTAAAACAATATTCTCATATTATTCCAACCTTATTGTCCTACAGCTTTGTTCTCATTTAACTTTTATTTTGTAAATAACTCCAGCATTCAGCTTCTATGCACCACAAATCTGGAACAAACTTCCCAAAAACTGCAAAACAGCCGAAACACTGAGTTCCTCTAAATCGAAACCTGTCAGAGCTGCTGTTAAATCATAATAAATGAAACACTGACCAGCATATTGGATGAGTAATGATGATTTCTATGATGGCTCTCCTCTAGTTATGTTTGTGTCTCAGTTATGGACTTTATAACTTTATTTTCGTGTTTTTATGACATAACGCACGTTGAACTGCCTTATTGTTGAAATGTTCTGATAAACTTCATTTATTGATAATCTGCATTCTCCTGATCAAAAAGGAAAAAACATCTTTATAATAATTATTATATTTTGTTGCATAATTGACCTGAAACCAAAGTCCAAATAAACAGAAGCTGTAAAACATGTTTGTCAGACAAGATGGCCGCCCTGAGCTGAAGAACAAGGAGCCAAAAGAAAAAATCCGTCTTTCAAAGAATTGAATTTGTAATAATTTATTTTTGCTCCCAGACGTTTTCAGGGCTTTTCAGCTTTAATAATCTTCATCAGTTGTGTTTTGGGTTGTTTCTTTGTCTCACCTGTCCTCACCTGTCCCCCCCGGCTCCCAGCAGGTTCCACCCAAACACGTGTACCGGGTTCTGCAGTGCCAGGAGGAGGAGCTGACCCAGATGGTCTCCACCATGTCGGACGGCTGGAAGTTTGAGCAGGTCAGCGTGCGCGCCTGCAGAAAGCCCCGCACCGGACTGCTCTGGACTGTGGGTTGGACTCACGCTGCTGCTGACCCCTCAGTTTGACCCCTGGTCTGACCCCTGACCTCAGCCCTGCTCTCTGCACTCCTCAAACTAAAGCTGGAAAACAGACGAGTCAGAAACTGTGAGGTTTAGCTGTTCTGCTGTTTGAACCCTAGGTGGCGCTGGTTAATCCCAGAGTTGGGTAGGAACTAGTTACATTTACTCAGTTACATTTGCTTGAGTAACTTTTTTGAAAAAATAACTTTTAGAAGTATTTTTACTACGCTGTATTTTTACTTTTACTTGAAAAGTTTCATTCTAAAGTATTTCTTCTCTTATTTGAGTGAAATTTCTGGATTTTCTTCCCACTGAATGAAAAACGAATAAAAACCAGAAACTCGCCTGAAGTTTCTGTTAAAGTTTCATTAGTTTTTTATTGAAAGAAACTGATCTAGAAAAATGTTATTTTTCCAAAATGTCCAGTTTATATTTTGGTCTGACTGATGATGTAATGTTTAAATATTAAATGATTGATAATTTGATCAGTTACTCACTACTTCAGTAGATTTTTTTACCAAATACTTTTTACTCTTCAGTCATTTTTTGGGTTTTCTGCCCAGTTTCTTACTTGAGTAAAACACATTGAAGAGCTGCTCTTACTCTACTGGGTGACATTTACAAAGTTATTAAAGCCTACATTTCTGGTATCAATGAGTTCCTATGCAGGATATTGAATAGATACACGACAGCTTGCCATAAGTTTATCTGACGACTGGGGTTTCTCTCTACCTAAATGTGTTTCCTGGAAACTCAGACTGAAACACTCAGGCTGTCGTTTCGCTTCTCGTCGTTATTAGCAGCCGATCCTGCAGTGATTTGGTGCGGACTGCTTTACTTTGTTCTGTAAGGAACAGTAGACACCAACGCTGCTACCCACGCTTTCAGTAAGTTTAGACGCTGGCAGTGGACATTTACCGTGAAATTGTTCTTATAAAATTTTTGACTTTAGACTTTAGACTTTAGACTTTATTATCATTTTGCATGCACAAAGGTGTATACAGAACGAAATTTCGTTGCATTTCGGCTCAGGACAGTGTTTTGAGCTTTCAATGTTGTGAAGTTACTCCAGAATAAAATAAAATACAATATAAAATATGAATATAAATATGAAATATAAAATATTTCATATTTATATTCATCAAAACATCATATTTTTTGATTTATGATCACAACAAAAAATGAACATTTATATCTGAAACTCCAAAAACTTGATAGTATTTTTCCCAAATTTGTTATTTTACCTCTTTTCTCCACTGTTAGATTTATGAAAGTCACCATATTTGAAAATGTGACTAAATACAGTTACTGGTGGTAAGAATCAAACCTGTCACTTGTTAAAATGAGTGATTTTTTTTCAGAAGCCGATTTTCTCAGCCGGTTTCGATGTTTTTCCTGGTTTATTCTCGATCTTTTCACCTTAAAGAAAATGTGATTTGTGCCACTTCAATCGTTTAGTTTTTAAAGTGTCTGCAGTTTGAGCGTTATTGTCACATTGTACAGACGGCAGCCGCCTTTATTACTGCCATAAACCAAACATTAATCATGATTAATCAATTATTGAAATAGTAACCAGTTTAGTAATTGAATCGTTAACTGCAGTATGCAGACAGTTTTCAGGTGAACGTTGCTCCTAAATAAACCAGCTGTAGGTTCTCCTCTCTCCTGTCGCTTTGCTTCGCCTCCCCGCTCCACAGCATGCTGCTGCCGCTACCAGAACCTCCATCGATCCTCTTCCTCCCTGAAACTCCACCCTGCATGAGCTCCAACACTTTTTTCCGCTTGTAAAGTTTTAGTCCTCTCAGCCCGTGGTTCCTGAGTCTAACCCCGCCTGACCACCTCGCTGTCTCTGTCTGCCCGTCCTCCCCTTGCTCCTCCTGCAGATGGTGAACATCGGCTCCTCCTACAGCTACGGGACGGAGGACCAGGCCGAGTTCCTGTGCGTCGTATCCAAGGAGCTCCACACGCCCGGGTCGGGTCTGGGAACCGAGCAGAGCCACAAAACCAAGGTGACCGACCGAAACCCAGCGACTAAAGTCGCTTCAAGGCTGTTTGTGTTCCAGCCAGAGATGCAAATGATCGATTAATGTGTTTATCTAAAGTAGCTTTGTCTTATCGATCGATTAATAATTAATTAATAAGCGGCCATTTTAATGTAGCCCTTTATGTTAATGTAGCTCTTAACTTAAAGGGCTACATTTTTGTAATATGCTGGATTTACAAAATAGGAAGCACGTCTTTATATTTTAAGATGGAGTATTAACGCCAAGCTAAGAATAAAATAATAAAGAGAATATAGTCATAATATTAAGACTTTCTTTCTCTAAATATTATGACTTTATTCTCGTACTTATTTTTCTCAAGTACCAGGTCATAATATTTCTGTTAGCTGTGTTAAATACCGACTAAATAAACAGAAATTTGTTTTCTAGCATTATTACACTCAGACAGCCCTCAAAATCAGCCGTGCTTATTATCATTACGGAAATTTCTCTGGCGTACTAATTTTCTGCTTATCTTACGTCATCACGTTCTCGCCTTCGTAGCAAAGCAGGACTTTTTAAATTAATAACTTACGGAGCTTGTCAAGCGTTAATATGTGAAAACAGAACCGCATAAAGTGCATTTTCCATCCCACACCGGACTCTGTTTGGGCCGTTTCTACTTTTCGCTTTGGGATCCCTCCGCCATTTTGTATCAACTGGCTCCGGTTCAGGATGACCAGGGCGCCCTCTGCTGGATGGCGGCCAAACTACAGCACCAAAAAGATCTAATGCAGTGTTTTTTAACCTTTTTTGAGCCAAGGTACACTATTTTAATTGAAAAAATCTCGAGGCACACCACCAACCAAAAATGTAAACAAAGATACTCTGTAGCCGCCTATGTTACATATATATAGTCATTCTTATCAAAGTGTCTTGAATAGGAATCAAATAAACACAAACATGTATTTTTTTTTTATCACATTTTACATTTCTTATTTCAAATGGCACATAACATGTCCACTTCAAAAATACACCTGAACAGCCACAACACTGTGGTGTTAAATTTAAAGAAGTTGTAGAAAACTTCAAAGTGTTTTACAAACTAATCCACAAGTATTCTTTTAGCCAGAATACAGAAAATAATTCCTATTTTGAAAGAAGCAATAATATTTGGGAAAGATTTCACTGTTACAATATGAAGATTTGCATGTACCAAATGTCAATATCTGTATATTTTACCCATCTAGTGTGAAACCTGTGCATGTTTGGGTGAAAACAGCTGATTTTCTGGCAGAAATTGAAGACAAAGCTCTTCCTCAACAGCTCTCAGTCTCTCTCTGGTTTTAGTTTTTATAGTATCCAGGCTTGAGAAGCTCACCTCACACAGACATGTTGTGGGAAATGGACCCATGTTCTTTCCAACTATTGCTGAGCTTCACTGTTTTTTCCATCACTGTCGTCACAGCTAGATACGATGCTCTCACCGCTACCTGTAACGTTCATGCATCACTAATTCTCTTGTTTTAATGCAAAATGCTCTGTACCTACTGCCATCTAGTGGTAAGAAAATTACATGATTACACCGCTAGCCACTACTAGCCATGGTTTCGTTCACACCGAGCTGAAGTGCAGCGGCTTTATTTCCCTCCTGTACTGCCAGATCGACAGTCCTCAACTTAAAAGCTGCATCATATGAGTTTGAAAACATTTCTCCGTCGTGCCCGCTGCTAGCATGTGGTTGTTCTAAATGAAAATCAACGCGTTCTTCTTTGATTTACAATTTTGACTTCTAATGATTCACTTCCTGCTAGAGAGCCCCCTGGTGGTTGAAGAAAAATACACAGAAAAGCCGCACCGGGCTACAATCCGCATGGTTCAAAGTTTAGGAAAAAAATTAGCAGCTTATAGTCCGGAAAATACGGTACCATATGTGAAATTGAATAATTTCCACGGCTCACCTGACGATCACCCACGGCACACTAGTGTGCCGCGGAACAATGGTTGAAAAACACTGCTCTAATGCTACGTTATTAGTCAATCAATTGGAGCTAATTTTATTCTAATAAACCATTAGTCGATAATAAATATTAGGTGGATTGACTGTTTGCATCTCTGGTTGTAAAGATGGATGGATGAGAGAGAAGGAGGCCTTCTCCTCCAGCTTGGAGTGTGCTTTGATCCTGCGCCATGCATCAAATGCTGCAAATGTCACTCGCCTCAAAATGTCACTCAGACTCATCCTCACAGCTCTGCTTCTCCTCCCATCCATCATCAGCTCCATTTCCCTCCAACTTGAATATATTGATGCGTATCTTTCTGTATTTATCTCCCAGCATCCCACTCGACCCTTTCTGACGCTCATCAACGTTTACATTTCATTATTTTTTTGTCTCGCTTTTTTTTTTCCTCTCCTTTTGTTCCTCTTCCTTCCCTCATGCCTGAATCAAGCCGCCAGAGATGCAGGAGGAGGAAGCAGCCAAGGAGGAAGAGCAGGAAGAGGAGGGAGGGAGAGAAACCACGGCGAATGAGTGGCTGAGAGAATGAGCGAGTCATGTTTCTTTGTTCCGAAGGGAGGCGGGAATGGGTGAGAAACCGAGCAGAGGACGTGTTAGCGCCCAGATCTGCTCGATTAATGTGTTTATGTGTTCGTACGTCTGCAGAGACGCAGGAGCCTCTTGACTCCAGATCAGATTACTGAAATAACAAACCAGAACAATTAGCTAATGGCTCATTCTGTTCAGCTCGTTGTTAACTGGAACTCATTTCCCTTCCATGTAGGGGAGACCGGGTTTGTTTGTAACATAGGGAGAGTTGTCACACCACCAGTTCCACCAATCAGGGATAAGATAGGAGTCACATGATCATTTCAGAATTTACCCGCTTCCTCCCCAATCCCATATTGTGATTGTCAAGGCTGGAAACAGGCACATGCAGATATTAAGGAGAAAAAACGTATTTTGAGGTAAGAAAGTAAATTTTTTGACCATGACTATATTTTGTTTAATACTTATACTGTTGCAGATAAAACCATTAGACTTACATTAGATGAAAGTGTAATTTCTCAGGCAAAATGTGATGCATTTTCCCGTGCTAATTTCAAACCGCTATGCTACTACAGCTAGCTAAACATGGCTGACAGGGTTGGGGTGGGTTGTAACACATCTTTAAAAAGTGTTACAACCATCCCCTTACATACAGCTAAGAATATTTTGGTTTTAATAATTTTACAGAATGCCTAGGCAGTGGATATGAAAGACTGATAGAGGTGTGCCTGGAGATGTTTTAAAAAAGGCATCTGATGAGGTCACAAAGAAGAGCAAGTCAGTCAGATCTGCCATGTAACACTGAGCAGATGCTGCAAATCACTGCAGAAGCTGAGAGAACAGGGGACTAGTGATCTTCCCAGTGTAGGTTACTGGACCAGCAACAAAGTGCAGGAGGAAGTGTTGGCCGTCTATTTGACTCAGGCAGCAGACCTCAGGTCTGTGATGTTATGGACTGACTCCATGTGAGGTAAGCACATGACAGGTTAGTCACTGGAGACAAGAGAAGAATTGAATACCAGTGTAGGTGCTAGACAAGTTGAAACACTTTTGTGTCTATGTACTCTGATTTTCTATTCCTCTTTCTTTTAGATCAGAAAGTTTGCAGTGACATAACATCAAACACCCACAAACACACATGCACACACACAAACAGTATATTTGAGTTATGGTCAGTCACAGAGAGAGAGATTGTTCTTGTATTGTTCTTTTAATTCACTAAACCTCTTTTTGAAGCATATCACATGGTGTGGCCTCTGTTTTTGCTTCTTTTGTCTAATTGTTACAACCTAACCTGATACCAGGGTAGGTTGTAACAAAGGAACACCATCTATCTGACATGAACTCATGAGGTCTGTGATATTCTTGCAGAGGTTTGAATTGGTGTCATTTGTAGTAAACAAATGTGGGTATTTTGTATAAAAGTTTGAAAACTCTAGCTCAAAAATTCTGAATTAAAGGTGCTGGAGCAAAAAGTGTTACAACCATACCTGGTCTCCCCTATCAGAGTATCGTTTCACATAGGACCTCGTTTAACTACTTCTAGCCAAATAGACAAAGCAAATCAGTCCATAAATAAATTATTGGGTAAAAATGGGAAAAACGCTAAAAACCAGGAGCAAAAAGTCAGAAAGCCAAGAAAGCAGCCGAAATCTGTCGGAAATCAGAAAGGATTCCAGCCGTCCAACCGATTTACTGTTGCAAAACGATTGTTCATGAGTCGTGTGTTTTTACTCCTGATGGTCCGGTCGACCCGGTTCTACTGGAACCAGAACATCTGCTCCACCTCCAGCTGCTCTGAGTCAAACCAGCCTGTTCCCCTCCTGGCCTGTGGGGGCGCTGCACCAAGAACCACTGAAGGAAACGACACAAAAACCTCTGAAGACACTGAGAGCAACTTCCTTCTTCACCAGATGGAAACAAGATGGAGGACGGTCCGATTCCGATGTTTCCACCCTGAAATAATCCGATCTGTTCCACCTCCAGATGAATCGTGTTCGACAGTTTCTGACGTCACGTCGCATTTTATCCGGCTTTTCCGTCATTGACGCAGGGCTGGACCGTAGATCAATAAAAGTATATATTGCTATAGACACTGATTAATATCAATAGATATCAGTAGATAGTCTGATAGAATATTCAATATATAGAATATCCTCTGATATTTTAAACAAAAAACTAAATATTGATAGACAATTATTGATTAGTTTTTTTTATTAAAACTCTGAAATACTACTAGCCCTCCTGGACGTTTGCTAACCTCAGATTAGACTGATTGATTGATTGATCGATCGATCGATCGATTGACTGGTTCTCTCTGGTGACATGACGCGTTCCTGACGTTTCTCTGCAGCAACACGTATGAAATCTTCACATTCATGTCAAACTAGTTTGAGTTGGTAGCTTCACGCCTTCGTCATCGTCATCGTCAGCTCAGCCGTTGCAGCTCAGACCTAACCGAGTGATTGTCCCGTCGCCGTGGTAACCACCTTACTGTAACAGAACCTGTTTGTTTTTGTTTTGCAGCTTTTCCAGATCCACGGGTCCCGCATGTAGGAGCGCCCCCCCACCGCAAGCCTCTCCCTAAGCCCCGCCCCCTCCGAGGGCCAGAACCCGGATCTCATGTCATCAAGACCCAGAACAATCCTGCTCAGCTGTAGCATCGAATCGTCATCCGGTCATTTAAAACAGAAACAAAAGAGCTTAGTAAGTCACAACCAAAGATCCACAGCCGGCCGCGGGTCAGAGGTCGGCTCTGACTCGCGGTTCTGACCCGCTGTGCAGCTGCTGACAGGCAGCGTCTGGACCCTGACAGTCTGTCAGTTCTCTGTCCTCGCTCCCCCCAGCGATGGAGACAGCACTTCCTGTTTCTATTCAGACGGCAGATAGAAAAGTCAACAAACCCGTTTTAGCTGTAATAAAAAACAATCTGAGAAGATGGAGGAGATGAGACGAGTCCAATCAGGCTGTGTTTCCATTAGCAATAAAAATACGCAAATTGAAATTATGGAAATATATTTGTGTAGTGGAAACAGATTTAAAAAGATGTTTTGGATAGAAACTTTTAGCATTAGGATTAGGTTGTTTTTTATAAGTGTAACGGAAAAACTTTTAATATTATGAGTCACATGATCAACAATCAGATGATACTGCTGGAAACGACAAAGAAGACGACAGGAAGTGGTTGGAGGATGATGGAGCTGCAGGTCTTAGTTGCATTTCTTATTTAATGGAAACATAATAATTGATTCTTTTTTTACACTAGTGGAGTATTAACTGTTTCCATTAACCAGGAACTTGCACAAATTGAAATTATGAAAATAAATTTGCTTTATTGACCCTCAACAATTTTGAAAAAATAAAAATAAAAAATAGCATATTTTAATTAAAAGTTTTTGCAGTACTATGAGGTTTTTAAACTATCAAAATTAATGTATTTCATAAAACTGCATTGGAAATGCTTTGTTTGCATGATCAACAACAGGATGTTACTACTGACAGAAACCACAAAGAAGACAACAGGAAGTAGTTCTAGGATGATGGTGCAGCAAGATTTTAACAAAACTATTCATGTGTGATTTAAATTGAATTTCTTATTTAATAGAAAGTTGTTTTTTTCTGAAGAATATCAACAAACTTTTGCGTACATTTGTAATGGAAAAGAGTTAAGTCATTAGAAAGATCCATCTTCCTGTTTTCTTCGTCGTTTCCGCCAGTAGTAACATCCGGTTGTTGATCATGTGACTCCCGATGTGAAAACAAAGTGTTTCCTTACAGTTTTGCAAAATGAACCAATTTAAATGAATCTTACAGAAAACTTTTTGTTTTTTCTTAATTGGAGTGTTTCCATTAAGCAAATTTATTTTCAAATATTAAATTACACAATCATATGGTGAATGGAAATGCCAGAATAAGACGGCAGAGTCTCCTCTGATTGGCTGATAGATGATGATCACCACAGCTCAATTATGAACATATCTCCTCCAGGTGTTTACAGCCAAGCTTTTCAATGACTTATCGTATGAATAACTTATTCATGTGTGCTTTAATTTCTTCTTTAATAGCAACACAGCAGTTGCAAAATTGTGTTTTTTGACATTATTGGATTATCAAAAAAGTTTTGCGCACATTTGTTAAGGAAATGGAAACGCAGGCTTCCATTCTGCCTCCAAGTTTAGCTTCTTATTTGATAAATAAGAAAATATTTGAACAGTTTTCTGTTTACTTGAAGTTGCATTAAAGACCAAATCATAACGACCAAATGAGCAGCGATCAGCCTGACGGTCCTCCTCAGTTCATGGAGGAACTGTGTGTGTATGGACAGGTGAATACACAGCATATTGGGGACGTTGGTACAAAAAAAGTAAAGAGTAAATTTCGGCTTAGAAAAAAAAGCTTAAATTAATCTCAGAAATAACTTCAAAATTTCTGAGATTTTTCTAGCAAATTGAATATTTCAAACCCAGAAATTCCTGGGGTTTTCCTCTTAAAAAATTCTGAGGTTAATTAAAATGTTTTTAGGATTTTTAAACAGATTACCTTGTTTTTTTTTTTTTAATTGAAAATTTCTGATATTCTTTTTGCAGAAATTAACTCGTCCTTTTTCTGTCTAATGGTTCTAATACGCTGCTGTATGTTTATGGTTAAATCCTGAACTACGACAAAAAGCTCACTTTGTAAATATGATTAAAAAGACGCTTTTAAAAACGTTTTTAATCTACAGGAAGTTCTGTCCTGTTGGAATCAAGATGGCGGACGCTGTGAAAAACCCGGAGACAGATTTCATGCCACCGATTAAAATCCCGTTAGAGACAATCGATATTTAAAACCGTCTCCGTGTTGGTAAATCAGTTCAGAGCTCCAGTAAACCAGTAAATGTTAGAATAGTTCAACTTTAAGGAGTAGATAAAAATCGTCTGTTGGTCATTTTTTATCGCATCGGTCCGATGAGTGAAACTGGGCTGATATTTATCAGGTCATGTGACGCTGATGCAGCAATATCAGATATCGGCCCAAGTTTTCCAGTCGGTGCGTCCGTAGTGGTTTGTTTCAAACAGAGCGGCGGCCATCTTTGCTTCTCCCGGCCTTTTTAACTCGGATCATCCAGTGCCTTGAGTTAAAGCAGGAAGCCGACCCAACATGTCTGACAGGGTTTGTTGCTTCTCTACATTATTCTGAGGAGCTGTGGACAGCACACCTTTGTTTTGGTTTATTTTGAATGTTTGGATTTTATTTTTGTGTGTGGTTGAGGTTTTTATGAGTTTTGATTATTTTGTATTTGAAACGATGACCATCAGGTTTTCTGATTAGTTTACATGAATGTTCTTCCTTCTGGATTAAGCCGGTGCATCTCAATAAACCAATAATCTACTGAAGCCGTTACATTCAGAAAGTCAAACTTGTGGATTTGTTGCACACAGTTCAAGTGATAATTCATTTAAATTGGAATATTACCGTAATTTCCAGACTACAATACTTTCTTTCACACGCCGATGGGGCTAATATGTTTTAAAAAGTTAATTTCTGCTCTTTTATGGCTAACATTATGATTTAAGTGATTAAATCATAATGTTTAAGCATTTAAACATTTTCAGTCACATTTAATGCACAGAAAATCGCCAGTCGCTAAATAAACAAAAGTAAACTAACTTTTTGTTTAGGATGTATGTGCGGATTTACTACAGGAAGTTTACATACAAAAGACTATTTTTAGTTATTTTATTAGTAATAAAGAACAAAAACACAAAAAGTGAAAAATATTATTAAAAACTCAAAGGAAAACCTCAATGCTAATATTAAAGAGTGGACCATTTATTAGATTTTTTATTCTTATTTCCTTTTCAAACTTAGGTGTGGTCAATAGTCCGGAAATTACGGAACACCAAATCAGGTAAAAATATAACAGAAATGTTCTGTTAGTCCTTCTATGTCCAGCAGGCTGTCCAAAATCCTGGAAAGTTGAGTGGAAGAAAAACATTTTTGGCAGAAATCTAAACCACTTCTTATTAAAAATATTCTGATTTGAGCCAGAATCAACAGTTTTTTTGTAACAAATCTGAACAAGTTTGTATTTTTTGAATGAAATTGTTATGAAACGTTTACTGAGATGCTCCTGTTGCTGTGATGCCCTTCATGGTCGGCATCATTCCTGTTGCTGTACTTCACCTTTTCATGCAGCTTCTGATGCAAAAAGCGCCACCTAGTGTTGCACTTTGAATATTCTGGTGAAAATCCAGGAACACGAGGCTGAAATGGCTGAAACGTTTGGACTTTGTTTCATCAGAGCAGTGAAATATTTTCTAAAACAATGTGACACATGAAATGTACCAATGACTCTGTACAGCACAGGTGTCAAACTCCAGTCCTCGAGGGCCGGTGTCCTGCAACTTTTAGATGTGCCTCTGCTGCACCACACCTGAATAGAATAATTAGGTCATTAGCAGGACTGTGGTGAACTGACCTACACAAGGAGGAGGTAATTAAGCCATTTCATTCCAGTGTTTTGTACTTGTGGTACATCTAAACACTGCAGGACAGCGGCCCTCGAGGACTGGAGTTTGACACCCCTGCTGTACAGGCTGTTTTAACTTCATCAGAACAACTCTTCATCTTCCAACAGGAAGTTACTTCTATTTTTATTATTATTATTTACTGTTGACTGTCACTGTTGTCTACAAAAATAAAACATTTCTTCGGATTGAGATGCTTTTTTAAACCGTTTCCTCCTAAAGAAGGCTCAATGATCCGATCATGTACAGGAGAGATTAATGTGCAAAGCGGCAGGAGTTTGGCCTCAATAGGAGGAAAATATTTAACATTTTATCATAAAACAGAACGTCGGAGGAGAAATATTAACCTTAAAGGGTTAAAAGATTTTACAAAGTTCGTCCGCCATCTTTGTTCCTCCATCTAAGCTGGAGGAGACGCGGTTTGTCTACAGGAAGGTGCTGAGCGTGTTTTCCACGGTGGCCAGCTGCAGATACTCAAGATGGCCGCCTTCAGACTCCACCTCCGACTCTTCGTCCTCCTCCTCTTCCTCGCCGGTACACACCTTCCTCCGCCGCACCGACCCTCGTCTTCGGCGCTCCAGACACGTCAGGATCATGTTGGCGAGATCCTGTTGCAGACGCTGGACGTTCTCTCTGCCAAGGCACGCAGCCATCAGTTTGACCTTTGACCCTGAATACCCACTCTCCTAAAACATTTTTATTTCTATCTCTTCTGCCATGAGTGATCAAAAATTATTGATATTAGAAGATTGATTTCAAGCCAGAATGATTGTGAATTGGTTTTTCAATCTTTCTTTACCATCGTTCATTAGCGATTAGCGTCCTCTAATCTGTTTGATCGGCAATACCGATTTTTCTGTGTAAAACAGGAAGAGGCTAACAGCTAGCATGCGTGTCGTTTTGCTCACGTTGTTGGCGGAGTGGGAAGATCGTAATCTTCCCCGGTTTCTCCCGTCAGCCAGTAAGTCGTTTCCATTCCTTTACCCTGAAAAAAACAACAGAAAAACTTTAGGAAAATCGCCAGGAACACAAAACCTCTTCCACTTTTGCTGCATGTTTGCCGGCGGCCATGTTGACCTTCAGGTACGTTTCTCCTCGGATCTCGTACTGGAACTTGCAGTCGGTGCGCTGCAGGATGTGGATGGTGGGTTCGCTGACATGGATCCGCAGCGCTGCGGGGCGACAGCACACACATCGGGTGAATGAAGCTAACTGGCTAACCAACAGGAAGTGTCAGTCTGAACTTCCTGTGAGAGTGTTCACTGCTCACGTTGTCCTGAAGACTCCATCCGCGACGCCGTGTTGACCGTGTCGCCAAACAGACAGTACCTGGGCATCTTAATTCCCACGACGCCGGCAGCACACGGACCTGCACGCGCGCACACACACACACACACACACACACACACACACACACAGAGAGATCTGGGTTCAATTACAGCAGGATGATGGAGCAAAGTTGTTTAAATAAAAAATTAACTAAAAAAAAATTTTTTTCACTTTAAAAATTATGTTTCCATTTTAAAAAAATTCAGTTTAAGTTTTTTTAGTGTAAATATTTTTGAGTTTTCCAATTTTAAATTGTTTTTAGTTTAAAATTTTTAAGATTTTTTGTTTAATAATTCTTTTTCAATTTAAAATCTATTTTTTAAGTTTAAATTTTTTTCAGCGTAAAACTTATTTTTTGCTTCATATGTTTTTCTTTTTACTTTAAAAAATGTAAAAATTTTAATTTAGTTTCAGAATAATTTTTCAGTTTCAAATACAGTTTTTGAACAAACTTTAAGGCACCAGTGTAGCTCCATATAGTCTCCACCTGCAGCCTTCCAGAGCTCTTGGAAGCGTTCCTACTCCAACATGGCTGAATGAAATGGACCGATCGGGTGGACCAGCCATTTCCCTCAGGTGAGTTTGGTGTAAAAGCGTCCGGCCAGCGGCCATGGAGGATCGCGGCGGCGTCTACCTGAGTGAATGCCGATGCGTATCCACACCGGGATGCCGGGCAGATGGCGCAGCTGGAAGGTGCCCATGAAGGACAGGATGTCCAGCGCCATGCGGCAGATGTCCACCGCGTGTCGGTTCCCGTTCCTCCGCGGCAGGCCGGAGGCGACCATGTAGGCGTCGCCGATCGTCTCCACCTGAACGGAAAATAAAGGAACTGAAACATTTATCAGATAAAGGGTCTACGTTGGTCCTTAATGGTTCTATCTTTATGTTTCTGTGCAAATTTAATGTAGCTCTGTTCAGTTCTGCAATCTGAACCTGTCTCAGTGCTGCCCCCTTTGGGTTCAACAGGGGTACTGCAGGGGGATTTTCCTATTGGTTGTTTAGCGGTTTTGGTCCCTGGTACCTTGTAGACGTCGTGGTGGTCCAGGATGCTGTCGAAGCCCTTGTAGATGTCGTTGAGCATGTCCACCACCTCCATGGGCGTGCTGTACTGGCACAGCGTGGTGAACCCCACGATATCGCTGAAGTAGATGGTGACCTCATCGTACAGCTCTGGCTCCACCACGCCGCTCTCCTTCAGGCTCTTCACCACCGGCCTTCAGGGAAGAAACAGCCAAACTAGCAGTTAGCAGCAGTTAGCAGCAGGTTAGTAGCAGGTTAGCAGCAGTTAGCTATGCCACTTCTGCTTCTAAACGCTGATGGGATGCAGTATGGCAAACTGTTTTAACATTAAATCAGCTTTGTCTGACTATCTGCAATTTAACATAACGTAATTTATTTAACTTTTTTTTATTACTCAATTGTATGTTTTTCTTCAGTTTCAAATCTTTAAAAATTTCTTTTTCAGCTGAAAAATGTTCAGTTAAATTTTTTCAGTTTAAAATGATTTTTCAGCTTTTATTTTCTGTTTAAATTTTTTTGTTTATATATATAATTTTTTTTAAAATTCAGTTTAAAATCTTTTTTTTCTGTTTCAAAAGTACTTTCTGATGTCAGTTTCTTTTTGGGGTTTTTTCCATTCAGAATTATTTTTCAGTTGAAAAAAACAAGAGGTCAAACTTTATGGCCCCACTGTAGCTCCGTACAGGAGCGACTGACCCAGGAAGCAGCATGAAGTTGAGGAAGTCGGCCCGGTCCCGCTCGGCTTTGTACAGCGACGTCCTCTCCTCCACCAGGTGCTCCAGGTTCCTGGAGTAGTTCTGCAGCCGCCGGATCATGTTGTCCATGTAGCTCTCGTTGTCCTGGTTGTGGATTTTACTGACGGAGGAAACGAGTTTTAATGAAGCCGAACAGGAAGAGGAAGTGCACTGGTAACCATGGTTACCTGATGTTCTTCCCCAGGCAGTTCTCCACTTTCTTAAAGTCGGGTCTTTTCTCTGGATCTTCATCCCAGCAGCTTTTTATCATCATGTAAACCTGAAGGACGCAGAAGACATGAAAAATCAATCACAGAGCAAAAGAAAAATTAAAATAATTAGTGTCAAAAATTAACAGATAAAAAAATGGGGATTCATCTTTCAGTCATATTTTTACCATGTTACTTATTCATTTATAAATGTCAGTTTAAAACTAAATAATTAGCAAGCTAGATATTTATCTCCAAACGAAACATTTAGCTATTTAGCTAACATACATTTTCACTTGCCAATAAGCGGAAATGGATTATCAAAATAAAAGCTGGAAAATAAAATAAAATAAAAAAAAAAGCTGAGAGTTGCTGGTAAATGTCTGTATTGCCTTTAAAATGCTGGAGAAGAAAAGAGGAAAATAAATGATGATGAAAAGACGACATGAAACGATGCCAAAGCAGCAAATGAATTAGCATATTAGCTAAATATTCAGCTTCAAACCATTCAGCTTGTGAATTTAGTGTGAAGATAGTCAGTCACTAAATATTTACTTTGACGTTAATCTTTAGCTTGCTAACTAAATATTTACTTTAAATATTTAAATATATAGACTAAATTAAATATTTAGTCTAGTGCTAAATATTTAATTGTTTTTAACTTAATAGTTTACTTTCTAACTAATTATTTACTTTGACGCTATAGATTTAGCTCGCTAACTTAATAATTTGAAACTTTGACATTTGTGGAATAACACGATAAAATATGACTTTAAAAGTTAAACCCCCATTTTAAAGTTTTTTTCTTATTTGGGCTAAATAACCAGATTTTAATTTCTAACTGTATCTTTACGAACGGCGCTGACCTCTAGTTCTTTCTCTGAAGCCATCTCAACATCGAGGTCGGGTCTGAAGTAGGACGTCATCACCCTGTACAGCTTCTCTGTAAGAAACGCCTTGGTTCAGCTCAAACAGAGGCAACATTAGCTCAGATTCTCAAGGAAAGGCGAGGAAAGCTTCCACACCTGAGCGGTCGAAGCAGGACTTGGAGTAGAAGGTGCTGCGCCGCAGAACGATTTCCTGGGAGATGACGGCGAAGCTGTACACGTCTCCTTTCTGCGATGTTCCCTGGTTCCTCAGGTGCTCCGGAGCCGTCCACAGGTCTGGCCAAACGACAGCGGCACAAACAAACATTATTGCTGCACAAACATGTGACACCAATTCAATTACATTTGAAGGTGGAGAGGCCAAGGTGGGGCGCTGTGGTTACATCTGTGGCCTGTGGGGGGCGCTGTGGTTACCTATGTGGCCTGTGGGGGGCGCTGTGGTTACCTATGTGGCCTGTGGGGGGCGCTGTGGTAACATTTGTGGCCTGTGGGGGGCGATGTGGTAACATTTGTGGCCTGTGGGGGGCGCTGTGGTGACATTTGTGGCATGTGGGGGCGCTGTGGTGACATTTATGGCCTGTGGTGGGCGCTGTGGTTACCTATGTGGCCTGTGGGGGCGCTGTGGTGACATTTGTGGCCTGTGGGGGCGCTGTGGTGACATTTGTGGCCTGTGGGGGCGCTGTGGTTACCTATGTGGCCTGTGGGGGCGCTGTGGTTACCTATGTGGCCTGTGGGGGTGCTGTGGTTACCTATGTGGCCTGTGGGGGGCGCAGTGGTTACCTATGTGGCCTGTGGGGGGCGCTGTGGTTACATTAGTGGGCTGTGGGTGGCGCTGTGGTGACATTTGTGGCCTGTGGGGGCACTGTGGTTACCTATGTGGCCTGTGGGGGCGCTGTGGTTACCTATGTGGCCTGTGGGGGCGCTGTGGTTACCTATGTGGCCTGTGGGGGTGCTGTGGTGACATTTGTGGCCTGTGGGGGTGCGCTGTGGTTACCTATGTGGCCTGTGGGGGGCGCTGTGGTTACATTAGTGGGCTGTGGGGGGGCGCTGTGGTGACATTTGTGGCCTGTGGGGGGCGCTGTGGTGACATTTGTGGCCTGTGGGGGTGCTGTGGTGACATTTGTGGCCTGTGGGGGTGCGCTGTGGTTACCTATGTGGCCTGTGGGGGTGCGCTGTGGTTACCTATGTGGCCTGTGGGGGCGCTGTGGTGACATTTGTGGCCTGTGGGGGCACTGTGGTTACCTATGTGGCCTGTGGGGGCGCTGTGGTTACCTATGTGGCCTGTGGGGGTGCTGTGGTGACATTTGTGGCCTGTGGGGGTGCGCTGTGGTTACCTATGTGGCCTGTGGGGGTGCGCTGTGGTTACCTATGTGGCCTGTGGGGGCGCTGTGGTGACATTTGTGGCCTGTGGGGGCACTGTGGTTACCTATGTGGCCTGTGGGGGCGCTGTGGTTACCTATGTGGCCTGTGGGGGTGCTGTGGTGACATTTGTGGCCTGTGGGGGTGCGCTGTGGTTACCTATGTGGCCTGTGGGGGGCGCTGTGGTTACATTAGTGGGCTGTAGGGGGGCGCTGTGGTGACATTTGTGGCCTGTGGGGGGCGCTGTGGTGACATTTGTGGCCTGTGGGGGCGCTGTGGTTACCTATGTGGCCTGTGGGGGGCGCTGTGGTTACATTAGTGGCTTGTGGGGGGCGCTGTGGTAACATTTGTGGCCTGTGGGGTCGCTGTGGTTACCATTGTGGCCTGTGGGGGGCGCTGTGGTTACCTATGTGGCCTGTGGGGGGCGCTGTGGTTACATTAGTGGGCTGTGGGGGGCGCTGTGGTGACATTTGTGGCCTGTGGGGGCGCTGTGGTTACCTATGTGGCCTGTGGGGGCGCTGTGGTTACCTATGTGGCCTGTGGGGGTGCTGTGGTTACCTATGTGGCCTGTGGGGGGCGCAGTGGTTACCTTTGCTGCTGCTGAGGAAGGCGTTGCAGCCGAAGTCGGTGATCTTCACCACCATGCGGTTGTCCACCACGCAGTTGGTGGACTTGAGGCGGCCGTGAACCTGGATGTTGCTGGAGTGGAGGTAAGACATGCCCTGCAGGGACGCAGCCAGCAACACTGATGAATACAGGCTGTACGGAACAACACTGGGGCCATAAAATTTGTTAAAAACATTTTAAAAACTAAATACATCAATTTGACAGTGAAAAATAATTAACTACTTTTCAGACTGAAGGATTTTTTTGGATGTCCAGTGTTTCTTCCATGTTTTTTTTTTTACAGTTGAAATGAAATTTTCCTATTGTAATTGATTTTTATTTTTAAAAGAAAAAGCAATTTTTTTCAGTTTCAAATCTTTTTTTAGGTTGAAAATTATTTTTCAGTTTAAAAAATATTTTACAGTTTTGAATCTTTTTTCAGCTAAAAAACTGTTTTTCTGTTTTAAATGTTATTCAAAGTTAATTTTTTTTAAACAAACTTTATGATTGTAATTTAGTTCCATACAGCCAGATGGCACTGCAGCTTCTAAGTAAATAAATTCAATAATCTGTGAAATTTAAGTTAACTCTCATGTGATTTAAAACATGTCATTAAAAATTATATTTAAACACTGACTAATATCAAAGAACTTATTGATGATTTTATGATAAATTTGAATATTTTACATATTGGGTTTATTAGCTGTGTGGACTTTTACTTTGAAAGGGACCCTAAAAGAGGTACTTTTAGGGGTTTTGTCCACAGAAATCCCAGTAATATATGAGACATTAGCGGTTGTATAATCCCAAAGTACTAAAAAGTCTAAGTGGTGTGAATACTTTCGTAGCGCGGCGCATTAGTCCAGCTGCTGTTATTGATTAAACCTTTCGTTTATGAGCTTCATGCTCTGCGTCACATGAAACTGTTGCCGTCCCGCCGGTTGAGCAATCTGCAAAGTTTCACCTTGGCGATGTCGTACATGACGGAGATCTTGAACTCCCAGTCCATGAACGTGTCCTCTGGGTACGACACTTTGTCGTTCAGCACGTACTGTTGGGGAAACTCCAGTCATTTCTGCCACTCTTCCTGTTTTCTGTGGAAACATGAGCGGGTTGCGGCGCACGTACCCGGAGTGACCCCCGCTCTCCGTACTCAAAGACGCCGAACACGCCCTCGTCAAACCGCACCGTGCCATAAAACTTTGTGAGGTTGTAATAGTCGATGTGCAGAAGCTGCCAGGAAAAAGGAAAGAATCCACGGCGCTGGTGAGCTTCGGCAAATATTAACAGAGGCCATAAAAACCTGAGACAAGGGGCAAATAATAGAACACAGACCAGGATCTACAGAGCTACATTGGGGCCATAGTTTGTTTCAAAACAAGCAAAAAAAAAAAAATTTTACTGAAAAATAATTTGAAACAAAAATAATTCAAGACTACTTTTAGATTCATGTTTCGTTTTTATTGATTTTTTTTACTTTTTTCAATTTTTTTATTTTTGTTTCAAGTTCATGTTTTTAAATTTCACATTTTGTGCTGTTTCAAAGATCTTTTGTTTCAAATATTTTATTTCTGTTGAAAATTTTTCAGTTTAACAATGTTTAACAATGCTGAGTTTCAAAATTTTTCCCAGTTTAAAAATTATTTTTCAGATTAAAGTTTTTTTTTAGTTTATTTTTTTTCGGTTATACAAAAATATTTTGTAATACATCTTTTCTCCAATTAATTTTTTCTTGTTTCATTTTTCCAGTTTCAAGAAAAAAATTTTTGGAACAAACTTTATGGCCCCAGTTTAGCTCCGTATGAGTCCAGCTCGGTCTTCATCTCACCGCATTCAGATCTCTTGTCTGCTCTTTGTTGAAGTTTCCATCACAGTTCTTCAGTTCCTTCAGAATCACAATCTGAGCAGAACCAGAACCAGAACAGAACCTTTATTCATCCGCTTGTTGGTGTTCAGAGGAAAAGATTTGGACATTAAAATCAGCTGCAGGTTTTCCGTCCAACTACCTTTTTGTCGTAAAGCGCTCGGCGGATCTTGAATTTCTTCTTCCTTTCTTCTTCTATCTAAAGAAATAAGAACATTTTGAAAACTGTAAAAACTTTTAGGATTTATCTACAGCCCTCCAAGCTTACTGCCCCCTCTGGTGAATAAATGGAACTGCATTTAATTGGAGAACATTCATCCAGACAGGAAAACGTTCAGCTAAAAAACATTTGTTTTAAAAATATACACTTTGTATCAATTTGTACAGAATATATGCAAACAAACTGTTTTTATTAGCTTTGCTTTCTTGGTTGATCAGTGTGAGCTCAGGTTTAAAGCAATGGTACAAAAAGTTGTTGCATAAAGTAAATAAATGTGACTCTGAAGATTTTAGTTTCTTTTTAATAAATTTTTCACCAAAATACTAATAAACATGGAGGTTGTTGTTAAAACAAACAAAATAAGATCAAAAAAATGTTTTTTATGCAGAACCGAAAGTAAACAACAAGAATCAACATTTTTAAAGTCGCAGCAGCTGGATGTGATTCTCTGATGGTCGCTCACCTGCAGGGAGATTATGTTGTGTTCGCTGTCCTCCAGCAGAGAGATGAGGTCAGAGTTGATGTGTGACCAGCGCTTCCTGAGGAGCCGGTCTTTCCTGTTCTGTCTAAAAACAAAAACATCATCATCATCATCATCATCATGACGCTGGAAGGTAAAAACCTGCCATCTTGTTCTCATTCTGGCTTTTAAATCATATTTTATTATCGCAGTAAAAGGACAAACAGCCTCTGCTTCATGTGATCCTCTGTGTCTCTGCACAACGACTCACCTGTAGAAGATAAATGCAATGGTTGCCACGACGACCACTGTGACAGCCAGGACGCCCACAATGATGTCTTGGATCGGAGGGCCAGTCGACAGGTCTAGTAAAGTTTATTTATACAGAACATTTCAGCGGCAAGGCAGCTAAACATCATGAAAACATCATACAAGAAATAAACAGTACATCTGATCAAATATCATCAAAATCAAATATTAAACTAATCAAAACACATCAAATATATTAATCAATCTTCCAGTTATTATGAATTTTAAGCTTTAAGTCAAAGATGTTTCAGATGTTTTCTGGAAGTTTATTATTATTATTGTTACATTCAGGTGATAAAAGGCCGACTTTGTTACAGCCTTTATCTGTCTCTGAAGGTTCAGCTGTACATATTAAACAGGTATTATTGAACACAGTCAAAAATAACATCAATCAGTTCAGAGTTTCTACCTGCAGCAGAAAAAAACTGAATTAATTCAAAACTAATTTGGCCTCATTTCCAAATTTCCTCTCGGTTTCTCGACATCACCAAAACCAAACCAGCTGAAAAGGTTCATGGTTCAGGTGTCAAAAACATCAAATAAAATCCAGATAATAATATAACCTGGCTTATCAGCTGAAGAAGTGTCTTTGTAATCTTGCAACACTAAAATCTCTGAAGCTGGCACTTTTCCCGTTTCCTCAGAGACAATAAATGTTTGCTAAATTTATCTTCTTATCAGTTGAGGGCCACATAATAGCATCTCTGGTTGGCACTTCATGAGTTTGTAACACCAAACAGGCTTTGTGTGTTTGATCATGTGCAGGTGAGTGGTTAATGATTGCAGCTCCAGTGTGTGTGTGTGTGTGTGTGTGTGTGTGTGTGTGTGTGTGTGTGTGTGTGTGTGTGTGTTTTCAGGTCAGGTTTATCACCCTCTGGCTTGTAGTTGGGAAGCTTCTTCCCCCAGATGAAGGCCGGAGATTCGTCCTCCATCTTTGTTTTGGTGTTTTCAGTGTCAAAGGTGAATAAACATTTATACTGAGGAAGAGACAACAGAACCAACATGAACTGTTTACATATCAGCAAAATGTCAAATTGGTTTCAACTAGGCATGCTAGTTATGGATCAATGAGTTTATCTAAAGTTGATTGATCTCATCAATCGACTGTTTAATTAAGTGGCCATTTTCTTTATTGTGCCAGCTGTTACAGACTGAATAAACAGATAATTGTGGTTTCTCACATTATTAAACTCAGACATAATAAAATACAACAAACAGGAACATATTAGGTAAAAGATAATATGTGAAGGTCATTCGGTCAGTGAGGAGGAGCGCAGAAGTTGATGCAGCTCGACCGAATGACGCGCCATTAAACTGAAACTTCAGGAGTTTGTGGAGTTTTTATATTTTAAAACAGAACAGCAAAAAATACACTTTTCATCCCACATCAACCGTTATTCTGTCCTGCTGTTCTGGAACAGCGCCGCCATCTTTAATTCTACGTGTAAGCCATGCTCCGCTCAGAATGACCAGCGCCCTCTGCTGGATGGCGGCCAAACTACGACACGGAAACACGGTCAGTGCAGCAGTTATTAATCGACTGGAACTAATTTTAATCTAATAAACCATTAATCAACAGTTAATCATAAGCCAATTAATCGTTTGCCTAGTTTTGATGCTTCAGTGACACATTTTGGTGTTTTATTTTCCAGGGTGGAGCGATATGAAAACAAACTATTTAAATTATTTGGAAAAATAATGTTCAGATTAAAAGACAATTTTCATCCATCAGTACAGGGTCAATATTCTACAATTAGGCTTCAATTAGGGATGAACTGATTAATCATATTAATAGATTCAGAGCAGCAATTAACCCAAACATGTACAAAAATATACACATTTTGTATTCACCATTAAAAAGCTTCTCTGACTATAAATCTGTCAGTATTTAAGTTTCATCTGCTCAAATTGTGGAAACATCTCCAAGTAATCACTTTTGCTATCTAATTAATCGATTCATCTATAAATAATCCCCAGATCAGCCCTGAGCTTTTCACATGTTGATGTTTGAAGGATATTTTTTCTTTGTGAGATCTGGCAGACAAAATCATCACTTTTCAAGTCACATAACATGTTTTTGAGAAAATAAACTTTACAATAAAGAAGTGAGTTCAGGAAGTTTACCTGGAGGTCAGTTGTTGTGTACATGATGGAAAAATTCACATCTCTGTCTCCGTACTCGTCTAACTTATATTCTCCTGCAATTCCTGGGCAGGAAATGAAAACACGTTTCAAAGTACGGAACTACATCGGTGACACACCGAGCAATTATTCCTCATCTTTACCGTTAAAGACAACATTTCTGAAGTAATTCACATTCACAAACTCCATTTGTTGAATCTCTGACTGATTTTTAGTGGCGATCTCTCGCATCACGTTTCCTATATGCAGCACTGAGTCGTGATACGCAGCCATGTAGTCGTTCATCTGCAGGGAGGAAAAGAAAAGATGATGAAGATGAAGATGAAGAGGACAGGAAGCGCGTCAGACTCACTAAGTTTGCAAGACTCAGCTTTTATTTTAGTAATACACATCCCCTTACCGGCTAGTGAAAATTTAGCGCTGAGCTAAATACTTCAGAACAAAATATTTAGTTTGTAAACTAAATGTTTAGCTTGCTAACTAAATATTTAATACTCTAACTAAATATTTAGCTTCAACCTTATTTATTTCAGCAACTGAAAAACATCTGTATATGTATAAATCTGCGGCAGGTCGTCATGTTTTCCTGCCGTTTCCTCACCGTGTCGCTGTCCTTCAGGTCGGCCTTGATGTCGTACCGCCTGGAGTTGGGCATGGTCAGCACCAGAACATTCCTCATCTCCGGCCGTGACGGGCTCTTGTAGTAAATATCACTGAGTTAAGTAGGAAAAATACAGTTACGTTCTGCAGAGCGTAGATATTTAACAGATGAACTCAAATGCAAATCCTTCATGTACCATGTAAACAAATTCATCACAGAGAAAAGGCTGCAGTGTGAAGCGTTGTGGTGAAACGCCCTGTAGGCGTTTTCACCCATAAATATTTTCCTTCTTGCATCTTGTCCTCCTTTAACTTTGTGCTCCAGTCATTTAATTACAGTTAACATTATTGAACACCATTATTTATTATACATTGGCTTCTGGACTCTGTAAATGCCTTTTCTCTTGTTTTCTAATAATGTTTGCACTTTACAGAGAGAACCAGGTTTCTCTGCTATAAACACAGTTTGTTAAAAAACAGTAAAGTAGACACAGCAGAAATAAACAGATAAAAGAGAAAAAGATGCTAAAGCAAATTAAATCTGGAGATGTGAAAAGAGGCTGAGGTGGAGTCAGGACTGACTTGTACAGATCAATGAGGATGAAGAGGAAGTCGCTGCTGTCGGCTCCTCTGGAGTCGTTCTTCATCTCCAGTAAGTCTGACACCGAGCCGCAGATGATGAACACTGCAACCAAACAACGTAAAGCCGCAGCAGAGACATTTATATTTCAGTTCCCAATTCAACCCAGAAACCGGAGTTAAAGCTAAAGGTTTGTTTTACAGTGTGAAACGATGCTTTCATGTGTAAACAGGAGCTGAAACACCAATCACAAGTCTCTGTATTTACTGTATTAATTTATTTACAAATACATAAAAATTTTATTGAAAATGCATTTCTGCTATGAAGCAGAGACTTCCTCACATATAAAATGATCATTTGGATGTAACACACATAACACATTTAAATATGATATTAAATATATTTTAGTTGGGCATAATTACACAAAAATCATCTTTGGTACATATTGAGGTTTGGTACTAAAGCTGCTTTATATAACTTTCATAAAAATATATGTTTTTTAAATATTTGTTCCAATAATAATATGTATAATAAGATATGATCTGAAAAATTTTGCTCCTCTGCCTTCTCCTGATTGGTTGTTTGCAGAACTAACTGAAAACAACCAATCAGAGCCAGGACAGGAGGCGGGTCTTAGAGCTGTAAATCACTCTGATGCTCACCTCCTCCTGCTCGATCTCTGCTAAGCTAAAGCTGGTTCACCACAGCATAGCCTGCCATGAATGCTAATGCTAGTTAGCATACCCACTGATCTCGGAGGATAACGATTTTCCTGTTGTTTCTCCACCATTAGCACATTGCGCAGCAAGTACATGACACTGATTGACAGCGCTGAGACCCTTATAATTTTATTTTTATAATTAAACATAATAAATTTTAGCCTGGCCTTAATTTTATGTTGTAGAGTCAACCTGAATTCAAGATCCAAATAAATAGAAGCTGTACAACACGCTTCTCAAACAAGATGGCCGCCTCGGGCGCACTGACATCACATTGAACTATGGAAACACAACAAGCGCACTGGTGAAAAAAATAAGATTCCAAATATTACATTTTCATAAAGCCAAAAATATAATTTATTTATGAAATTGATTGCGTCGATTACGCATCATCAGGCGATTTGGCTGCAACATGGTTCCAGGTTACAGGCAGAGCTCTCTCTTACTGAGTTGGGAACTGCTATGAAGACAAATTATGTAGAATCTTCTATTTTTCCCAAATACTTCCTGTCATACCCATAACTCTTGAGTCTGGCTTTGTAGACTGGCAGCCATTGATCAACTTACAGTTGCTCGTCCTGTTAGTCTGTGAGAGAACGGCTTCCACTTCCTTTGGTCCGCGCAGAACCGTCTCCGAAACATTTTTGATGCCGTCGGCTTCCAGCGCGTTGATATACCTGAAAAAACAATTCACAATTAAATTAACAGACACGTTTTACAGTGTAGTGAAGGTGAAGTCAGCAACAGAAGTGCTAATTGGTTGCTGCTGGCACTTCAATAACTAACAATTATTTTAGTGATCAAGTATTCAATCGATTAATCAGGTAATACACTGACACATTCCACAGATTTTTCATTTCATTACTTGAGTCTTTTAGAAATACATTAAAAGATGCAGATAAACCAATAATTCAATACATTTAAGAAAAAAACATTTAAATACTGCAATAACAGCATTCCTTAAGTGAATTTGAAGAAGGTGAAGCCGATAAAACAGATTTACAGACAAACGTGTTTTTATTTTAAATACAAAATGTTTAAACATTTTGTACAGTTTTGGATTAATTACTGCTCTGAAAATATGTTATGGTTTAAAGCACTTTGAACTGCGTTGCTGCTGAAATGTTTTATACAAATAAACTTGACTTAGTCTCTATTATGAATCAATAAAATGTATCACAGCAGACACATGATCAATATCAACAGATAATACGTGAAATAATGTCTATATGAACACATGTGTATTCAATAAATGGAGGTGGAATCAACTAGCTCTCGCATTGGTTGCCTAGCAACTCATTCACTCTTTGGTTGCCTAGCAACAACCTGCTGAGTAACTTCCACACCAGCAGTTTAAAAATAACAACATGGAGATAAAACAGGAAATACCACAGCTTCAGTTCGGCAGTATTTCAGGTATTTAAAATAAAAAACAACTAATTAATAATTCCTGATATTGGCCGATATATTGTGATACCTTTTTAAGTCTCTATCCACACCGGGTCAAACCCGCCATGTTCTGTTAAATTAACCAAACCCCGGATGGGCCCACATTTGACTCGGGGCCAATCCCGAACTGGATTGTTTTTACAGTGTATTATGAACGGGTGGGTTGAGATGCCACTGACCAAAAGCAGTCCTCCGTGTTGTTGGGTTTTTTGTAGATGTAGGCCGTCTTCCACACGGGCTTCAGTTTGTTGTCTTCCTGCCAAAAGGCGCTGAAGAAGTGGGAGATCTTCCGGGCCGGAGGCAGAACCCGCTGCAGGTTGAGGGCGAAGTCACAGGACGGGCCAAAACTTCCCGCCGAGATGATGGGCGTGCTCAGCCCAAAACCTTTCTCTGCGCTGGCAGCCAGACAAAACACGACAGAAACCAGGCAGGGAGGCTGGAAACTAAACATCTCAGGAATGAACTGTGATTGGCTGTTTCAGAGGAATGACGTAACTTACTCCACTAGCGGGAACGTTGCTATGGTGCAGGTCGGTCCGAGGACAGCGCAGCCGAGCTTACGATTGTCCTGCCGGAGAAAACAGACAGGTGTTGGGTTTGGACTTTTAGTTTCATCTGCGGTTCTGGTTTTCATCATAGACGAGGCTTAGCAGGGCCGGCCAAAGCCTTTATGGGGCCTGAAGCAGATTTTCATTTGGGCCCCGCATCCTAACATGTCAACATCAGATTCTTCTTCACTGTCATTAAATTTGTAATTAGCTTACACAGACCAGTTGCAATAAGCAATAAATCAATTAATAACATTATAAATTAAAATAAACTCAATAATTTATTGTTTTTCCTCTTTCTACCAAAGACTGGATGATAAAAATCTTCAGTCTGGTGTTTTGGTCTCAACTGGCCCTTTTTTATTTACTGAGGTGTCATTGTTCATTTAATTTGTTGTTTCTGTTATTTTGTTTGCTTATTTTGGATTTTTAAAATGTTTCCAGTTCCAGTGTTAAATGTTCATTAGAATTTAAAGTTTATTGGTCTTTGAGAACGTGAATTAAAATTATATTCCTTGAAAATGATCTCAAAGCAACGATATTATCTTCTGGGATATTTATCATGCAGAAACATTTGTTCTGATGACAGGCCTGAGCTTTCCAGTGTTCTTATGGTTACTGAAAGAGCAAACACATGTTTAATAAATCAGATAAATAGTTATTTAGATGGTAAACCAAATACTTAGCTTCCTACTTAAATATTATCTACTTAATATTTATCTTTGAGCTAATTAAATATTTAGTTTTGCTACTAAATGTTTAGTTGGTAAGCTAAATATTCAGTGTGCTAATTAAATTCTTAGCTTGAAACTTTGACTTTTAAAAATTAATTACCCAAATTATTGCTGTTGTTTTTCGACTGTGAAACTTTACAAACAGCATATCATTAAATAATATTAGCAATAAAAGCTAATAACTAGTGTATTTCTCAGGATTCAGTATGTTAAAATAAAGGAATAAACCAAAAGAATCATGTTTAGAAACAGATTAGCTCAGATTTAATGAAGGGGATTACATCTGGTTGTTTTTCTCAGTCGGATCGGACTTGTTGACTTTCTGGGTCACAGATCCGACTTCCAGGTGATCGAGTTGATTTCTCTAACTACACTGCATGAATCTATCAATTATTAATAAAATACTTTGGAGAATAATGAGTCATATGATGTGACACATTGTCCTTCTCAACCTTTTTGGATGATATCTAATTGTTTATAACTTTAGAAAATACAGAAAATAAACAATAAAACTGCTCAAAATCAACATATTTAACATACACTGTAAAAAATGGATGTGGGATTTATATAAAAACTGTAAAATCACAATAGAAAAGTACTGTAAAGTGTTTTGTAGGTGTTTTGTTTAATGCATAGAAAACCAGATAAATCAGATTTATTTGCTTAAACTAAAAAAGTGATAAAAAATAGAAAATATTGTAATAGTTATAAAACTGTTCCGTAAATAAGACATTCAGATTCTGGAAAAACTAAACTTTATGTCACTTGTTTTTGACATAAGTCACTTTATGACTTTATGCTTCACTTTTTACACAATGCAAAGCAAAACTAACACTTAATTTTTGTAGCCTTAACAGATTATTAATGTAATTCAGCTCTGATTTCAATCACTGCAAATTATTATTTTTTATGTTTTTGTAGCGTTAGCTTCATAGCATCTGCCATTTTCGCAGGAGTTTTTCTATTTTTACAGTGTAAAGCAGGATGAAGGCGCCGTGCCTAACCATGAGGTTTCGCAGCGTCTCCACCGCCTCACACGGGCTGCTGTAGCAGCCGCCCTGCCGGTAGATGGTCGTGTTGAATCCTTCAAAGTTCGCTGTCAGATTAAATCCAAACGCTTCACGGCGGCCATGTTGGAACAAACACAACAGGTTAGTCATTTAAATCTTCTCTGAACCAGGATTTCGTCAACTTTTCCACATTTTCTTATGTTGCATCCCCAAACCTTTAGTTTGTGGTTTATAAAATAAAAACTAAAAAACAGAAAAGATAAAAAAACAACAACTCTAAACTTAAAAAAATAAATAAAAGAAAATGAGAAAATAAAAACTTTTTAAAAATAAAAATTAGAAAACAATAAACCATAGACTTTTTTAAATAAACATTTTTTAAAAAGAAAAGAAGCAACAACAAGCCGATTCTTCCTCAAACGACATAAAGAGGAAGGAAAATTTAGTTTTTTCAAAACCTTTTAAAATAAAAATCTGAAAAATCAACTTTTTTACATGTTTTCATCCCTCTTTACTTCCACACCTCTAAAAATAATCCTGACCAGTAAACACAGTCAGATGTTCTGGTCCAGAGATCCGGCAGCATCATGCTGTGGGATGACGGGTGAACGTGCAGCTAGAAATATTATGGGATGGTTTAGATCACAGCTGATTCATGTGTTAGAATGTCCTAGTCGAAGTCCAGACCAAAATCCAACTGAGAATCTGCTCAAAATATTGATAACAGAAGTTTATTCTAGCCCAGTGGTTCTTAACCTGGGTTCGATGAACCCCAGAGGTTCGGCGGAGCCTCTGCTGCGGAGGTAAAGACACCTGTGTAAAGTCGTGATGACGCCCCGCTTCGCCATCACTCGCTGCAGAGGATCACGTTACATTGCTGAGCCAATCAGAGCTGCTGCAGAGGATCACGTTACATTGCTGAGCCAATCAGCGCTGCGGAGGAGCTCTGATTGAAGGAGTTTCACTCTCAGCAGGGATTTGAACTTGTGTCTTTAATAGACCCTTTTCACATGACGTCACACAACCTCCGTTTTGGCTCGAAGCTGTGTATCCTTAGTTCCGGTGTACATAGTAAGTAACGATAAAGTTGTCTATTTCATATATATATATGTAAAATGGACACATATATATCTATATAGAGACATATATATAGAAAGAGAGATTTAGATATATGTATCTGACAGCATATGTTGATCAGACAGAACACCAGAGCATGGAGTTTACACAGTCTCTAAAACATTTGCCTAAAATAAGATTTGAAGATAGATCACGATTTGCAAACCAATTTTCTCTGACAACAAAATCTAAATTAGACAAAGGCTAGAAATTCTTCACCGAACAAAACCTGTTTGACTATGAAGGTAGGTATTTTTGTTTTGCGTAACCGTTAGCTTAGCATTACTGAATTTTGTTAGCTAGCTAACTACGAGACATAACTGTTCCTTAACCAGAACTTTTTACTGGTTTTGAACTATAACGTTTTAGGCTCTAATCTTGATCAGATTCTTAAATTATAGACTGGAGTTGCCACTCATCCCATAAAATAGGGGTTTGTTTGTTATAAGCAGAGATGTCCGGTGCCGCCGCTTCTTTGTAATGCCTTCCTCTAATCGGACCACTTTTTCGGTAACGAATAATCTAACGAGCTCGTATTTCAAATCCAGTAATCAGATTAAAGTTATTTTTATGTCCTTTATTTTCCATTAATACAGAAAATGAACCTCTAAACGTTACATCACTGACAGGCGGCGGTGTATATGTTTCCTAACTGTGGCTAAAGCTGCTGCTAGCTGGTTTACTCATGATCGGAGGCTGGTTGGAGAATGGTAAATTGACAATGACTAATAACGGTTATCTAACACGTAAACACTGTTTTATAAAATACAGAAAGTGAACCTCTAAACGTTACAGCGCTGACAGAGAGTATATTTTTTCCTAAATGTGGCTAAAGCTGCTGCTAGCTGGTTTACTCTCCGATCGGAGGCTGTTTATTTTATACACAGTTAGAGAATGGTGAATTTACAATGATTAATAACAGCTATCTAACACTTAAATGCTGTTATCATTAAACTTACCTTTTATTGTATCCTTAAGATTATGAGAATGCGGGAATTTTTCAGCTTGGTTCCCAAGGCAAAATCACACCGGAAGTAAAGATACCCAGGTTTGAGTTATGGCGGCCATTGTCTGACGTCACTGTGAAAAGGGTCTATTACTTCAGCTAAACTCACCATAGCTTTCGGTGTACTTCTAAATCTGCTCCTTAGTCGCATCTTTTCGGGGTTGCTACTGCCTCTAGTGGCGTGGAGGTGGTAACACAACTAATATAATTTCATTACTAAATCAGAATACTGCAAAGTCTTTATTATTTATTATAAATTTTTCATTCTCTTAAGAATGTAGAGCTAATTAAATAATCTAAACAACCTTAAAGTGGTTCCAGTTTCTCTCGATGGCCAACTTGTTGAAACTGGCAGATTTTAAATACCTTGGGTCATTCCTGGACAGTCAGCTCAACTGAAAACACTGACTATATTTTGAAGAACTGTTCTCAGAGACTCTACCTTTTAAGAAGACTTGGTGATCTTGGGGTGACCCAACTAGACTCTAGTTGGGTCACCCCTATGTCTTGAATTTGGGGGGAAAAAATCATATTTTATTTATCACTGCAGAAGGGTTCAGTGACTGCGCATATGAAACTGGTGGGTTTGGTACCTCAGAAAAGGTTAAGAACCACTGATTTAGATGTTGAAAGCTGGCTGACAGTCGGATCAAAACATGGTTTTATAAAATACACCACACTTTTCAGATTTCACCTATTTAAAGAAATGAAACGAATGAATCGTTTGCCTTCAGTTTAAAAAAATTCTGAGTTTAATTGAGTTGACCTGTCTGATAAAACACCTACAAAATAGATATGAACCCTTCAGAAATGATTTATATCCAAAAATTCTAATTTTGACATTCCTTCAGTACTGAAATAAAACAAAATCTATATTTTTTTTACAAGCAGATCAAGAAAGTCTGAGAGTTAATAAAAACATGAACAAGAAAAACTAAATGAAATAAATGGATTGTGAAACCACAAATAAGCTATAAAATACTTACAGGATAAATAATTAATATTTATCTGCTATACTTTCAGTTTTAACCTGAAACTCTCCCAGTGAATTTATTTTTATATTTCTGGTTTATTTCTTTAATCAGAAAGTTTTTATTCTGGGTCTGGATTTGTTGTCTGAACCTATTTTAATCAGTTTGATGCTTTTGTCAGAGATTTTCATGCTTAGTTTGAATAATAATTATTACAAACTCTTAGTTTGGATTTGGATTCAAACCTTTTTCTCTTCAGAAGATTTTTGTAAATATTTATACAACTCACAGACCTCTTCACCAAGCCTGAGGAAAGTTAATTTCCAGATCTCTGTTTTATTTGAACATATTTCTCGTGTAGCAGGGCCGGTCCCACGTTGTTCAGGGCCCTGAGCAGAACGGGGACCTTCACGCTATTGCTCAGCTAATATCTACTTTATCTGTTTCTGCATTTCAGATTATTAAAATGAATGTACAAAAACACAAATAAAAATATTTTAACATCTTTCATGATCTGCAGCAGTGTTGTTGTATTTCTAACATGTTTTAAAAAGTTTTTAATGTTTATTTGTAGTTTTTAGAGTTATTACTGACAGCGGAGAAGAAACGATCAAACAGAATCATTTTATGTATTTTAGATGATATTAACTCCCTAATAAAACATTTACAAACCAATTTTCCATGACTGCTGAGGGTCTTGGACGCCCCCTGCTGGTATGGAGGCCCAAATCAGTTTGCTTTAACCTTGCACATGAACTGACCTGCTTACTGAAAACATAAAGTACACAGCATAATGGCTGCTATCTAAAAATTTATTGCACCAGCTACTTTCTGTCTTATCTGTTTTCCTGATGAATTGGCTCTGCTTGATTTACACAGTTTGGTGAAAACTTTGAGAAGTTTTCCGTTTTCCTGCTGGAGAGATGAACAAACAGAGCAGTAAAGCTGATTATCTTATCGCAGTAACTCATTCTCATTCACCTTCTGCGGCGTTAATTTCTGCGTCTTTCTCTATGGCTTCCAGGATTTTCCTCTCCACGTACTTCAGGCTCCAGGGAGACTCCTCGTCCTCCAGCAGGATCACGTTGATGGTGATCCCGTCCAGACATTGCCCGTTGCGGCGACCGCAGGCAGCGCCAACCCCGAAGGCGCAGAGCAGCAGCCACCAGCCGCACCGCCACATCTTCCCCTCCGGCGGGTCGGTCAGAAACACGCCATGCTCCCCGGAGAGTTTAAAGGTGAATTTATCTGAAAACGGAGAATCCCGATGACCCAAATGCAGGTGTTTCTGTCCGGGTGTCGGATCCGAACTTCCTCAGTGGCTCTGAGCTGCTCTCTCCTCGGCGCCGCGTTAATGTTCAACCTTTCGCAGAGGCAGGGCTTGGAAACTTCACCGGATTGTTGTGCAAAGTCTGACAGACAAGCAGCAGATAGTTGGTGGATTTAACCGGAGCTGCTCAGAAACAATCAGCCATAAATCAATTAATGGCATCAATGAAAACGGTGTTATAATTTCCATTTACAGTTTTGTTTACAGAGACTTTATAATTAATTTTCACTGCAAAAACACAAAATCTTACAAAGTATTTTTGGTCTATTTTTGATTGCAAATATTTTAGTAAAATTAAAAAAAGAGAAAACTAACTTATAAGTAACATTTCAGCAAGATGAAAGAGTTTATTTTAATAATTCCTAAATATTGATAAAGTTCTGGTTCCACTGGTATAAATTCACTGATAACAAGAAAATTTTCCAATTTTATCAGTGAAATAATCTGCAGTGGATTTATCAGTTTTTCATCAATATTAAATAATTATTTACGTAAAATAAGCTTCTACATATTCCTGAAAAGTTACTTATTTTAAGTGTATAAAAATATCTGCACTAGAAATTAGGCTAAAATACCTGGTAAGGTTTTGTGTATTTAGTTGTTTTATTTATTTATTTAGAATAATGAAATAAATGATTTTAATTAAATTTATATTATCTCATAATAATGATGGAGAACTCTGACCATCCTCTTCATTAGATTGTCTTCAGTCAGAGGTTCCTTCACATTCACTGCAACATGGACTGCTACAGGAGCACTTTCTTTTAACAGCCGTCATTATCTACAATAACTCTGAAAAATGTGAATTAATATGAGTTACAACAACATTTAATTTCCCTTTGGGATCAATAAAGTATTTTTTTAGTTGAATTGATTTTTAATAAAGGACAGTAAATACTAATAAGCATGAATACATTTTAAAAACCATAATTTTCTTCTGTATTTACCTTTTATTGGTAAAAACAAAATTAAGAAAAATAACTGACACACATGGAGAAGCATATAATTTACAGCAAATTACAAGAAATAGTTAATAATGCTACAAATGAGCAATTATAAAAAGCAAGTGGCCCCTAAAAAACATTTAAAGGTGTTGATTTAAAACATGACTGCAGTCAATGAAGTTCTTAACAGTTCATTGTTTTATTTTAAAAATTATTCCTCTGACATAGTTAGAGGGAATTTATGGCTGGATTTATGCAGAAGGTTTTAAAAACTAAAATAAAAATGTTAGAGAGTTTATTAGGAGCAGAGCAGATTGATCTGAACTCTGCACAGAGATAACAAAACAGGAACAGCCTGGCTGGCTCTGCCGTAATAAAATTATAATTTATCTTTCAGTTATTCAAAGTTTCAGATCTTAGCAGAAACAATGGGAAACGCAGATGGTTTTACACTGAAAAAAATAATTTTTGGTCTAGTTTTTACTGCAATTATCTTACATCACTTGAAATAAGACAAAATGAATCGCAAGAAACATTTTAACAAGAAAGACAAGAGTTTTAAGTTAATGATATTGATTAGAAAAAAGTAGTAGCAGATTATCACTTAGAAGAGAAATCTCTTGTTGTAAGTGACATCAGTCTTTAATGGGGTCAAAGGTCAGATAATGACCGTATTAAGTTTCAATGAGGAGTTTGATGGGAAACATTTAAACCGGATCTATTTACGTGATGTAAACTGTTCTGGTTCCGTCCTGGTTCTTCTGTTTCTGATTCCGGTGAAATGGCTCCCCCAGGCGGCAGCTTGCAGCACAGCAGCAAATAAAATACCAACACAAGGTTCACAGTGACGTCATCTTTACCATAAATGGATCCGTATCTGACCGTAAACATTATTGTGCATTCATTCTGCATGATTCAGACGTTTAAAGTGTAACTTAGGAGAAAAAAGTGGCACAAAGCAGAAAGTTCAAAGTAATAAACCAGAAATCTGTTAAAGTTTTTACCTTCGATAAAACCAAAATAAAAATAATTTACAGCTGGAAACGTTGCATGACGTTTTGAAGAAAAACAACTTTCATTTCTGACAAATGTTTACTTTGGGAAATTTGTTGTTATATTTGAAGAACCACGATTTTGTTTTATTTAAATTAAAACTTGAAAGCAAAAAGATGGTGAGTACATTTTCTTCTGCAGGGTGTTGATATAAATATGTATAAAAACCACCAAAAAACATGCAGTTGCCCATGAGAAAACTTTAAAACATTCCTAGTTGTTTTTATGTGTTTTTAGCTAAATGTTTAAAGAGGCTCAGACTGCAGACCAATCCAGACCAATATTTTATCTGATCTTTCTTTTCCGTTCAGTCTGTGAACATTTAGTGATGAGAAAGCAGCAGCAGATGTTTCACCTTTACATCATAAAAGCAGCTGCTGCTCTTCCTCCTGTTTGACGCTGAAGGTTTGAGGTGAGCAGATCTGTTGTTTCAGCAGCTTCTGGTTTATCGGATCAGGATGGGAAGCAGTTAAAACATCTGTCAGCTGCGTGGAAACAGAGTCACGCTGCAGCAGACGCATCACTTCCTGTGTGTTGAGGAACTGTGTCATTTTCCTGACTGTTGGTCTTTCTCAAAGTTTCTCAGCTGAGATGGAGAGAAGGAGCGAGTTTTTATTTTAAGCAGAAGTTTGAAAACAAAAGTCAGCCTAACAATGTTAATATGAACAAACTGCTATTGTGCATAAAATGCAACTTTTAACAGATTTTTGCTCCTTGATGTGTGAATTTCTAACAATTTTATAAATTGTTTTCATGTGTGATTTATGTTGATGTGAATTCAAAGACATAACTTTAAATTAAAGACCATGAATGAGCAGCTTAAAAACCAATCTGGAAAGTAACGTCACAAATCAGCAGGCACTCCCCGTTACCTAGCAACCCCAGCAGAGTTCTGCCTGTTACCTAGCAACCCCAGTAGAGTTCCAGCACATTTGGTCAGCTGGTTTTCCCGCTGTATTCGCTGTACAATGGCTGCTGGAAAAGACAAGAGTTTTGTTGTTGACTCACCATCCAGAAACCACTTGCTGCATTCTAGTTGGCTGTGCAGGAGGCTCCACTTCTGCCTTTCAAAGACGTACATTTGTATAATTGCGCATCTGTTTGCAGCCATTTTCACAGTGTAAACGTTGACTTGGCCAGCAGCAGTTTATTTGGATTTAAAGTGACGGAGCCCTAAAATAACTCATTCTGAAAGAAAATGTTATTATCCAAGAATTATTTTCTACAAAAAGTGTAATTAAGATGTTTTGTATAGGCCATAGACCAATCCTAACCCATTCAGCTCAGATGAATCAGAAATTAATCAGAGATCATTCAGAAATCTCATGCCAACCTCATGTTCTGGGTTCTAAGATGCTGAAACTATGAAATTTTAATTATCAGCTGAAGCGACAGATTAAAACATTCAGACATTTTATTAATTAAATTACGGTAGACATGATGATGAATAAAACATGAAACAGTATTTGGACTTTCTCAACACTTTGCCTAAAAAATAAAAAGTTTTTTCTCCTGAACGGCGTCCGATCTCGGATCAGTACCCGCTTGCAGAAGCTCGGCCCCTGATGCAGACTCCGGCTTCCTCTCTGAGGTAACCATGGTAACCGGTGAGGGGAGCCTTCAGGTGTCATCATGGGACTGCAGGTAGACGGGCTTGGCCTGCTTCCGGAGGCGCTGCTGAGCGCGCAGCCGCCTGCCCCGCTGCGTGGCCAGACCCAGAGGAGGCAGGTAGGCCTGTGGGCAGAACCAGGCCGTCAGACCGCATTCCTGTCGCATTCACAACCCGGCCACTAGGGGGCGCTTACTCACCGCTCTGGGGTACGGATTCCTGTAATGCAGACCTGAACAGAAAGAGACTGATATTAACGTTTCATTATGAAATTAGGCCTGTCGCAAAAAGCAAATAAGTAATTAATTGCATGAAGCTGGATGATAAAAAATAATTTTGTTTCCTGAGACTTCACAATTCATTTTATTTGTTGTTTCTGTTGTTTTGTTTAATTTAGTTGTTTAAAATGTCGTAAAAACCTCCTTCACTTTGTTTCTGCTCTGATTGAAATGAGCAGAAGTCCTGACTGAATCCATCCTCACCTATTTCTATCCTCGCTTCACATTCCTCTATGCATCTCCTTATGGATTCTGGATCTGTGAGCTGAAAACAGCAAGAAAGGTTAGAAAGGAACAGCTGGACAATAAATCAATATTATTATGTATCAGGACAGGCAGTGATCAATATCAACACTGAATACATCTTCCATAATCTTCCATAATCTTCCATAATATTCCAGGTTGGTGGATTCAACTGACTCTCTGGCTCTTTGGTTGCCTAGCAACAACCTGCTGGTTTCCCCACTTTGCCTCATAACTGCTAAAAAATAAACAAAAAAATAAACAACATGTAGAGAAAACTGGATTAAACAGGAAATGACACGGAGCCAGTTTGGCAGTATTTCAATTATTAAAAAAAATTAATAATAATCAATAATTATCGAGATCGGCTGAATGATATGAAATGTTTATTTCATGATTCGTTTTTCAACCAGATTATCCAGAAGCAAAGTAATCATAATTAACTAAAACTAACAAAATATTGAAAAGTGAAATTGAGAAAACATTTTTGTTAAATTAAATAAATAAATAAAAAACTGTAACTGGAACTATATCACATATTTATAAAAATAACTGAAATTATAGAAATAACATCCTTTGTTTTTGTGTTTATGATCTATTTATTAACCTTTCAAAGTGATATGCAACTCATTTTTTCCCCACACAGGCAGTTTACATCGTCAGTCGACTAACTATAGTTTCTTTTAGTCTACAAAATGGCGACCATGAAAAGTTTAGAGAAAACACCAGAGTCAGTCTGTTCATCAATAACTGAAAACATTTTTGGAAAATGGTCCTAAAACTAAATACTTAACAAACAATAGCTAATGAAAACTAGCAAACATATTCTAAAAACCAATTCAAACTAATTGAATTAAACAAAAAGTCATAATGAATTAAAAATATAACATAAACCCAGCAGCTGCTGTTCCCACCTGCTGGTTCTGCCTGAACAGAGACCGGGCCTCCAGCTCGATGTACCGCCTCTCCGCCTCCGAGTCGCTCACAGCGCCGGTCTGGGCCTGCCAGGCCCGGGCGATCCGAAACACCCGGATGTAGAGAGATAACACGGTGGAGCGAGTGGACAGTGCCATCTGGACCTGAGGAAAGCAGCCAGGAAGTCATCAGAACCGCCTTAAACACAGGACCTGCTGCGACTCTCACAGCATGTAGCTTTTATTAAAAACATCTTTTTACATATTTTGTTTAAGCTGTCACCAAGTCATGACTGTTTGGTTCCAGACAGATAATCTGGAACCAAACAGATTGTCTGTTTGGTTCCAGTGCTAATTAGAAACAACCAATCAGGGCCAGGAGGCGGGTCTTAGTGCTGTCAATTATCCCCCGAACCCTACAACAAAGTGAATGCTAAGACTAATTAGCATAGCCACCAATGATGGCAGGTAAACAGTTTTCCTGTATATTAAGTCATTTCTCCACCATTAGCACATTCAGCAGCGAGTTCACAAGCATGATTGACAGCACTAAGCCCCTCCTCCTTATGGCTCTCATTGGTTGTTTCTGGTGCATTTCTTCAGACAGTGGAGGAAGTGGAAGAGATTGAACTTTTCACAGATTATCTGTGTCCTAACAGTTTAAAAAAAACATGTTTTATAAAAGTTTCATACTGCAGCTTTAACTGACGGTTTAATTCAGTTATTTATATATTTCTTTACCTTTATACTGGAAAGTTAAAGACTTTCAAAAACAAGAGATCTAAAAATGGTCTCACTCCACATATTAGAAAATACCTTAAACATGTCTAATGTTGGATCAAAAATGTAAAACGTGAGCTTTTCATTTGTTTAGCTGTTCATTATTTAACACTTTTGTCTTTGCAGGTTAAGTTTAAATATAAATGTGACAGAAAACAATCATTTAAATGCAGCATTATGTAAAATTATTTGACCCTTACAAACGTCCTTATTTTCACACTTAAACGCCTTTGATCAAACAATGTTTAATAAGAAACTATGAAACTACAATAAACCCAAAATACGTTTTTCAAGCACTGATGTTATTTCTTAAAGGGGAAACAAACTAGCTTCTACTTAAACAAGGTAATTTCCTTATACATTATGAATTACATGTAATTAACAAATTTTGTTCTGATTACTGTCTGTAGAATATTGAAGTTCTTTAAAGAGAAAGAGAAAGTGAGAATAAAATATTTTATGATGTAATATCTGCAAAAATAGTTGGCATTTGAGGAATTTTATTAACTTTACAAATGAATTTTAAACTGCAAAAATGAGTCAAGTATTTTCCCTCTGAACAGATTTGTTGATTTTCCTTTTCTGTAATGGAGAAAATGATGGCCAAGCCTGAGCCTCGTCTTCATGAGACTGCTTTACAACAACAGCCTTCGGTCAGAAGCTTCATCAGAGCTGCTGTAACACAGATCCCTACAGGAGAACCTTGCAGCTCACAGCAATCTGCGTCTACAGCAATTCTGTGAAGAACCTTGAATAATACGAGTTACAACATTTTATTTCCTTGTGGTATAAACGAAGTATTTTTGAACGGAATATGAATAAAAGCTGATATTTTCATTGCTACTTATTTGGCTGGTGTTTATAACTCAGTTACAGCTCCTGAAGGAAATCTAGTTGACATAAAATGTTTTTGTTCATCACTTATTCCATTAAGCTGTTGGATAACCGCTGAAGATCTCCTCGGAGGGTTGTAAAACACCCTAAAATAATCCAGTCGCAAATCTGGATCCTGTTCGCTTCCCCGGAATGAACCAATTCAGCCGAACTTCGCTCCTAAAAATATATTTTAGAAAAAATAACTGCGTCTCAAACAATAGACCCGAGCCAAGATGCTAACATTGATGTTAAGGAGTCATAGTTTTTTTTTAAATTACATAATTTATTCTTATTTAAAGCGTAAAACGCGACCTTACCTCTTGCTTTTAAAGAGGTGACATAGTCGCTGGCTGATGACGTAGTCTTAAAGCAACACTGCTCGTGAATTCGCATCCTGTCACTAAAAAGTTCATTTATTTCAGCACCTCCATCCCTAAAGATTAATTCCACACAGACAGATGTTTTCAGGCCTTTGTTTCCACCGATTATGATGAAAACCAAACTTTAATATGCAATATTACAACAGAAAGAGAACAAAACAGACCAAAATATGAGCCTAGTAAGGAGTGATACAAATACTGAGTTATGCTGATATGAGATGTTGACAAACTGTTCTCTAAACTGAGACTTAAATTGAGTTTTTTTTTTTATTGAAACAAAAAGCGTTTCTCACTCCAATTCAAAACACACCTGATTACATAATTCATTCTCCATCTGATGGATTATGGAGGTCTGTTTATGAACTCTTCAGCTCAGCATTTGAAAAATCTAAAGTTTATGCGTCTTATGATTAACTATAACTATTGAGGTCATATTTTCACCCTATATATATTGAAGAAACATGTCCGTCTCTCAGCCTCGGAAAAGAAGTTTTAATCTCTATGAGTATTTCCAATAAAAGATACATATAAATAATGTATAAATAAATAAATAATGTAAAATAAATAGCTGTTATTTTCAGAAGGTAAGCTTAACGTACCTCATAAAATGGGAGATTGTAATTTATTGTGCATTACTGTAGTTAAATAAAAAGTGCATAAACTTCAGTTCAGTTCAAAAATACTTTATTTTAAAGTTTGTAAAGTTACACAGTGAAGTACTAGCAACAATAATTTGGTTTATTTATCCCGTCTCAAAGAAAAAAAAGGTGAGTGTTCATTTTTCAAAGTCATATAGTACTCCTACATTTATAAATCTCAGAGTTCCAAAATAAATATTTAATTAACAAGATAAATATTTAGGTAAACTAAATATCAATTAAATACTTTAGGAACCGATTACTTAGTAGACAACAAAATGTTTAAATCTAAGCTAAATATTTAGTTTGTAGATTAAATTTGAAACTCCAAATTAAAAAAAACATTTTTTCTTACAAAATATCTATTTTCAAAACTTAATATTGTATATAAATACGCTAAATATTTATTTCACAAACTAAATTTTTAGCTTTCAAATTAAATATTTAGTTACCAAATTGGAGATAGATATTTAGTTTTAAATTAAATATTTAGTTCTCAGATAAATCTTTATTTTTCTAACTAAATATCTATCTCCAAACAAAATAATTAGTTTAGACACAAATATTTAGCTTGCTAAAGAGGAAGCTTACCAGAGTCAGTTGGTTGTTCAATAATAATCAATATACATATACACAATACTTCAACGTTTTTGCATTCTGCACCTAAAAATGAACCAAAGTATGAAAAAACTACAACTACTACTACAACTAATAAAAACTAATCTTAAAGACTGAACAATATTTAATAAAATTTAGCAAACACACTCTACAAAACAAATTAAAACTAACTGAATTAAATAAATAAAAAGTCACAACTAAATTAAACTCAACTATAATGAAAAACCTCTAACTATTATAACCCAGGAAGGTGCCAGAGAGAACCGGGCCCCAGATTCTGGGTGCTCGGCCCTGTTCGGATGGAGATCAGCTGTTGGCTGCTGGGAGGCAGGAAGTGATGCAGGAAAATGTCTCTAATGTAGCTGCGCTCAATGACTAGAAGGGGAAGCACAAAGAAATAGGCAGCGTTACTCCGAGTTTCTTTTTTCTCACACTGAACTCGACTCTAAATGGACTAGAAGACAAACTCCGACTCTCAGCGTTTTTGCGTATTTTTTCCCTAAAACAGAAAAACAACCAACTTTGGTGTTAAAGTTTTCTTTCGCCTGCTGTCCCCGCTAGTTAGCTAGCTCTCTACGAGTTTTTGCTCCACTTCGGGGTTTCGACCAACTTATTTAACTTCTTTGTTGCTTTTTTAAACCCTCTTTTTCGGAATGATGTACATTGAAACCACTCAACACGTAATTTTCCGGAAAGGTGAGTCTTTTTCTGTCGGATATTTGCAGTGCTGTGAGCCGCTAAGGAGCTAGCTTAGCCGCAGCTAAGCTGTAGCTGCGGCGCCGCCTGGGCCAGGCTCTTCAGATGGAGATGTTTAAATGTCCTCCTGACCAATCATGGATTATTGATCAGCAGCTCCTCGGCGGGTAATAACGAATTTAGCTCGGAACAGCATAGAGTGTCGCCTTTACATCGGATTAAAAGCGCTGTTTACATCTCGTTTGGGACTGTTTTTGCTGTTAGAATCACTCGGTTTTGCTCGGCTGTTTTCTTTTTAAACCAAACTTAACTTCCTAAAACGACGTTAAAGATGATTTCTGATAAAAGTGAGCCACTGACAGCAGTATTGCAGATGTTAAATGTTGATATTGAAACTATGCTTTGACTCGGACAGATTTCAGACCAGCTAATCCGGTTAAACTGATGTCTGGATGAGTTACATGGTGCTGGTTTGTTGTGGATAAAAGTAGGCCTCCAGACGTCCAGGCTGGCCAGTTTACGACTGAGGCAGACTTGTCTCTACATGCCCGGTGCATTGATCACTGCAGGTTATCCTGGATACCTTTAAATGTATCTGCATAGGCGTTTCTAGAAGAGGGCCAACGGGAGGCTAGCGCCCCTCTACTGAGGAGAAATTATTAAATTAATTTTTTGTGACATTTGTAAACATTTCTAATTTACTTTTTGTCCCAGTTTCATTTTTTACTGTCTGAGTTTTACTTTAACAATGGCAAAAATGAAGGTGCTGCACTTTTTCAGCTGTACTGAGACAGAATCACAGTTTCATCTTGATCAGAGCTCACACTTGTGACTCTCTCACTTAATATTAAGTGATTTAATGATATTCTTTTGATTCATTTTGTCTGGGGCCCATGGCTGTAAAGGCTGAGCAATATACCTTAAAAATAAGGTTTTATTTTCTTTCATACCAAATCCGATTTGTTTTATTTTTCTCATTTTCTTCAAAAGAAATTACTGACAACAAATATTTATTTCAATCATTCCTTCTGGGAGTTGATGTAAATTCAAAGTCTAAATTCAAACTGTATTTGATTCAAACTGTAAAGCTAGATGCTCATCCTAAACTACAGAAGCCCATTGGGGAAAAAAGTATTTTTAAAAACTGCAAGTTTGATTGAGCTATAAACTCGGTTCCTGGGCCCCCTGGTAACTTGGTCTTGGACCGCCTCTGTGTATCAGGAATGGACCAAACCACTGCTAATCCAAAACAGACTGGAGCTGACCTCTAACAGCAACTTGATGTGTAATTAATAGCATGTGTTTGAGCTGTGAAATGTGTAAGATGTTAGGAAGGAAACCTCAAACTTGAGACATGGAAAATTGCTCAAAGCCACACTGTAAGTCAGATTTAAACCAGTAATAATGTTTTTTTTTTTTGAGAAGTTTAGGTTGAGCTGTGGCTAAATGACATCCAGAGGGAAATATTCCCTGCAGGTTTGGGAATGATGAGGTGTCCCGTTCTGCTTGACTGCAGCGTTGCTGATGTCAAGGTCGCAATGATGGAGCAGATCTGAAAGACGATGCCCTCTGAAAGACTTTATGTAAGTATCATCATCATCATCTTCGTCTCATTCAGCTGAAACACGCCGGCTATGATTACAGCCCAACAGTTCCCTAAAAGATACAAGGAATAAATGCTTATCATCAGTTCTACATTATGAATCCCCTTCTGTTACTGTCTAAGAAAAACGTCCAGCTTTCTGAAGTCAACTGAATGGAAATTTGTCTCCTTTTCTGCCTTTAATCCCAGAATAGATTAAAATTTTCAGCCTCAAACTTCACATCTTTTTTTCCAGTGAATAAGAAAACAAACTGATTACGTTTATCAATTATTTTAGTAATAAAGGAATCTATTAATTATTATGATGATAAATCAAGTAAAATATGGGTAAATATGGCCGAGCCAGCATATTGGTAAATTAATATCAAATATCAATATTTTAATAAATTTTTATGTCTTTGCATCCCTAAAAATATTCATTGAGACAATAAAGTTCTTATCATAAGAAGTTAATGATAAATTGTGACCCTTCATCCAATCTGACCAAAGTGGTTTGTGGTTTCAGCTTGGTAAAATATGAAAAAGTTTTGTTTGGAAAAGTATTCTGGATGAACTTTTGCAACCAAAGTTGAGCAATCTTGATGTTTCATTGCTGCGTTGCAGAATATTTCCCAGGAACGGCTCTGAATCATGGATTAGGTCCAACCAGCGGAACCACATGATTAATCCGGCCTTGATGCAAACCCACATCTAAACGCAGGAAACTCCCAGCATCACGTTGCAACATCAATGATTAGAATACGTTTTATGAGTCTGGGCTTTTTCTGCGTTTGTCTGGAGCGCGGCCAGAACCCGCCGAGGAAAACCTGAATCATCTGTTCGGTGAACGAGCCGAAACGCCGACGGCTCCAGGAAGCTCGACCCGAACGGTGAACTTAAACAGAAACAGTCTCTGGTCGCTGCTGCGGGTGAAAAACACTCCTAAATGTGGGAACGTTGCGACTTAATCCCATAATAATCCCACAGATAGGATTATTTACGTTTTATTGTCCGTTTACCCAAAGCCATCGTGTTCTGATCTGACGCATAAATCTGGAATTCACATATAAAAATCCTCATCATTTGTTTCGGCTGATTGTTTTCTGGGTAAAGAAATCAGGACCTGCTGGAAGTGTGAGAATCAGACGCCTGATTCTAACATTTCTGGGTTTATTCCAGAGAAATGATCCACTAAAAGCCAACAATTCTTTCAGAGAGACAAACAGATTAACAGACGATGTGAGGATGAGATTTTAGTTTCTATTTTTATGGGACGTAAACGTGGCGGATTCTCCTCCTTCAGGAGGAAAAACAGAAGAGCAGTTATTCCTCTGATTTGATCTCAGACGATACAAAGGAAATCTAATATTCAGTTGTTTTTTGCTAAATCACTACACATTTAATATATCGCAATATTTTTAAATAAACTCAGAAATTTTTGAATAAATTTCAGAAATTCTATGGAAAAAAACTTTTTTCAAGCTAAATTTTTGACTTCTCAAACTCAACTTTGAAATTTACTCTGAACATGATAAATTAAAATAATCTCTAATTTCCATTCTGATATTTTTCTGAAGAGTTACTTTGTTTCCATAGACTTCATAATCAACTTTAGTAAATGTTTATTTGTCTTATAGTTTGTTTTGTTTTGGATATTTAAAATGTCCTCCTGTTCCAGGGTTTGGTACAAATTTAAAGTTTATTATTCTTTGAGACAGGAGACTTACATTATTACGCCCTTATTTTTATACAGTTGAAACAATATTACTGTTTGTTAGTAACTTCCTGTCCAGTGGAATCGCCATGGTGACGCTCTCTGGTCTGCTTGCCCTCCATGTTGTCCAGCCGGTTCTGGACAATAAGGCTGAAAACAGGAACACAAAATAATCGTTTCACGTCGGTCTGTTGATAATTTTTAGGCTTTTTGTTTGAAATATTTGAAATGCAGCCAAACCTTTCCTGTTTCATTCACAGTTTTCACTCAGATGGTTTAATTTGAAGCATTAATCTGCCTCTGCCCCGGTTACCTAGCAGGTTGTTACTAGGCAACCAAAGAGCGAGAGAGTTGATGCTACCACCTAGCTTAGCTAGCAGTGACTAAAGTCTTTCCTCTGTCTACATCTCCCAGAATGCTGTGCGGTTCTATCAGACATTGATCACATGTTTATTGTGATATATATTATTATTTATTTATTGTCCAAACTTGCATCCAGGCAGAGAGATTCAAAAAATGCTTTGATCACAAGGAGAAATTAAATAATGGGATAGTTTAGATCAAAGGGTTAGAATGGCCTAGTCCAAGTCCAGACCTACATACAGTGAAGCTGATGTTTTTCTCCTTTTCTCTTTCAGGGTTTTTAGGTTCGACAGTTGAAGCTTTGGCAGATCTGGGAAAGGTAGTTCTGTTGTTTTTCACTCTGATTGAATAAAAACATTGACTGTAGAGATTCCCAGCATGCACCTGTTCGTCTCTCAGGCCTGAGGGTATGTTGAGGCATCTCGCCCGGCCAGAGAAGAGGTGTGTGGGCGGTTCGGACGGGGACTGACGGCGAGGAGGACAGAGACGAGAGACATGGGCCAGTGCGTCACCAAGTGTAAGAACCCGACGTCGTCTCTGGGCAGCAAGAGCGGAGACAAGGACAGCGCGTCCAAGTCCCACAAGCGGGTCGACAGCGCCAGCGGCGGCGTGCACAAAGACGACTGCAGCGCCCCCTCTGGCAAATCCACCAGCGAGCTGCTGAATGGCACCAAGGCCTTAGAGGTTACCGTGGAGACGCCCGTCATCTCCGCCGCCATGAGGGAGCCGTGCAGGGAGGACGGCGACGGGCTGTCCATGCCGCGCATCGACGAGCTGTTCGCGCGCTACAAGGACGAGCTGGAGGACGCCATCTTGGAGGAGGGCATGGAGCGGTTCTGCAACGACCTCTGCGTCGACCCGGCCGAGTTCCGGGTTCTGGTTCTGGCCTGGAAGTTTCAGGCAGCCACCATGTGCAAGTTTACACGGTACGGCACCGAGGTCCTTATAGCGGGAACTATTCAAACCCAGACCCGTTAGAACCCAGAGCCGTTAGAACCCAGGACCGGTAGAACCCAGACCCGTTAGAACCCAGAACCGTTAGAACCCAGAACCGGTAGAACCCAGGACCGGTAGAACCCAGGACCGTTAGAACCCAGAACCGTTAGAACCCAGAACCGGTAGAACCCAGGACCGGTAGAACCCAGGACCGTTAGAACCCAGGACCGTTAGAACCCAGGACCGTTAGAACCCAGGACCGTTAGAACCCAGGACCGTTAGAACCCAGGACCGTTAGAACCCAGACCCGTTAGAACCCAGGACCGTTAGAACCCAGAGCCGTTAGAACCCAGAGCCGTTAGAACCCAGAGCCGTTAGAACCCAGAGCCGTTAGAACCCAGGACCGTTAGAACCCAGGACCGTTAGAACCCAGGACCGTTAGAACCCAGAGCCGGTAGAACCCAGAGCCGTTAGAACCCAGGACCGTTAGAACCCAGGACCGTTAGAACCCAGGACCGTTAGAACCCAGGACCGTTAGAACCCAGAGCCGGTAGAACCCAGGACCGTTAGAACCCAGGACCGTTAGAACCCAGGACCGTTAGAACCCAGGACCGGTAGAACCCAGAGCCGTTAGACCCAGTAGAACCCGTTAGAACCCAGTAGAACCCAGTAGAACCCGTTAGAACCCAGTAGAACCCGTTAGAACCCAGAGCCGTTAGAACCCAGAACCGGTAGAACCCAGAGCCGTTAGACCCAGTAGAACCCGTTAGAACCCAGTAGAACCCAGTAGAACCCGTTAGAACCCAGTAGAACCCAGTAGAACCCGTTAGAACCCAGTAGAACCCGTTAGAACCCAGGACCGTTAGAACCCAGAGTCATTAGACCCGTTAGAACCCGTTAGAACCCAGTAGAACCCAGTAGAACCCGTTAGAACCCAGTAGAACCCGTTAGAACCCAGAACCGGTAGAACCCAGAGCCGTTAGACCCAGTAGAACCCGTTAGAACCCAGTAGAACCCAGTAGAACCCGTTAGAACCCAGTAGAACCCAGTAGAACCCGTTAGAACCCAGTAGAACCCGTTAGAACCCAGTAGAACCCGTTAGAACCCAGTAGAACCCGTTAGAACCCAGAGCCGTTAGAACCCAGGACCGTTAGAACCCAGAGTCATTAGACCCGTTAGAACCCGTTAGAACCCAGTAGAACCCAGTAGAACCCGTTAGAACCCAGTAGAACCCGTTAGAACCCAGTAGAACCCGTTAGAACCCAGTAGAACCCAGAGCCGTTAGAACCCAGGACCGGTAGAACCCAGGACCGTTAGAACCCAGGACCGGTAGAACCCAGAGCCGTTAGACCCAGTAGAACCCGTTAGAACCCAGTAGAACCCGTTAGAACCCGGTAGAACCCAGTAGAACCCGGTAGAACCCGGTAGAACCCAGTAGAACCCGTTAGAACCCGGTAGAACCCAGTAGAACCCAGACCAGTAGAACCCAGTAGAACCCGGTAGAACCCAGTAGAACCCGTTAGAACCCAGTAGAACCCAGTAGAACCCGTTAGAACCCAGTAGAACCCAGTAGAACCCAGACCAGTAGAACCCGTTAGAACCCAGTAGAACCCGTTAGAACCCAGTAGAACCCAGTAGAACCCAGACCAGTAGAACCCAGACCAGTAGAACCCGTTAGAACCCAGTAGAACCCAGACCAGTAGAACCCAGACCAGTAGAACCCGTTAGAACCCAGTAGAACCCGTTAGAACCCAGTAGAACCCGTTAGAACCCAGTAGAACCCGTTAGAACCCGTTAGAACCCAGTAGAACCCGTTAGAACCCGTTAGAACCCAGTAGAACCCGTTAGAACCCGTTAGAACCCAGTAGAACCCGTTAGAACCCAGTAGAACCCAGTAGAACCCGTTAGAACCCAGTAGAACCCGTTAGAACCCAGTAGAACCCGGTAGAACCCAGACCAGTAGAACCCAGTAGAACCCAGACCAGTAGAACCCAGTAGAACCCAGTAGAACCCAGTAGAACCCAGACCAGTAGAACCCAGTAGAACCCAGACCAGTAGAACCCAGTAGAACCCAGTAGAACCCAGTAGAACCCAGACCAGTAGAACCCAGTAGAACCCAGTAGAACCCAGACCAGTAGAACCCAGTAGAACCCAGACCAGTAGAACCCAGTAGAACCCAGACCAGTAGAACCCAGTAGAACCCAGACCAGTAGAACCCAGTAGAACCCAGACCAGTAGAACCCAGTAGAACCCAGACCAGTAGAACCCAGTAGAACCCGGTAGAACCCAGACCAGTAGAACCCAGTAGAACCCAGTAGAACCCAGTAGAACCCAGACCAGTAGAACCCAGTAGAACCCAGACCAGTAGAACCCAGTAGAACCCAGTAGAACCCAGTAGAACCCAGACCAGTAGAACCCAGTAGAACCCAGTAGAACCCAGACCAGTAGAACCCAGTAGAACCCAGACCAGTAGAACCCAGTAGAACCCAGACCAGTAGAACCCAGTAGAACCCAGACCAGTAGAACCCAGTAGAACCCAGACCAGTAGAACCCAGTAGAACCCAGTAGAACCCAGACCAGTAGAACCCAGTAGAACCCAGACCAGTAGAACCCAGTAGAACCCAGTAGAACCCGTTAGAACCCAGTAGAACCCGGTAGAACCCAGACCAGTAGAACCCAGTAGAACCCAGACCAGTAGAACCCAGTAGAACCCAGTAGAACCCAGTAGAACCCAGACCAGTAGAACCCAGTAGAACCCAGACCAGTAGAACCCAGTAGAACCCAGTAGAACCCAGTAGAACCCAGACCAGTAGAACCCAGTAGAACCCAGACCAGTAGAACCCAGTCTACCGGGTTTGATTGGCTGATGCCCTAAATTTGCTCCTAATTATTTAAATCTGTTATTTTCTCTGCTGCTCGTCTTGCAGAATAAAACCCAGAAATGTTCCGTCTAAAACTCGGACCGGAACCTGGAGGAAGCCGCCGAGCTCCTCGGCAGCTTCAGCTTTAAAAACTACATTTAATGTTTTTTCCCGCCTGGTGGTGAAGTCGTTGCTTTTTCAGGCCGTTTTTCAGCCGAAGTCCAGATTAATTTGATGCTGCTGTTGATTCTCACATCAGATGTACACAGTGGTTCTGTGCGCCCCTCCCCCACCCGTTGCTGCAGCGAGGCGTCTCTCGTTGCCACGGCTGCGTTGTTGACTCTGACTGAAGCACCTCACCGAGTTTCTGCATTAAAAGCTGTTGATCTCCAGTTAGATGAAGTTTTATTTCTTCACGTGGAAAGTTTCCGGCCAGCAGCTTTCCGTTTCCATTTGGATAAAACTCAGTCATGTTTTCTGGAACGTTCAGTAAAATGACTTTCGATCTTGGAAACGGTAAAATTGAACATTTTTGCTGCTGTTAAACTTTTTCTACCTTTAAACCAACCAGTTAAGTTTTTCTGTTTTGAACTGGTTTCCCTCAGATGTGCTGCAGATCACAGTCTGCGCATTTGTACCACATATTGACTCATAACTTTATCTTATTTGTAATATTATTACTATTCCTTTGGTATCAGTAAGGTATATTTAAATTTGAATATTATGACTCAAAATTTAACGACTTTTACAGCTTTATATTAATATATTTCTTAAAAATTTATCAGTGATTGAAATAAAAAATAAATAGAATTCCCATTATTTTATGACTTCTTGTAATTCTGTGACTTTATTCGTAATATTATAATTTTATTCACGTAATTCTACAACTTTATTCTCATAGTTTTACAGCTTTATTGTTGCACAGCTTAATTTCCATAATATCATAACTTAATTGTTCCTATAAAATGACTTCAGCCTTGTGAGGTTTAAGTCTGTCATATTTTGAGGTTTGTTTTTCATTCCTGTTTTTTCAGCTGATGGCTGCAGGTGGTTGTCCTGCTTTCATCCTCTGCTCTGGTTTCTCCCCATCAGGAAGGAGTTTGTGGAGGGCTGCAAGGCCATCCGGGCGGACAGCATCGAGGGCATCTGCTCCCGCTTCCCCTTCCTGCTGCTGGAGGCGCAGGGCGAGGAGAGCTTCAAGGACCTGTACCGCTTCACCTTCCAGTTCGGCCTGGACGCCGACGAGGGCCAGCGCTCGCTGCAGCGCGACATCGCCATCGCCCTGTGGCGCCTCGTCTTCACGCAGGACACGCCGCCCGTCCTGGACCGCTGGCTCGACTTCCTGGCCGAGAACCCGTCGGGCGTGCGCGGCATCTCCAGAGACACGTGGAACATGTTCCTGAACTTCACGCAGGCCATCGGGCCGGACCTGAGCAACTACAGCGAGGACGAGGCCTGGCCCAGCCTCTTCGACACCTTCGTGGAGTGGGAGCTGGAGCGCCGGAAACGAGAGGAGGAGGAGGAGGAGGAGGCGCTGACGAAGGACGAGGAGACGGACTGCCCCGCCTCAAACGGGCCGGACGCCGAGGGAAGCCGTGGCGCACAGACGTGGGGAGGCCACTGACCTCAGAACCACACATATTTCTATCAGAGGGAAGAATATGATCTATAAGTGAAGCAGACTTCTGGGAATTAGTAGTATTACCATTTCAGCTTTTGGTTTCGCTCCTGTTCGGTTCCTGCACTGCAAAAATATAAAACCTCACCCGTTGGTTTTGGTCCAGTTTCTACTGCAAATGTCTTAATACGCCTGAAACAAGAGAAAACTAACATGCCCAACCATGTAGCTCAATATGATTCATTAATATTAATGAAAATGTTCCATTGGCAGATAATTTCACTTCTAATGACATTTTCCACATTTTATGAGTGAAATAAAGGAAATGATCTTCTACATCTTACCATCAGTATTAATGAATTATTCCCTGGAAACAAACTCGTATCTTTCTGAAATTTTACTTAAATCGGTTTTGTTTTATTTGAAATGTCGGTGAAATGATTAATTATGATTAATTGATTATTGTAGTAATCAGTTAATCACGATTAATCAAATTAATCAGTTGGCTTTGTTTTCTTTCTTACCAAGTATTTTGTCTGGTTTCTAGTCAAATATCTTGGTGCACCTGAAATGGGACAAAAATAACTTTTCATGAAGATGTGAGCTTGTTTTTAATCAATTATTCATTGGCAGATTATTTCACTTTTTCCCATGTTATAAGTGAAATAATCCAGCACATTGTTACCAATGTTAATGAATCATTTACTGAAAACAAGCTTCTGTGTGTTGCTTATTATTTGTGCCAGAGTATTTGCAGTAGAAACTAGACTGATGGTGTTTTTTGCAGTGAGCTCCAGTTTTCTCCTCTTCAAAGGGCTCTGAGGACTGTTGTTTTAAGCACTTCTTCTGTTTAAGTTATTGTTTTATCCTCTCATGTTTTAGTCATGAAACAGGCTCCGTTTGTTGACTTGGCTCAGTGAAGGTTTGGGCTCCAGATTGGCGCTGCAGTGTCTGAAGGGTTGATCGGTTCTGGATTTAATTCTGCCATTTCGGTGCAGAAGCATCACTTAGATTTGTTTTTCTCTCCCCACTTCCTTCAAATATCACTAAATTGGCGTCAAACATTGTGCAACGTTTGTGCCGCTATGGTTTAAAGACATTAAATGTTTCCAGAGGTCATCAAAGGTCAATCGGCCCCAACATTATTTACAAAATCAAACAGATTTTGTATGCAGGGAATATTTTACCTGCACAAAATTAATTTATACCAATTACTTCTGGTTTTGTTTGTGGACACATTGGGAAACTTTTAAATTATAACAAACAATTTTGCTGCACAGTTGATTGACACAGTATTTCTATTTTGTTTGATTTCCTTAATGTGGACCAGCTGGTTGACCTTTTATGACCTCTGGAAACATTTATTAAAATCTTTAAACACTGTAAAAACACTGAATCTTACCAGGTTATTTTTGTCTAGTTTCTGGTGCAAATTTCTTATTACACTGTAAAATTAACCAAAGTAACTTTTCAGCAAGAAGTAAGAGCTTGTTTTACGTTAATGACGCCTTGATGTTGATGAAATGTTGACGATTATTTAGCTCATAAGACAAGTTTTAAGTGAAACAACCTGCCAGTTGAACCAGAACGTTTTCATCAATATTAAGGAATTATCTTTAAGCAAACCTTTACATTTTGCTCAAAAGTTTCTAATAAGTTAATTTTGTCTCGTTTCAAAAGCAGTAAGATATTTGCACTAGAAACTAAACTAAAATCATTTGCTAAGATTTTGTTTTTGCAGTGCGACATTTGTAATTGAAGCAATAAAACATCAGATGATGTTTAATTCCTCTAATCAAAAACTAAACCTGTTGGTTAAAAATGCACATTTTCAGGTTTCACTGCAGAAATGAAATCTTTCCACCGATTCTGGCAGATTATTCCACTTTTAGCGAGACATTTTCTCGTGTTGCAGGTGAAATAACTTGCCAGTAGAACTAGAACCTTTTCATAAGTATTAAGGAATTATTGACATAAAACCATCTCCTATAAATAGCTGAAAAGTTACTTGTTAATTAGTTTTGTCTCATTTCAGGTTTAATAATAGATTTGTACCAGAAACTAGACCAAAAACCATTTGGTAATATTTTGTTTTTGCAGTGAAATGACAAAAATGTTTGCTGCTCAAATGTTTAATTTGAAGACGGGAGGGGATGATTTGATTTTTATTGGTTTCAAATCGAGGTCGTTTCCATGGTACCAGCCTCATCCTGTTTTTTTTTTTATTCTCCTGACGTTGATGTCCGCCATCTTTCAAAGACAGCAGAGAAACGTCGGCTTCCTTCTTCTGCAGGAACTGAAAGCTAGGATTTGTGGGTAATTTATGCAGAAACTCAGGCAGGAGTTTCAAAATAAAAGATAAAAAGATGAATAATGCGAATACTAATGCTGCTGGCGCTGGCTGCTCAGACCAACGGCCCGCTGATTTGCTGTACTTGAATGCTTTGCACAGGTCGATGCTAACCACATGATTACTCTTCAGACTGAGCTGAATTAGACCTGCTGGGTGGTGGAGAGGATGTGACGTCATAAAGATTGTGGCCACTTCCTGATCTGTTTGGTTTACATCTAATATGGTTTTATTTCAAGCCCACTTTTTTATAAGAAATGTACTGATTTATAATAAATAAAAACAGTGTTGAATTTTTGACCTTAAAGGCCTGAGCGAGTTTATACTGGATGGATGGATGGATGGATGGATGGATGGATGGATGGATGGATGGATGAAACGCAGTCAGATGGTTGAGAGGTGTGCAGCATCCATCCATTCATCCATCCGTTTATGTCTCATCCATCCATAGATATGAACTTGGTTACAGCTGGCGCCGGGGGGGGGGGGTCGGGGGGCGTGTCCAACGCTGATGCGGCTCCTCTGATTGGCTGAAATCTCTCCTGGTAACCGACCAACACACGAGACGTGAAAAAAGAAATAAAATAACAAACTCGGTATTTATTTGACGGATAAAGTCAGGCTTTCTATATCCTGTAAGTACTTCTATGTTTATCAGAGCGGGAACATTAAAGTTTATTTGGGTGTTTTCATGGACATTTAGAGCTGTTGGCTGTTAAACTCCTCAGCCGTTCAGGTTGTTATTAGCTGCAGCGCTAGCTGTTTGCTAACAGGTTTTAACCTCGCCTGTCAGATTTAATGTGTAATAAATGAAACCCGGCGAAAAAAAAGAAAAAAGCTTAGTTGTATTTGTACATAAATCGGGTTTTATTTATGGTGAAAACGCGTCATGAGCCGCCAGCTGTGGGGAAATGCTCGTTCAGGGTCGGGCTGACCAGATGTGTTGATGCTAGCGAAGCAGCATCGACGCCTCCCACCGTTACATTCAGGTTGAATACAGGACTCCGGCCGTGGTTCACCTTGGGGGTTTATCCTGTGTCCTCCTCCAGGAAGAATCAGACTGAGCTCCGGTTATTACAGAAACCTCCATGATCTCCGGCTGGCAGGATGCGGGATCCTCCGGCAGCTGCAGGACACCATGGATAACCAGGTGACTGTTGGCCTGATTTTAGATTATTACTCCTCATTCTCTATGATCCAACAGGGGATCAATGCACTGATGCATGCCTGGTTATCTGTTCTCTATCACTAACCCCTGATTTCTTTCTTCTACTCTCTCTGCTCTGCTGCTGACGCTTCAGATGCTCTATTAGCCCAATAGAAACTGAGTGAGACCTTTGATTTATTTCCATTGTCATGCATTATGGTTGTAAGAATCACATAGCATGGCTTTCAGGTGACTGTTATGATGTCAAATATTTAGCAAAAAAGTATTAATACATCTTTAACATGTTGCAGCAGGGCGGGCCCAATTCATATGCAGGTTAAGCGGCTGCTTAGGGTCTTAACACCACCAGGGGGCACCCAAGAGCACCAGTGTAGCTTGAGAAAATAAATGTATACATGTTTAAAATAACATTGAATCATACAAAGTCCGATTATACATGGAAGAACAATTTCCACATTGTTCTTATAGTTGCTCCATAAATAATGGTTAATTTCTCCCTGTTGATGGCAGCTGCCTGCTGGGGAAATATAAGATTTTAAATGTGTTTTCTGTAAACTTAGAGTTTATCAGCTGATGCTACTTTCAAATATTGAAAATAACACTTAAATAACACTCTGCATTTCAAAATTCAGATAATTGTGTTTTTATTTTGCTACTTCTGTAAGGTTAAAATTAAAATCCCTAATAGCACTGAGATGATGTAAGCTAAATACAGATGATGCTAATGATAGCAGGTATGTTGCACACACAGAGGAGCTTGGAAATGATAAAGCATCTGATGCTAACATGCTGGGTTTTGGGCCCCAAAAAGGCTTGGGCCGGCCCTGACAGAAAATAATTACCTGCCACACTTTCTGGTTTTAATTTGTATGAAGAATTATAAACTAAGTATCATTTCCCTTCATCTTCAGGGCTGTGCTTTAAATGCATTAAATCTGAATAAAACCCGTCCAGGTTTGGTTGTAATGTGATAAAAACGTTAAAACTTCTGATGCTTCTTTGTGTCGGTTTAGAGTTTTATTCTGGGTTTACCACAGGAAGCAGCTTTAACTCATGACAGATGTTTGTGTTTTGGTGTGATTCAGCACTTCCTGCTCCTGCTTTATTAGTACTTTCTTTCACTTCTTTTATCTTAAATAAATGTTTCTGTTTTGATGTTGCTGACTCGTCTGCATGCATGAAAGTTTATAAATATTTAGTGCATTAAAATAACCAAATTAAAGCCATAAAACCTTTAGTGCTATAACACATTATTTCTGCTCTTCCTGTGAGATTTCTTTCTGTAGTCATCATCCAGTCGTTCAGCCTGAGTCTGCAGATAACCTGATCTAACCTGTATGGTGAATATGAATGAGTGAATTAGGGTGAATAGTTTCCTTGGTTGTGTTTAAAGGGGAGGAAAGCGAGCCGAGAGGAGGAGCCGGCCGCTGCTGCAGATGAAACTCTGGATGAATATTTAATCGGCCTCCAGCAGAAAAACAGGTGAAGTTTGACTGAAGGTCGGCTTGGATTTCACACAGACGCTCGACTTCCTGACTGTTGGTGGCGCCTGGTTGTTTCCTCTCGACGCATGAATGGAAAATAATTCCTCCAGAAAAAATGTGTATAAAATATAAATATAAAATATTTTTAAACATGTATAACAAGAAATTATTTATAAATCTAATTTAGATTTATGTTTTATTAATTATTTAGATTTTTTTATTACTATGCATGAATGTGTCTGCAAGGTTCTGCTGCAGAATCATGTTGGATCGTTTTCAGAGCCAGAATTTAATTAATTATGTAGCTTTTAATTCCATAAAAATTTAACTCATTTTGCCTTTTTTTGTTTGTTTTTACATTCAAAAGTCCAAAGCTGGAACCTTTGCTGTTAGAATAATCAACCTGAAGAACAGATTTAAAACTGTAAACGTCTTTGTCGTTGAGCTCTTTCCTTTATTCAGCAAAAATGGGGTTTGAATTTAAAACTTTGCTTATTTTACATATTTTTCACTGCAATTACCTAAAGTTGAAGTTGTTTTCCTGACCAGAGCTCTGAGGCGCCTCAGGGTGAAAGGTCGGCGGGAGGTGGAGCTGGAGCGGCTGGAGGAAGGCTTTTCCATTTACTTTAACGGAGCCAACGCCGAGGCGAGTCGGGGGAACAGCAAGGCTTCCAGAACCGCCTGCTCTCTGCCGGACCAGCGGGCCGCAGGTACCGCTGCTTTAACAGGAGGGTCAAAGGTCATTTATATATATATATATATATATTTATAAACAGACTGCTGTCCTTTTCATCACCGTCATGGTTTGGTAGATTAACCCAAATCTTTCCTGTTTGCTAAATGACAGAGATTTTCTAAGGCTTGCTTTAGTTTGTGACGTCTGCTCACAGCTCCGTGGGTCCAACGTTTTGGGTTTCCTTCCAGAAGCTTCTCACCAGTTTTCTGGAGTTCTGGTCCAGTCTGTCTGACAGAACCAGCAGAACTGAGTCATTTTTATTTTGCATATTTAAAATAAGGTCCAGTGGAGTTCTTTTTTTTTTAACAAAGTTAAAGTTTATTGGTCTTTTAGAAGGCTAACTTGCATTATTATATAATTATGAATATATTAGTTTCTAATGTATAAAAACGATTAAATGAAAAATCAGCAGATTGTGACAATTTTTACCTGATTAATCACCAGAATAAATGATGAATCAGCTGCAGACGGTGAGAATCAGGTGTGTAAACTTCATATTGCTGCCGTCCTGCAGCTTACGGTCCAGGATCTGACGGCTGCCCGGCTCCGAGCGCCGGACGGTGAATCAACGATAGTGACAGCTTTTCATTTCCTTCTGCTCTGACGGCCGTCTGCGTTAGTGTTTCCTGTTCTCTGTGGATGAAGTCACGCTCCTTCCTCTCTGCCATCTGCAGACGTCTGCAGGAGCGCCCACCAGCTAGCCGAGCGCAGCGGGATTCTGGGATCTGAGACGAGCCGGAAGAGGAGTCAGACGGCGCCGGAACGGGTCCGCAGGAAGGAATGGGTGCAGGTACGACCCAAGGTCACTACAGTTCACTAACACTAACCACATAACCAAAACTGGAAAGAAAAAGCATCTTAACTGGAATAAATAAAACAGTAAATAATGAGGAGAAACTATGACTTACTGAACCAAAATCTATGTTTATGAAACTAAAACATACTGAAACTGTAGATGTAATATCCTCGGTTTTAGTTTATGAATCTATTGATTAGCCTTTCGAACTGATGTGAAATAACGTCGTTTGTTGCAGACGTAGTAAAACTCTGTACTCCTCACGCTAACGCTAAAGGACGACAGCAAGTTTGGAGAAAACTCCAGTCAGCTGGTTGTTTTTGAAAATGGCGTCTTCTATTGAGTTCATTACATAATCCAGGTCATCACAATACAAAACTTTGGATTTTTAAAATTCTGCACCTGAAAATGAACCAAAGTATGAAAAAGTTCAAACTGTTTTAACTCTGGTGCAAAATCCAAAACTCAGACAGGCGAGGAGAGGAGCCAAAAAGGAATTTGGTGAAAACGACTCAAACGAGCGGCTGATCAAAACATCAGGCTGTTGGTATGAAATAATTATAAAGTATAAAATTATGTGGAAATTTTAGTGTTTTAAAGACAAAAAGTGAAAAATTTTACAAAATAACAAAAATCAGGCAGAAGAAACTTTTTTCCAAAATCAGTTTCTTTCAATAAAGAATTTATGAAACTTTAATAAAAACTGCAGGTTTGAAATTACAGAAGTTTCACTGAAGTAAAAGTAGCAACACTTCATGAAATGACTGCAGTGAAGCTGGAGTTCCTGGTTTCTCTGCTCCTCTTCATGCAGGAATCTGTTGAGATCCGGACAGAGGACGGCCTCGGACTCAAACTCTCCCCTGATTTACGCTACTCTGAGGATTTCGAGCCGTATGAAAGCGTGGACATGGAGGTAGACGGGAGACTCCTCGTGACGGCGTCGTGTGGGTGGTTTTATTTAGAGGAGAGCCGCGTCTCAGATGCAACTGTCTGTCCTCATTAGCATCTCTATCTCCTCCATTTTCCCGTCTTTCCTCCATCCCTGGCGTTGCGTGCAGAGCTGCAGCCAGCGCTCGCCATGTAGAGATTCCTCCAAGCTTCAGCGCTCCTTCAGCTGCAGGCCGGAGGTCCAGGGCGGCCCGGCCGACCCGGAGCTCAGCGAGAAGGTTCTCCTCAGCCTGGAGGAGGTGAAGGTGAGGAACCGTCTGAATTTGGTTCGTGTTTCCAGACAGTTCAGCCGCAGCGCTGCTTGCTTGCATGCTCAGCCCAACGTCTGCGGTGGTGAAGCAGGTTTTGCGTCGGAGCCTGGAGGTCAGCATGCGGCGGAGCAGCCGAGGCTCAGCGGGGGAGGAGTCGGACGAGGAGTGGATCGAGGAGCAGATAGAGAGGGAGGAGAGCACCGAGAGCCTGGATGAGCTCGGCCTGCCGCTCTCCAAATCCTCCAGCAGCTCACGGAAGAGCGAGCCCAGCAGCGCCTTCGACCCCGCCGACCTCATCGTGCTGGACTTTGGACCCTCACATAAAGGTAGCTGCAGCTGGAGCCGAGAGAAACCCGGCTGGGTCCAGTTTGGGCTCGAATGAGGCTTTAGAGATGATCCATCCCTTCAACAGAAACGAACCGACTCACCGGCATGACGGAGAATTAGAGCCAGGCTAGAAAAAATGTGATTCAAATTGTGAGAATAAATAAATTAGAATAAATTAATATTACAGGAAAAAAGTCAAAACAATGTGAAGCAAAAGTCAAAATACAAAAAAAAATACAAAAAGTCACAACAGTACAAGAATAAAGTAATATATGAGGAAAGTTGAAATAAGAGAAAAAGGTCAAAGCAATGCGATAATAAAGTTGTAATAACAGGAGATAAAAGGCGCAACCACACACACACACACACACACACACACACACACACACACACAGAGCAGATAAATCATTTAAACTGAACATTCATGACCATAATAAACTTTTCAGATGTTGGATCAGTTTTCTGTAGGTGGAAATAAATGAAGCTTCTGCTTTTATTGTGAAATATCTTCCTGTTTTTCAGGGCGTAAGATTGAGCGTTCTCTGTCTGCGAGGAGGAGAGAAAGCATCGACTCGTTTGTTCCCAGCAGGCCGTTGTTGGTGAAAAGCAAAACGTTGGACAGGCCGCCTTCATGCTGGGACGGACAGAGTGAGTTTTAATATGAGCTGACATTTAAACTCTATTGTTGCTGTTGTTCTGTTCCATTATAAAATGTGGAGGTAAAGTTTAGATGAATTTGCATTAATAGCTGGTTTGTTTGTTTGTTTGTTTGTTTGTGTTTCAGGGCCGAGGAGTCGCGCAGAGCGACCGCTGTCAGCAGCCAGGAAGGCTTCAGCTGAGGAGCGAGACCCGGCCCAGGTTTTCTGCAGCGTCCGGGACGCCATGCAGAGAGAGAACTGCAGCCCTGGGCAGAGAGCCGGGGCCTGCAGCCACAGCACGGTCTGAGCCACACACACACTGACACACACACACTGACAGACACACACACTGACACACACACACTGACTGACACACACTGACACACACACTGACAGACACACACACTGACTCACACACACTGACAGACACACACACTGACAGACACACACACTGACACACACACACACTGACTCACACACACTGACAGACACACACACTGACAGACACACACACACTGACAGACACACACACACTGACAGACACACACTGACAGACACACACTGACTGACACACACTGACAGACACACACACTGACTGACACACACACACACACACACACACGGCAGGAGGTCAACCCTCCTCCATCGATTAGAAACTATGGATCCACGTTGTTGATCAATAAGTTAATATAAAGTTGACAGAACTTATTAATCCACTAATGATTAATTGATAGTCGGTAATTTTCTTATTTCCATAACAAATGGCAAATTTTTTCATCATATGTTGAATTAAAAAAAATAAACAAAAATACATTTTAACATTATTTTGATTCTGCTTGAATAAACAGGAAGTCGTGGTTTTCTCACTTTAAACCCAGAGATATTTAAAAATATATAACAATCCACGAACCTCTAAGGTTAGAAAAATTATTTTAGAAAAATAAAATAAAATATGAAAAACATAATTCCCTATGAACACAGAGATGTTCACACAGACTGTTGTTGCTCTTAAAGGAAAGTTAAAAGTTTTCTCCATGAAGAGCATTAACTCAATAAAGTCCTAAAAATCAAACTTTGCATCATGTTTCATTTTTTCTGGCGCCTTCGTGTCACATCAGTAACATTTGATTGAGACGTTAACGGAGCTCCGACATGAATGAAGGAAACTGAAGGAGTTTATATTCACAAACAGAACAGCAGAAAGTTATTCTTTACCCCACACCGGACTGTTTGGACCGTTTCTCTTTCCCGACCTGAAATGCCGTCCGCCATCTTTGTTTCTGTCTCCGACTCCGCTCAGGTCGACCAGTTGCGCCCTCTGCTGGATGGCGGCCAAACTGCAACACGTAAAGACCGTCTCAGCAGACGTTTTTACGTAGTTTATCGTTTGGAGCTAAATTTAGTGTTTTCTCATTATGTACAAAAATATATAAAATACACAATTACTACAAGGAAAAGGAAAAAATAAAACCTACCCACCAAACAAGTAACTACTGTCGGATAACAGTATAAGATATGCAACCAACAAATAGAAACACCAAGGTCAAGAGTTATGGAAAAGTGATTTACAAAAAATTACTCAAGTAAATTAATCGAGTAATTAATTAATTGAGTAATTAATCTGGTTAGTTCCCAGCGCTGGGGTGGAGCAGCTTCCTCCCACTGAAGATGAGTTAGACGCCCTGCTAGCAGATGGAGCTAATTTTAAGCTAATAAACTGTTTATTGATAATTAATCATCCACCCATCCAGTGATTATTCATCATGTTGCATAGGAAGTGGCGTCCTGCTGACTCCCTCTTCTCCTTCAGGCTCAGGGTCACCAGGAGGTCAACGGCGTGAAGCCCCCTGGTGGTCATGGGAAGGATGAGAGCGGCGTCTCCGTGGCGATGCAGAGGATCACCCTGCTGGCCCCCAGGTCCGTCTCACGCCGCCGGCTTCCTGCGGGGCGCCGAGCCCAGCCTCACCTCTGTGATTCTGTGCAGGCAGCAGCAGAGGCTCCTAAAGGCCCTGGAGCAGCTGGAAGCAGAACCCGGCCAGAACCCAGACCTCTCCAAGCAGCCGGTGAGTCAGCTGCATGCGCTGCCGGACCAGAACCGATCCGTTCTGCCTGATATGACCGGCTCTGTCGGCGTTGCAGAGAGAGCCGCCGCCGCCACCGCCGGCAGACGTCCCCCCCGCGCTGTACGTTACCATGGAGATCCTGTCCAACTGGGGCAACGCGCTGCAGGTCGGCCTGACGGAGATGCAGTTCTTCTGCTGCAGAAACAGGAAGCTGTTCGTGTCGCCGCACGACATCGACATCAGGAACGCCGACCACCCGGGGAACCTGGCGGCGCTGGTCAACGGGAAGGTCAAGGTGGGTCCATTCTGGTTGCTAAAATCTATAGAGCTGTGGGTCAAACCTTCACTGTTCCTGCCAGGAAACGCTGAGATGGTTGGAGTTTACACTGAAACACAGAGAGGAAAACATTTATTTAATAATATCAGCTAATGTAGTTTTATTATTGTGTAAAAACCCAACCAGAGAAAAGAGCAGCTTCCTCTGTTTATTAGACATAACTATATAATAATAATAATAATAATAAAAATAGCCCTTCTTAAATATAACCAATATTTAGATTACATTTATTCTAATTAATATTAATAGTAGTTGTAGTAATATTAAAATATGATTATTAAATTTAACAATTATTTACATTAAACTTTAACATGATGAATATAACAAAATAAATAATTTATTATCATTAAGAATAATAGTTATTTAGATTAAACTTTATTATAATAAATGTAATAATAATATTAAGTACTTTATTATTATTTGATATAAAAATAATTTAGATTAACTTGAACATAATAAATATGATGGTATTGATAATTATTATTAAATGTGAAAATTATTTTTGATTACATTTAATAATAGTAATAATAAATACATCACTGATAAAATAAGTTTTATTATTTATTCTTCTTATTAAATATAATCATTATTTTATTGCATTTAAAAAATGATGATTATTAAATATTGTTGTATATAGCGGTGCTATCGGTTGTAAAAATGTTAATAGTTACATTTGAATGGATTGTTGTGTAAAAATCTGCAGATTTTTTCTCATTCATGTTTTTTTCTCCTTTTGCTGGTTGGTCAGACCACCAGGGGGCGCCACATGTGGACGTGTCCCTTCCACCCGCCCATCCAGCTCTACTTCATCATCAGGAACACGGAGCGCGCTCTGGACTTCGGCATCTCCTCCATTAAGATCTGGAACTACAACAGAAGCCTAACCGTACGGAAACATAAGTACTCCATCAGAACCCCGACCCGGTTCACAGATGTCCCGCTGAACCCGGTTTAGCTGCGTTGCGTCAGTTCAGCCCCAGCAGAGGCTGGTGGAGCCGCCAGTCAGTCTGGATGTGGGGCAGAGCGGGATTACCTCAGAGGATTAGCCTAGCGTTTGGTTCTGCTCCTCAGAGTCTCTGTTGTTCTTAGAACCGTTAAAATTTCGTTCATGGAGCTTCTCAGATGCCCCAGAACCACCAGGAGAGGTAAGACTGTTCAGGCTGAGGGGAGTTTCTGGAGGGCCAGTGCAGATCGGGCTCTGGGGCTCTGCGGTCGCTCTGACTGCTGCTGCACAGCTGCAGTTAGCAACAGTTAGCTGAGAAGTACTGCAAATCTTCTGCAAACCGCCACAAACCTTAAAGGATTTCATCTGGATAAACACCAACATGGAGTGGAGCAAAGAACCATCAAATTATTCATTAACAAATCTGAAAAGTGTGGCGTGCAATTTCTATTTAACCACAATCTACCTGTCGATACTTTAAATCAGAGGTGTTCAAACTTTTTGTCCCAAAAGTGTCAAATTTTAACTTCACTTTGATCCTCTGGCTGCAGCTGCAGCTTCGCTCAGCTGATTAATCGATTGTCAGAATCAATTATCAATCAGATAAGAAAATAGCTGATTTTTTGTTAATTTTATTTATACGATATTAAGCAAATAATGAAGTTTTCCTTTAGTGAACACTTAGTGAACTGTCACTACTTCAATAATCAAGAATCACGATTGATTGGTAAACCAGTTGACCACCGTTTCATTAATCGATTAATCATGAATAGAGGATTAATGGTGAGCCGTTTGTCCTGCAGGACCTGGACGTCGGCGCGCGGCACATCCATCTGTACCTGAACAGCTCCCTGGTGTTTGACGGCGAGCTGGAGAAAGGCTGCGGGAACCAGGTCTTCGACTACGGCTCCACCGTCGACCTGAAGGCCTTCCTGTTGTCCAGCGCCAGCCCTGCGGGGCGCCCCCTGCAGGCGGGGGAGGGCGCGCACCGTGCGGTTCTGCCCGACCCGACGGACAGGACTACGGTAGACGCTCCGCTCCTGCCCGTCGCCGCTCGCCGTCCGTCTGCCCAGAGGAGCGCCTTGGACCGGTCCGCCTCCGCGGATCAGGCGGCGCCCATGCAGCTGACGGTCACCACCCAGCCGTCCGCCTGCCGGGTCGCCCCCCAGTGGCTGCAGCCGCCGAACCGGGCCGCTCCAGAGGGCTGTGAGGCCGGCAAGGAGCGGCCCCGCTGGCTGGTACCGCAGCTCTCCACGGAAACCAAGCCTTCCTCCTCCTCCTCCTCCTCCTCCATGCTGCCGGAGCTGCCCTGTAACCCCGGCCGCGTGTGCAGAGGGGCGGACGGGCCGATGAACGGCGGGCAGCGCTCCCTGGACCCGAGCTGCGACCTGCTGGAGGAGCTGCAGGCGGAGCGGCCCGTCGGCGGGCGCCGCAGCTCCTTCAGGCAGACGGAGGAGCAGCGCCACCTGGCGGCCGGTAGGGAGTCCTGCACACAGACTAAAGGCTTTTCTGTTTCTGTGGATCCAGAGGCTGATGCTGAGACATTTATTACAAAACCAGGTTCTCACACTTTTAAAGGGACAGTGTCGTGTAAAATCAACTTGTTTTTGTCTTTCCATCATGTTTTAATGTTTTTCCTCATCAGAAACAAACGGCAGCGCCGCTTTGATTCCTTCAAGTTTAAGAAATCCTTTCATCTCCATGGCAACCACTCAGCTGATAAACGCCTGGGTGGTTTCAAGGAGTTAAATCAGAAAGTTAATGTCTTTTAGGTCACATTTGATATTTTTAGCGTTTTATAACGACTGAAGGCAACCATTACTTGGTGGAGCTTTAAAATGGCCGCCATGTGGCAGGAAAACTCAGATCTGCCGCTTGTGAACAAGGAGGACGGTTCCAGACGTTCCACCTCAGTCTGTGTTGTTTTATCTGCTCCTCAGATGAGCCTGTGTCTCTGACCGGCGCCGCCCGGCGGGCCAGCGGCGCCGGCCGGTCCCGATGCCACAGCCAGCAGGACGACTCCCTGATGGAGTCCTGGGACTCCCTCACCAAGTTCAACCAGTGCCAACGCGGCCGCATCTCCAACATGGCCTTCGAAGGCGACGTCTTCGACGAGTTCCTCCAGCGCCGGGGTCGCGGCCCCCCCTCGCTCCCCGTGACCCCCGCCACGACCCCCAGAACCCCCTCGTCCTCCGTCAGCGCGGCGCCGCAGAGCGACGGCCCGGACGACGACCCAGCCGCGGAGCGAGACGACGACTTTGAGATCCCGGTTCTGCCTCAGGGCCGGCGGCTGGTTCTCAACATCCGGTCCACCTGGGGCGACCGCCATTACGTGGGCCTCAACGGCCTGGAGGTGTTCAGCGCCAGCGGCGAGCCGCTGCGCCCCGCCGCCATCAGCGCCGACCCACCGGACATCAACGTGCTTCCGGCGTACGGGAAAGACCCGCGCGTGGCGGCCAACCTGGTGGACGGCGTGAACCGCACGCAGGACGACATGCACCTGTGGCTGGCGCCGTTCACGCCGGGCCGCCGCCACTCCGTCTTCCTGGACTTCGCCGCTCCGCACCAGATCGCCATGATCCGGGTCTGGAACTACAACAAGTCGCGCATCCACTCGTTCCGCGGCGCCAGGGAGGTGGAGATGCTGCTGGACGGCCGCTGCATCTTCAGGGGCGAGATCGCCAAGGCGTCGGGAACGCTGTCCGGAGGTACGAGAGCGACACGCCGACACAGCACAGCCAAGGATCACGGACCATCAGGACCGCCTGCTAACAGGCTAACCGGGTCGGGACCATCCTGGTCCCTCCTCTCTGCTGCCGTTTCAGACCTGGACCAGTTCGGGGACACCATCCTCTTCACCACGGACGACGCCATCTTGGAGGCCATGTCTCGCTACGACGAGACGTTTCTGGGCCAAGACGAGCGACCCGACGGGTCGGCGTGTGAGGAAGAGCTGCAGCGGCCGCGCACCGCCGACGGAGAGGGGGACGAGCGACCTTTCACCCAGGCCGGCTTCAGAGAGGAAGACCTCGCAGTGCGTACGGCCTTCATCACCAAACAGACCCGTTTCCTCTCCGTTCTGCTGTCATTCATGTGATTTAATGTTTTATTAGCTGCAGCTTCAGCTCAGCGCTGCAGTGAACCAGCCAGAGGAAAACATGCACAACGTTCCGGGGATCTTCACTGGGAAGTGTGAGTCCTCTCATCATTTCCTCTGAAAAACGTGTCCCAGAATTCCTGGTAAAATCGGTGATTCTTGGCACTTTTGGGTTTCTATATTCTAGCATGAATGTTTCAGAGCTTTTGCTAGAACAGGTGATGCCTGAGCGCCATGGAAGTGAAGCCCAGTGCTGAACTTTGACCTGCATGTAGAAACTAACCCTCAGGATGTGTTTCTGCTTCCTGCTGTGACGTTTCTGCTTCCTGCTGTGACGTTTCTGCTTCCTGCTGTGACGTTTCTGCTTCCTGCTGTGACGTTTCTGCTTCCTGCTGTGACGTTTCTGCTTCCTGCTGTGACGTTTCTGCTTCCTGTTGTGACGTTTCTGCTTCCTGCTGTGACGTTTCTGCTTCCTGTTGTGACGTTTCTGCTTCCTGCTGTGACGTTTCTGCTTCCTGCTGTGACGTTTCTGCTTCCTGTTGTGACGTTTCTGCTTCCTGCTGTGACGTTTCTGCTTCCTGCTGTGACGTTTCTGCTTCCTGTTGTGACGTTTCTGCTTCCTGCTGTGACGTTTCTGCTTCCTGTTGTGACGTTTCTGCTTCCTGCTGTGACGTTTCTGCTTCCTGTTGTGACGTTTCTGCTTCCTGCTGTGACGTTTCTGCTTCCTGTTGTGACGTTTCTGCTTCCTGCTGTGACGTTTCTGCTTCCTGCTGTGACGTTTCTGCTTCCTGTTGTGACGTTTCTGCTTCCTGCTGTGACGTTTCTGCTTCCTGCTGTGACGTTTCTGCTTCCTGTTGTGACGTTTCTGCTTCCTGCTGTGACGTTTCTGCTTCCTGTTGTGACGTTTCTGCTTCCTGCTGTGACGTTTCTGCTTCCTGCTGTGACGTTTCTGCTTCCTGTTGTGACGTTTCTGCTTCCTGCTGTGACGTTTCTGCTTCCTGCTGTGACGTTTCTGCTTCCTGCTGTGACGTTTCTGCTTCCTGCTGCTCCAGGCCTCAGACTGGAGATGACGGCGACTTGGGGCGATTCCCACTACATGGGCCTGACGGGGCTGGAGGTGGTGGGGAAGGACGGGGAGAGTTTACCTCTGGACCTCGCCATGATGGCGGCGTCACCGCGAGACCTCAACGACCTGCCGGAGTACCAACACGACTCCCGCACGCTTGATAAGTACGCCGACCAGATCTGGAGCGACAGACGCGTTTCTGTTTGCTTCTTTTTATGAAGAATCGATTTAGAAAAGGCAAAATTCAAATGAACTTCCTCAGTTTCACCAAAATGTTTTTAAGAGTTACTGCGATAAAGGAGAGACTTTCCCCTCCAGCCGTGGTTCTGAGCTCAGGTGGACAATATAACGGAAGCATCATGATATGAGGGTCTCATATCAGTCAATATCGATAATTATTGATTAGTTTTTGTTTTAAATATCTGACATACAGCCAAACTACTGGTGTGACCTTTCCTGTTTTCTGCACATTTTTTTCTCCATTTTGTTTTGTATTTTTCAGCAGTTATGAGGCAAAGTGGTGAAATCACCCAGCAGGTCGTTGCTAGGCAACCGAAGAGCGAGAGAGTCAGCTGATGGAAATAAACGATAAATTCACCTTTTCTGTTTTGGAACATTTTAAAAGTTTGCTCAAAATTCACATGAGAGTCAGATGGAAACCAGAAGTGAGACGATCGGATCGGTACCGTTTGGGTTGTTGTTGTTTGGGTCGGCGCCGTCGGGTTGGTTCCGTCGGTGCCGTCGGGTCGGTTCCGTCGGGTCGGTTCCGTCGGTGCCTTCGGGTCGGTGCCGTCGGGTCGGTTCCGTCGGTTCCGTCGGGTCGGTGCCGTCGGGTCGGTGCCGTCGGGTCGGTGCCGTCGGGTCGGTTCCGTCGGGTCGGCGCCGTCGGGTCGGCGCCGTCGGGTCGGTTCCGTCGGGTCGGTTCCGTCGGGTCGGCGCCGTCGGGTCGGTGCCGTTTGGGTTGTTGTTGTTTGGGTCGGCGCCGTCGGGTTGGTTCCGTCGGTGCCGTTGGGTCGGTTCCGTCGGGTCGGTTCCGTCGGTGCCTTCGGGTCGGTGCCGTCGGGTCGGTTCCGTCGGTTCCGTCGGGTCGGTGCCGTCGGGTCGGTGCCGTCGGGTCGGTGCCGTCGGGTCGGTTCCGTCGGTGCCGTCGGGTCGGTGCCTTCGGGTCGGTGCCGTCGGGTCGGTTCCGTCGGGTCGGTGCCGTCGGGTCGGTTCCGTCGGGTCGGTGCCGTCGGGTCGGTTCCGTCGGGTCGGCGCCGTCGGGTCGGCGCCGTCGGGTCGGTTCCGTCGGGTCGGTTCCGTCGGGTCGGCGCCGTCGGGTCGGTGCCGTCGGGTCCAGCCGTCATCGTGTCCTCTCCCTCCAGGCTCATCGACGGCCATAACATCACCACTGACGACGTCCACATGTGGCTGATTCCGTTCTCCGCCGGAGCGTCTCACACCCTGAGCGTCGCCTTCAGCAGGCATCAGGCCGTCGCCGGGCTGCGCGTCTGGAACTACAACAAGTCGCCTGAGGACTCCTACAGAGGGGTGAGAGGCGCTTTCTGCTCTCTGACTCTGTGTGGCCCAGCAGAACAGATGTTTGATGCAGATCCAGACTTTTTTTCTTTTTTAATTAATTTATTTAGAGCAAAATTGTTACAGACACCTACTGAGGAAAATATTAAGTGCAACACAATGTCAGATTTATTTAAAGGCATTTTAAAAACAGGTTAAAACTGCACAAGACAATAACACAATAGAGAGAGAAACACAAAACCCTGCTAGTGTCAGAATGAGCAGAAAGGTTTTTCTTTTAAAAATATGAAGAACTCTCTGAGTTTTGGATCTGCTGTGATTTAAAACTTTCCTTCAGAAAAGAAAAACTGATTATTTGTTTAATTAAAAAGAGTTCACGCTTTATTTATTGTTAAGTATGTAACTATCAGCTTCACAAATTAAAGTTTTAGGTTTAAAGCAGACGGGTGTCAGGAAACCTGCAGTCTGGTACCGAGTGGTTCTGTTCGGACCGTGTGGACCAATCGGATCTCTGATGGATCTGGTCACCTGGTGCGTCTGTTTCTGATTCAGGTGAAAGTCCTTCATCTGTTCTTGGACGAGGTGGCCATCTCCCCGCCGGACGGGTTCCTGGTCCGGAAAGGACCGGGTAACTGCCACTTCGACTTCGCCCAGGAGATTCTGTTTGTGGATTACCTGCAGCCTCCCGCTGACACCTGGAGCCACGACGACGCCCAGAGGCACGCAGCACAGCGCTCGCCAAAGCCAGGCAAACTAAAACGGCATCGACTCATTTCTGGTTTTGTTCATTTTCAGAGGAAGTTCGAAGAGGCCAGAGCAGCCCAGCATGGACTATGAGGCTCCCATCATGCCTTGTGGCTGTATCCTTCCTGAAAAACAGGATTTCACTCATAATTTAAAACACAAACTTCACTTTTTAACGTTAGCATCTTATGCTAACAGTTTGTGTTGCTAGCATCACAAAAGCAGCTAGCTCCAGTTCATCCATGGAAGATCCGTTATGTTCACTCTGAGTTTAAAAACATTCAGATGAGATAAAATCTCCCTAAAGACCAAAATGTGACGTGCAACACAAAGAATTCATCTTTAACAGCCACGGTTTTACTTTTAATTTCATTAAAGTCATGAAAAAAAAGATAAAAAAGTAAAAGATCGACCCGGCAACTTTAGGACAGCATTTTTTAACTGGTCAGATCTGGTTTCTACAGGAATCTGGCTACTTTTGCTCATTTAAATAAAATATTGTGTTCCGGTTTAATGTTGAGCAGGTAAAAATGAAAAAATAAAATAGTTTGTGATATTAATGTTTATATTTACAAAAACGCTTGATTAATGGTTTGATTGAAGATCTGCTGGGAAAGAAAACTGGTTTCTGGAAGGAAACTGGAGGCAGTGAGGCTCTCTGGACCAGATTGATCGGACCCGCTGGACTTTAACTGATCAATACTCAGTAAGTGGAATGAAACCATTCAGTCAGTCCCAGCCGATCCAGAACCAGCAGCTTCAACCGGCCGGAAACATTCAACGATTGCTTTATTTATCGCTGATGTTTGGCTTCAAACGTCAGCAGAGCTGGAGGTTATTATGGAAGGTTTTCTGTTTTCACATTCTGTACAGTCAGAGCAGGTTTATACAGAAGAAAAACAATATTATGTAGTTATAGCTACATAAAGGACTAAAGGAAGAACAGCCGAGTAGGAGAATTTAAAGAAACGGTGGCTGGCAGGTGCAAAATGTGCTGCAGAGACAAACATAAAACAAAACAACAAAAGATGCTGCAACCACAAAAACTGAAGCAAAGACCTACAATCAACAAAACATGAACAAAACATTCTGCAAACGCAGACATGTCACAATAATCAATTAATCGCATGTTGATTTAAGATAATAATGAGCGCCATAATTAATGTATATTACAGGGGAGTTTTGTTTACATCGACTTTATAACGAATTGTATATTTTTTGTTTAATTGTTGTTTTTCTTTTACAAAATTAAAATTTGTCTTTGAGGGTGAACTTGCATTTCATGCAGCATCAATATATTCCTGGAAAATGGTCTCAAAACAACATTATTGTTTATCGCAATAATTACTGAGATTAATTACTTTATTATTAACCAACCGAAAAAAGAAGAAAAAGAAAAACTGCTTCAAGTATGTTTTTTTTTCTTTTTTAATAAACCAATTTAATAAAAAAAACCTCCTCATCTTAGCATCAAATTTTTTTGAAATTGCCGTGTTTCCATGAGGGGAATTTATTTTCAAAATGTCAAATTGCGCAATTATGTGGTAAACGCAGCGAGTGATGTTATTTTATCTTTAGTTCGGGAATTCCCGGCCCGGTTCTGCGGTACCACCATGTTGTATTTTCTTTGACTCGTCGTCATCCAGTCATCTTCCAGCTGCAGCTGCTGACCACCTGGGGAGACCCGTACTACATCGGCCTGAACGGACTGGAGTTTTACAACCAGAACCACCAGAAGATCCACCTCACGGACAACAGTATCCTTTCCTGTGACGTCACATCCGCAAGCTGCTCTCCGACCAAAGACATGAACACGACGACTACAACCCCTGGCAAAAAGTATGGAATCACCAGTCTTGGATGAGCACTCATTCAGACATTTCATGCTGTAAAACAAACTCGGATCAAAAACATGATACAATATTAAGGTCGTTCCAAAGTGCAACTTGTTGGCTTTCAGGAACACTCAAAGAAATGAAGAGAAAACATTGTGGAAGTCAGTGAATGATACTTTTATTGACCAAACACAGGGAAATAAATATGGAATCACTCAATTCTGAGGAAAAAAGTATGGAATCACTCAAATTGGAGGTAGAAAAAAGGACACACCCAGTCTATTTCCTTTCCCTAAATGGACACCTGCCCCAGATTAGATGTGCCCGTTAGTGTGCAGTTCAAAACACCTGCAGTCATGACACCTTGGAGGGCTGCTGGACGAAGTGGAGTGGCGAGAACCATGGCTCCAACAAGAGAAATGTCCCTTGAAACAAAAGAGAGGATTGTGAAACTTCTTGAAGAAGGTAACCCTTCACGCATGGTTGCTAAAGATGTGGGCTGTTCACAGTCAGCTGTATCCAAGATATGGTCCAAACACAAACAGCATGGAATGGTTGTTAAAGCCAAGCGTACTGGTAGACCAAGAAAGACATTAAAGCGTCAAGACAAACAACTAAAGGTCATTTGTCTTGAAAACCAAAAAAGTACAACTAAACAGATGAAGCATAAATGGGAGGAAGCTGGAGTCAATGTATGTGACCGAACCGTAAGAAATCGCCTAAAGGAGGTGGGATTTCAATACAGGAAAGCTAAACGAAAACCAGCATTGACACCTAACCATAAAAGAACAAGATTCCGATGGGCTAAGGAGAGGCAATCATGGACTGTGGATGACTGGATGAAAGTTGTCTTCAGTGATGAGTCAAGAATCTGCATTGGACAAGGTGATGATGCTGGAACTTTTGTTTGGTGCCGTTCCAGTGAGATTTATGAAGAGGCCTGCCTGAAGAAAACAACCAAATTTCCACAGTCCTTGATGATATGGGGCTGCATGTCAGGCAAAGGCACTGGGGAGATGACTGTGGTTAATTCTTCTATCAATGCACAAGTTTACATTGACATTTTGGACAGTTTTCTCATCCCTTCAATTGAACAGATGTTTGGAGATGATGAAATGATTTTCCAAGATGACAATGCATCGTGCCATAGGGCAAAAACAGTGAAGGCATTCCTTGAAGAAAGACACATTCAGTCGATGTCATGGCCTGCAAATAGTCCAGATCTCAACCCAATAGAAAACCTGTGGTGGAGATTGAAAAAAATGTTCCACAAGAAGGCTCCAACCTGCAAAGCTGATCTGGCAACTGCTATCAAAGAGAGTTGGCACCAAATTGATGCAGAATACTGTTTGTCACTCATCAAGTCCATGCCTCAAAGACTGAAAGCTGTTATAAAAGCCAAAGATGGTGCAACTAAATACTAGTGATGTATTTTGAATGGTCTTTTGTTTATGTGTTTTTCATGATTCCATACTTTTTTCCTCAGAATTGAGTGATTCCATATTTATTTCCCTGTGTTTGGTCAATAAAAGTATCATTCACTGACTTCCACAATGTTTTCTCTTCATTTCTTTGAGTGTTCCTGAAAGCCAACAAGTTGCACTTTGGAATGACCTTAATATTGTGTCATGTTTTTGATCCGAGTTTGTTTTACAGCATGAAATGTCTGAATGACTGCTCATCCAACACTGGTGATTCCATACTTTTTGCCAGGGGTTGTAGCATTGCTTTTAGCTGTCAAGTTGTCGGCATAACGCGGTAAACATTAAATGTACGCCTGATTTATACAGTAAAAAGTGACGCAGTGCTTTACTGCTAATTGTCAACACTACGACAGCTTGGTAACAAGTTCAGAAAAAACTTTTACTTTAAAAAATAGCGAGGGAGAGGAAGGTTGGTTGTCAATTTTGACACAGTCAGTTGCTATGGCAACGGTTCTGCGCAGCCGACGCAGTAAGCGTGCCAGAGGATAATACGAGTGGTTTTGAGTTGCTCTTCACGGTGTTGTTTTCCTTTTGCTGTGGCGCAGCAAACTCATTCATCTCGGTTCCAGTGAGGCTGCGGATGGAAACGAGGAGTAAAAGAACCGTCTTGTTGCCCTCCAGCGTTGTGCGCATGCGTGGAATGTCCGGATGTAAACGGGACGTTTTCCAACCACAAACATGAATGGATTCCGTCCTGATGTTTTTCTGACAGACCAACTCAAAGCAGTGTTGTGTTGTAGTTTAGGTTTAGCTTCCCTGCTTAACTTGTCTCATTGATCCCTGACGTTGCGTTTGCGCCAGACATCGCAGCTTTTCCCGACAGCGTGAACGTCCTGGACAACGTGAGCGGCGACGTCCGGACTCCCGATAAACTGATCGACGGGGTCAACGACACGCAGGACGGCAGGCACATGTGGTTGGCCCCGGTTCTCCCAGGAACGGTGAGGGGCCCGGTTTACATTCAGACCACAACGACCAGATAAACCGAGACATACAGGAGAAACCACAAGTTTACATACACCTGTTATCCTCACGTCTGACCTTAAATCAGACTCGTGGATTAATGGATAAAAAGGCACATTCTGTTTTTTTGATGGAAATCACTTTGAGCTGCCTTGTTACTGAAATGTGCTTTAAAAACGGACCGGACTGATTGTATGTAAACTTCTGGTCTGCAGGTGAACCGTGTTTACGTGATCTTTGATCAGCCGGTGACCGTCTCCATGATCAAGCTGTGGAACTACTCCAAGACGCCTCAGAGGGGCGTCAAGGAGTTCGGGGTCAGTAGCTCTGCATCTGCTGTAGGGTGTTTGGTTTCCTGCTCACAGCTCTGTGTGTGTGTGTGTGTGTGTGTGTGTGTGTGTGTGTGTGTGTGTGTGTAGCTGCTGGTGGATGACCTCCTGGTGTATAACGGCGTCCTGGACTGCGTGAGCCAGGCCGCCAGAGGCATCCTGCCGACCTGTGACCCCGTGGTGCCGTACCACACCGTCCTGTTCACCGACAACGCCTATGTGGCGCAGCGCGAGAGGAGCACCGTCATCAGGTGGCTGATCCACACACACTTCCACAAGCTCAAATACATACACCCCCGCTAACACCGAGACCAGCGACCGGTACAACCCACAGGGCCGTTCGTGCCTCCAGACCGGATGAAACGTGACTCTTTGAAGCAAAATTGATTCTTTTTATAATTCGTACGACAAAAATTTTAGATTTTGAAATAAAAGATCTGGAGCTGCAACTAATGATTATTCTAGTAACGAATTGTCTAGATTTTTTTCTAACAATCCGTTTTTCTGGTGATTAAGAAATTAATTGGATAATCTTCTGCAGAGTTTTCATTAAGCCGTTTTTCCACAATATTATAAATGAATTGAAAGTTGCTAATAGGCCAATAATTAAATTACTTTTGGAAAAAGAAAATAATGAACAGTAGTGAATAATGCTAGAACATTTATAGCTAATTATCTACTAATTATTAATTAATATTAAATGGACAGGAAAAGATTCTTAATAGGATAAATGTTACAGAATTTGAACCAGGTGAAGCTAAAACTGCCACAGGTTTTTATTTTAAACATAAGATGTTTATATTTTTTGTACAGTTTTGGACTAATTACTGCTCTTTGTGTTGTCAGAATTATATTATTCACGTACTACAACAATAAATCAAATCTGCTTTTAACTGCTTTATTAAACTTAACTAAAGTTAAGTTAGTCAGCTGGGCTCTAAATCCTGTTCCTGAGAATAAATATTTTTTATTTTTAATTGAAAAAAATAAAAATTGTTCACTTTCTTTGAAATAAATTAACTGCATGCATTCTTTTAAAAAGCCAAACCTAGAAATAACAATGTTTGATAAAAAATGGCTGCTTTATGCGTTATTTTATCAAAAATAATTCATGTTTAGTTTAAGATTTTCAGAGCACAAATCTTCCGCTTCACACCAGATAAGACGATTTTCATAAATTATTGATAGATAATTCTTCTCTCCTTCAGCCCCCGAAGCAGCAGGCACAACCACCGGTAAGTCCTGAAGGCTTTGTGTGAGCGCCCCCCAGTGGTGATTCCCTGTATTGCAGCACCCTAGTGGTGACTCCCTGTACTGCAGCGCCCCCAGTGGTGACTCCCTGTATTGCAGCGCCTCCAGTGGTGACTCCATGTACTGCAGCGCCTCAGTGGTGACTCCCTGTATTGCAGCGCCCCCAGTGGTGACTCCCTGTACTGCAGCGCCCCCAGTGGTGACTCCCTGTACTGCAGCGCCTCAGTGGTGACTCCCTGTATTGCAGCGCCCCCAGTGGTGACTCCCTGTATTGCAGCGCCCCCAGTGGTGACTCCCTGTATTGCAGCGCCCCCAGTGGTGATTCCCAGTCTCTGCTGCTTCTCTCCACTGGTCCCGCTGAATAAATGTGTTCACTTATGTGTTGCAGCAACCATGTGGAGGACCAGGATGTGAAGATGACCAATGAGAACCAGATCGTTCATCACAACAAGAAGAAACAGACAGCCGATCCTGGTGATTCACAAAAACTGAACAATTAATAGTTAATGAACTTACTCTGGGCGATTCATTGAATTTTTGGTTTTTGAAGATTTAATTTTTGGGGTTAGGGTTTTTTTTCCACCAATAAACTCTTTTGGTTTGTAGAACTCAGAGCACAATCAGGGCAGCCATATTTTTTAATTTGGATTCTGGTTAAGTTTACCACAGAATATTAGGACCAGGCTAAGATTTTATTATTTTATGATTACAAGGAAAAAATCTGAATATTTTAAGAAATTATGTAGTAAGACGAGAATAAAGTTCTATAACAATAAAGTCATTAATGCAAGAATAAAGTGTACTATGTTACCAAAACAAAGATGTAATGTTATTAGAAAAAAGCCGTATCACAATAAAGTTGAAATAATACAAAAATAGTTAAATTAACACAATAATAAAGTCACACAGTAAAGTCATATTGTGAGAAAAATGTTGTAAAAATATGAGAATAAACTCAAAATAAGAGAAACTAGTTGTTATACGAGAATAAAGTTATAATAAAGTTGTAATAGTACAAAAAGTCATAAAATTAGTAGAATGAGAGAAATTTCATAATTCATCCATGAAAAGTAGTTAAAAACAAAAAAGAGGAATACTGAGCATCTTGTGAAGTTTACTTTGGAATTTGTTATAAGAATAATAAAATATTTAATCTTTTAACACATCAGCATCAAACTATTGTCAGTAGCAGAATGTTAAGTGATCAAACTGATCTTCTTCGTTCCTCTTCCTTTTAGCTCTCCGGCCCAAAACCTGCATGACTGACGGCGTTAAACACGGGAAGAGGCGATTCTGACGACAAACGTGGAGTTTTATCTGAGCCGAGGCGACGTGGAGACGACGCCTCTCCTCCACAGTCTGGTGAGCAACTGAACAAACTGCGACGCTCGGACGCTGGACTCAGATTTCTGCTTTCTGGTTGGATTTCTCCTCCATGTTCGGCTGTGAAAACTCACATTAACCCTCCAGCAGGGGGCGCCTCACTCCGTTTACAGTGCCTATTACTGAACCCGGCTGCTGCTGCTGCATATTTTAATGCAACTTTCGGCATGTAAATAACTCCCTATGAGCCAAACCATTAGCTTATAGCGCCATTAGCATGAAAATACCAGTTATGATGCTAGTTTAGAAAAAACATTTTGATTTATAACTGTGGCTTGAATAATTAAAACCTTCTAAATTTGTCACTAATTCATAGAAAAAGCTGAAATTATGCAAAGTGTGTGTATAGCGAACATCGACTGATTAATTAAATAAAATCTATATTTATTTCTCTGCTTAGCATCAGACCCTGATTATAAGTGACCTTTCTAACAGTAGCTCTGTGTGGATTCGGTGCAGCTTCAGCGTTTTTCTCTAAATATGTAACCTGATATGCAAATATTATCGACTTACCTCAAATCAAAACATACATCGTTAAAAACGTCACAAATATGAATTGATCACAGCTAAAACCTGTACTTCATTAAATACACTGCAAAAACACAAAATGTTACAGAGCGTTGTTCAGTTTCTAGGGAAAATATTTTAGTTCATTTGAATAAAATAAAACTAATATACAAGTAATAAAATCTGCCTTTTGCAGATTTTGGAACTAAAACTCATTTAATAAAATTTTTAATTCATTCACTCATAAATATGAATATTTCATGCAACAACTTAGAGAAATCATGAAGAAAAGGAGCAAGAAGAAGCATAAACTTATCATTTTTGACCCAAATGCATAAAAAATGTATAAAATTAACTATTCAACAAAGCATCAGCTTATTCACACACCACAGCTTCATCCGAATAGTTTTCAGCTTTTTTTTAAATGCAGATTTAATTGTTTTATCCGTCAAGATTATTCTATAAATATTTAAAATAAATATTATTGACTCTAAACAAGCTCTAATATGTTGCTTGAAAGTTGGTTGTAAGTTATTTTTGGCTTATTTTAAGTATTTGCACCAGACAGAAGATGAAAATCTTGGTAATATTTAGTGTTTTTGCAGTGTATCCCCTCTGCCAGAATCTGCTGAAAGCAGCCAGAAGTTTACATACGGCACGCTCATCCTGGGCTGGAGTTTGGTTTCCAGACGGGCCGATCATGAAAACGTGACTTCAGCTCATCGTGGAAACAAGATTTAGTTTCACAGTTTGGAGTTTTAATTTTCTTTAAAACACACGATTGCTGAAATATTTGATCACGTTCTGGTTCAGTTACTGGTCGGATATTTGAGCAGAGTCCTTAAATACTGAGATAATTCAGGAACAAACCAGAAACGGCCAAGGCTCAACTCTTCTGATTAAATCAGGGGTGTCCAAAGTGTGGCCCGGGGCTGTTTTTGGCCCTTCGTATGATTTTGTTCGGCCGCTGATGTCAAGTCAAAAACAGCCAATAAAATAAAAAACAAATGGAAAACCAAAAAAAATTGGAGATCGTCTGTTTTTAATAAAACAGTCCAAAGCCTTTTTTGTTTCGGATCTTCAATGCACTGTAAAAACACAAAACTTTACCAAGTATTGTTGTCTTGTAGTAAGTGAAATAATCTTCAGTGGAGCTAGAACTTTTTCATCAGTACTAATGAATTATTTACTTAAAACAAGCTGATCTACTTACTTGTAAGTAAATACAGTTGAAATAAGACAAAACTAAGATTTGTACTAGAAACCAAACCAAATACACTTGGTCAAATTTTGTGTTTTTGCAGTGCAATAAACAGATTTCATAATCATTTTGTTTTTTGAGCAGGTAAAACCAAACAAAAAGTCACACTAAACTCCTTTTTGCATTTTTTTTTTTATTTAATGAATTTTGTGGCTCTCTAGTTGTTTAAATTTGCCAGTTTTGCCCCCGGGGCAAAAAGTTGGGACACCACTGGGTTAACTGGAGGATCCAGAGGGAAACCAGTAAAAAAACGAGTTAAAATTTCAGCCGTTTTGCGTTTAAGAGACGTGTGTCTGTATGTGTGACTCTGTGGATTAAATTCAAATGTTTGCATCAGACTCTTGTGTTTAAAAATGGCCGACAGTGTGAGCTGAAAAATGTTCATATTCAGAAATATTCTCCTTCCGTCTGAGACTCGCTGTGCAGGAAATGCAGTTTTATGGTTTTAAATGTCCAACATCAACATTAATCTTTCTCTGTATGTTAGTTGTGGGTTATGGTTGTATATTTGACTCCTAGTGTTTTTAAATATTTATTTTTCTAATCTTTATTATGTGTACTCGGTGTAGGTTTATTTAAATGAATAAAATATTAAAATTATTAATGTTTTCTGATGAGTTATGATTTATTTCTACATTACAGACATAACTTTTTCATCCAAAGAGCCGTTTTTCTCCCAACCCAGCTAAATAAACACATTTTATTAAGTTTGTTAATTTTGAAAATGTAAAAAAACAAAAACAAAAAAAGCATTTTCCAACCTGACAAGAAAATACCTAAAAACTATTCCTGGTCATTTTTCATGCTGTTGTGGAAATTAAATCTATTTATTCCCTGAAAATGACTAAAACCTATATTTATTCAATATATTTAAAAACATGTTTTGCTGCAATTTTCAGCCAGTTAAGAACAATTTTCCTCATCAGTCCAGCTAAATAAAACTCATTTAGATCCATTAATGTCACCTGACCTGAAACTTTTAAAGAACACATTTTTAGCAAAAACATCCATGAAATGTCAATTACATTGAAAATAATGTAAAAAGAAAAATGCAGTTTCCAACCAGGTGTCAAGCAAATTTTATCTAAAAATTATTTCTGGTATTTTAATTTACATTCAGAAGTATTTTATTGATCTCAAAGGGAAATTAAATTCCATTCTAGTGTTTTATTGTGAAAATTCAATGGATTTATTCCCTGAAAAATGACTAAAATCTGCGTTTATTCATAATATGTATGTTCAAAAACATAATTTATGTTTTTTCTTATTTTTAGTAATTTACTAAGAGCCGTTGTTACCGTTATTGGAGGGAAAACACTCAGTAGACACTGGAACTCCATAAATATATCCTGAGACATTTTAATGCAGAATCTGCTGTACATTTAATGGGTTTGTAAGGAATGACCATTCAGTTTCAGTTTGCTGCTGGGCAGAGCAGTTGGAGAGGAAAAGTGACGACCAGGCGTCACTTTTACAAACATTCAGCTAACAGAGTTACATCCTCAGAGCCGGCAGCCTCAGATCTTCCCTGGAAACGTCCCGTCGTCTCTCTGCCCGTCCCATTTCTCAATCTGAAGGGTCAAAGTTCACAGGAAAACAATTAGAAGGATTTTCATCCACTGATATTTACTGACATTTCAGGCGAAATTCAGCACATCTGACCAAACCAGACAGACTGTCTTCAGGAATAAAATATTTGTATTTTTAAAAAGTAAAGTTATTAGTGAAAGTGTTGAATCTATTTACCCAGGCCATGGGGCAGAGGGATTTGTAGACCCTCCTGTACCACTCACAGGGGGTGGTGTCTACTCCTTTAGCAGTCAGAGCTTTCTGGCAGCGGTGATAGTCTGGAATCAGAGAAAATGGGGGGGGATCCAAATTTACACATTTTAAAATCACCCTGACAGAAAATAAACCGACTTTAAAGCTGGATTTATTGCTCCGTCAGGTAAAACAGCCTGTTGTGCTGTGACCTTGAGGAGTATCCTTACCCAGGTAGTTGGACCAGCAGTTCCTCGTCTGGTTCTGGTTCGGGAATCGGGCATCAAAGGGAGCGGTTCGGTACTGGTCCAGTTTGGCCTTAATGTCCTCAGCCATCTTTAATAATAATCAATAAAACATTATCAATGAAAACTGACTAACTGCTGTACCTTCATTTAGCCACCGGCAGTGACGTAGGCACTTTAAGTAGTAAAGGAAAAACTGCCTCGGATCTGTTTTATTGAATTGCGTCGGTTCTGTTCGTGAATGTTCGCACTGAAAGCCCGGTTCTGGTAACCCAGGGGATTATTTTCGAGGTGTCGCATGCGGCACCCGGAGCTGTGTTCATCAATGCGGCGCTGAGCTCCTGTTCCTCCTTTACGGAAAAAAACTAAACAACCGAAACCAGCTGGTTGCTTAGCCTCCACATATTGTGACTTAAACGACATTACTGCCCAACTCCTTCCGGGCGCAGAGGTTTTCCTCTCCGCTAAAGGAGCTTCTTTTCCGCATAACCAGGTTCGGCTTGTCGGTGTATTTTTATTTTTATTTTTTTACTGTTGGCCTTCATTAAACCTCGTTGTAAACAGCCTGGAGACTGAACAATGTTTAACACCGACAGCTAAGGTGGTTCCCCGCCTGAAATACACCCCAGCCCCTCGTTAGGAAGCCCGTTTAAACTCTTAGAGATGCAATGAAGGTGAAGATTACCTTTTTAGATGCGGCGAGAGCTCAGAGTCTTCACAACGGACGGTTCGGGGCGCGTGCTTCCTCACTGACGGGCAAAGAGCGCGAAGCGCGTGCGCTCCGGTTCGGAGAAACGTATCCGTGCAGTCCTGTTATGATAATATGGCGGACTGCTCAGGTCACATTGAAATGACAAACTGGGCGAGTCTGAAGTTTAGACTTCCTGTACGCAGGTCCGAGGACTGAGAGGAGATCCGGGAGAGCCTTAACCCCTATCAAGGAGCAGGAGGAAGTTTTTATTGTGTTTAAATAACAGAAAAAAAATCAAGTGGAATAAAGCGGAAGTACATTCTCATACAATTAGTTACTTATTAAGAGAACTTGTTGAGTTTTTAAGCAAAAACGTGTTTCGTTTGGCATTCACCCTACAGATAGTCATTGTAATCAAAGGGGGAACAAACGCAGCTTCGCCGCTGACACGTCGTGCGGAAGTGCAGAAAACTCTGTTTTACTGGATCTTTATGACATTTTGCGCGTGGGCAGGGTGCGGCCTGAGTGAAATTACTGGTGTAATGTACACGCGCTCGTTGGGATAAGCAGACTGCCGGGATATTTTCCACAATAAAGCAGAAAATAAAACTCTGGAGTAACGCCGCTGATACTGAACGTGTGATGTCTGTGTTGGTTGTGTGTTCTTCTCACTATAGCGACGGAGCGCTTCCAACAGCGCGCCGAGAGAGCGCGTCTACGTCTGTACGTCAGTCTCTGCGTGGTGACACACCCCTCTGCCGACATGTAAGCCGCGCAGGCGCTTTGTCTCCGGAACGATGACTGGACTATGGCTGTTGTGTCCTGTCTGGAAAGTTTCCCAGATTAAGATGTGAACGACAGAGCTGCCTAGTTTCTTGCTTTCTATTTTTTATCATTGCTGAACTGATATTTTGAAATATTTCACACTACCTGAATATTTACAGTTTAACAACTTTTGATGAATTTAAGATGTCTCAACTGGTAGATGAGAGTCTCATTTCTTAAAGATAAATTACAAAAACCAGATTCTCTGGAGCAATTCAGAAATTCTCTGAAGTTTCATGTCTGAAGCTTATTATAGTTAGATGGGGCCATTATAGATAGAAAAGCAAGAATACATTTCTCCAAAAAGAAAAAGCTCAAATTTTGAAATTCTTCTAAAATTTTCTAGAAATTTTATTTATTTTCTAATTTGAAAAATTAGGGGAAAAATTGCAGGAAAAAAATCAGAAAATTTTAGAAGAATCTTAGAAAGATTGAGATAAAAAAAATATAGATATTTTTAAGTAAACAATCTTTATTGCAGACAGGTCAATCAAGAAAACATCAGAAACTATTAAAAACACACAAAAAAGGAAACATCCAATCATTTCTGAGCTGTAATGGAACCAGTTATTATAAAAAACAGCCTCTTGGTGTCTTGTCTAGTTTTTGTTTCCTGTTTAAGTTTTTTCCCCTTAATTGCTGCGGTCCGGTCCGGTCCGGTCCGGTGGGATCATCGGTTCGGGAATTTCCTTTCCCAACTCATCCACCACCTGCTTGATATAAACTGGGTGGCAAATCAGCTACACTAACCAGCAAAAAGATATTTAATACAGAAGCATGAAGTATTTCTGTATTAATAATACATTTGTTTATTATTTGTAGCTCTTTCAAACTTTTATTTTTAAAGACAGAAGTCCAGGTTGCTCTGATAGCGACCTTTTATCTGATCTGGATTGTTGGTTCTGGAGTCTCTTCTTGTTAAAGAAACAAAAACACAGTTCCACATTTCAAACTGAAGTCTTTATTTAAAAAAGTAATTTATTCAATCCAAACATTTTATCAAATAAAACATCAACTCCAAACGTTCAAAGCAAGAAAATCTACAACTAAGTGTTTCTGTTTTCACTCGTTCTGAGGAAAGCTTCTGAAACTAGACAGCAGACCTAATGAACCACAGTGTAATGTTCATAAATGATTAGTAAAGTTTTAGCTCTAGTCCTGCAGATCGTAAAACTTCCAGCATCTTGGATTCAACATAACATTTATGTCTAAACTGACAGCAAATGAACAGCATTTAAGTGTTTGTTAGTGTTGGTTTGGTTCTGGTCTGAATCAGAACCAGTCGCTCCGTTTCCTGCTGAGTTGCAACAAATTAAAGAGTTTAAAGGCTGACTTGTTTCCTTTAAGGCCTCTGCGGTTAAAAGCAAAAAACGGCATATGCTAATTTTCATGCATAGAGTGAAAATCGTCCAGCTTCGATCGGATCTGGTTCAGTTAATACAGCGGGCGAGTTTCTGTACGCAGCAGCAGCTTTTCAACGGCTCTGATTGGACGCTGACATTCGCCTGCGCATCAGGGACAGTATGGGTAGAAAATACATCAGGAAATCTCTAGAAAAAAACATCAAACTTCTAGATTAATCTCAGAAATTTTCTAGAAAAAAATGTGAAAATTTTAGCTTAAAAAGTAAAATTTTCTTTAAAAAAAAAAAGTTTAATTTCAGAAATTTTGTAGAAAAAAGGTGGACATTTATGAGTTTCAAAAGTGAAAAATGTTTCCCTTTTGAAACTCAGAAATTTCCAGGTTTTTTTCTACAGAATGTGATTTTCTCCACGAATGTTTTGACTATTCCAAATTCACACATTTCCCACTTTTTCTAGAAAGTTTCTAAGGTTAATCTCAAAATAATTTTTTTCTAGCATATTTTTAACTTTTCAAACTCTGAAATTTCCAAGTACTTTCTTCAAAATTTATGAAATGTAATAATTTTTTTGTATCTCTAATTGCGTCATACGTCGTCATGGTAACGTCACCTTCACCTGTGCAGGTGTCAGGAAGAATCCAGTTAAAGTAAAGTAGGAAGGACTTTCTTTGGCTCGTGATAAAGAAAGAGCTTGGCTTTGTAGTGAGGAACAGTCGCAGCATGGCGGCCATGTTTCGCCAGTCGGCGGCCATGTTTCGCCAGTCGGCGGCCATGTTTCGCCAGTCGGCGGCCATGTTTCGCCAGTCGGCGGCCATGTTTCGCCAGTCGGCGGCCATGTTTCGCCAGTCGGCGGCCATGTTTCACTAGTCGCTCCTGAAGCGCAGTCGGTTGAACGCTTCCTGGACTTCAGCGTCGCTGTGCTGCTGGCTGGTCCTGATGTGGCGGACGCTGCACAACGGGACGTCCTGCTTCAGCTTCCGCTTGGTGAGAACCACGGTGCCGCCCGCCTCGCCCGCCTCCGGCCCCGTCAGCAGGAAGTAGGCGGCGTGGCGACTGCTCTCCATCAGAGTGGCTGGAAAAGACGGGAGAACGGTTCCATAAAATGCTGCCAAACTTCCTCAGAGTGTTTCATCTGGATTTTAGGACAGACCAACAGGAAGTTCTAAAATGATTCTCAGATTCCAAAATATTTTACAGCTACAATCTGAAAAGTGTGGAGTTTCTATTCAGTCGATCTGAGTCCCATATGCATAGAAAAAAAACACGGATGTTTCCTGAGTTTCAAAAGTCAATTTTTTGACTTGAAACTTTCCATGTTTGTTTTTCTAGAAAATTTTTATCAGATATTTTTAGAGAATTTTTGACTTAAAAAAAAAATCTATTTTTTTTTACCTTTGGAAATTTTCTCAGTTTCAAGTCAAAGATTTTTGACTTGAAACTGAGAAATTTCCTGTTTTTATTGGCAGAAATTTGCTCCTTTTTTTCTACGTCATTAATCACATTTTTAAACTAAAAAATGTGATTAATGAGATTTTCTTGACCTCGGTGTTGAATCTGCTCTGATCTAATCCATCCCATAATGTGGTTGGGTTTCCTGAGCTTAGCCCCGCCCCCAGCATGATGCTGCAGCGCCGCCCGGTTTTACCTCTGAAGGCGACGATGCGCTCCACGCCGTGGCAGAACTCCAGCAGGGCGTCCGGGTAGAGCGGGTGCAGCATGTAGGAGCACGGGGAACCGCCAGACGACTCCTGTAGAGAGCAGAACCGGGCTGAGCGGCGGCTCCGGGCCGGCCGCCGGCCGACAGGAGCAGAACCTACCGATGAGTTGGACCCGGACCGAATCAGGCCCCAGAACATGAAGACGGACAGCGAGTTGGTGGTGTGGACGACGTCGGGTCGGAGGGGGCCGGCGCCGGGCTGCAGCTGCTCCTCCCACAGCAGACCGCCGGTCCTTCCGTCCAAGATGGCGACCTGCAGGACAGAGGGGGGGTCGGCATGGGGGAGGAAGGTCTGATGATGAAGATGACGATGATGATGGACTCACCTTAGTGGAGTTTCTGACATCATCATCTTCAACTTCAACCACAGGATCAAGAAGGTTATCTCTGTTGAAGTGACCGAAGGACGGAGAACTGGAGGAGGAGAGAGAGAAGCATCAGGACAGAGCTAGACAGCGATAGATATAGATATATAGACATAGACAGGCAGCCGGACCCCCCGGTGGAGCTGGTGTTGAATCTCCATCGTCGCTTCAAGGAAGGTCCGTCCACTAGCGCCACCTCTCTTCTAGACACAACCAGCAGGTCAGAGGACTCATCCCCGACTTTGGTCCTCAGCAAACGTCTGGCCTCCGATCTGCAAATGGAGACATGAGACCCCAGAACACCTGATGCATGCTGGGTAACGCAGGCTGCCTCTTACCGGTAGATGGGCACCAGGCCCATTGTGTTGCTGGCCGTTTTCTCCAGGTGTTTGTCCCGCTTCAGATCCGGACCCAGACCCGGTTTGGCTCTGGCTGCGATCTCCCAGAGGGGCAGGCTGAACACGCCGGAGGCTGCGGGAACGAGCTCAGGTTAGCTTCACCCCAACCCTGCTGCTTCCAGGGACCAACGGCGACACTACGACACGCCGCAGCGACGTTTCTGAGCGAGAGCCAGAGAGAACGTAGCTCTTTGCTGCTAATGGCTCAGAATCTGGGCCGGCATCATCATCATCTGCATAGAAACGAACTTTTCACCACCATACTGTTCCGTTTCTGGATGCTGAGCAGCCAGAAGGATTTTTGCTCTTTTTCCTTGTGGCTACTTACGTAGCATAACCGTGGCAACAAGATGTTGTTTTTACAGCTGGGAGCATCTGATTAGCATCAAACAGCACCTGAACTATGACCCTAAACTCATTTACAGATTGATATCAGAAATTTTTAAGTTAAAAAAAATAATAATTTATGTCAAATTTTCGATTTTTTTATTTTATTTTCTGTTTCAAAAGTAAACGAGGAGGATTAGCAGATGTAGCTAAAACAATCTGGTTCCATCCAGGACGTGTTAGCTGTTAGCATGTCGTCCTCAGTCAGAGGCTTCTTAAGTTGGCTGCATGACTGACTGCTACTGGAGATCCTTCCTGCTCACATCGTCATCACCACAATGACTGAAGATATTTGAATGATGTGAAATATGGCGACATTTAATTTGATGAATAAAGTTTTTTTGAATTTAAAACTTTTAGAAAACTAGAGAATAACCTGAAGCTCCCGGTGAAACCCGCCTCTTCAGCCGTTTTTAAAAACAATTCATCACTTTTGAAATTTCTAGAAGGGCAACACAATAGTTTTACGGTTTTTATTATTTTTTCTTCTTAATGAAAATGTTTTCTGGGTTTCAGACTTCGTCAGTTTTAGTCGCTACATTAACTCTGATCCGGGTCGGTCGGGATCTGAGCTACCGACCTCTCTGCAGCAGCAGGAAGTACGATCCATCTTTGGTTCGGTGCAGCAGGTGGCTCAGCGTGGCGCCGCCGCCGATGAGGACCTCCGACCCGATCCGATCCCCCGTCTTCCCCGAGAGCAGCACCAGCTGCGTCTGCAGGTTTGGACAGGAAGTGGTTAAATCTGACGGGTCGGATCAGAACCGCCGCGACGCAACAACCGGTCTACCTGTGTGTCATTCAGCAGGACCAGAACCACGTCGTGGACCTGATCCCCGTCCAGATCCGGGACACCGAGGACGGGCAGCGAGACGGACAGAACCGAGGGCCGAGGCTGCTGCCACATCACCGCACCTGGAACCAGAACTGGGTCGTAACTAGTTTCATTTACCAGAGTAACTTTAAAAAAATAAAATAAAAAAGTACTTTTAGGAATATTTTTACTGTGCTGTACTTTTCACTTTTACTTGAATCATTTTATTCTGAAGTATTTCTTCTCCTAATTGAGTAAATTTCTGGATTTTCTTCCCACTGAATGAAAAACAAACGTGTTTTCACCTCCAGACAGACTCACCTGCAGTTTCTGCTAAAGTTTCATACATTTTTAATTGAAAGAAACTGATCTGGAAAATTTTTTATTTTGCTTGATTTTGTTATTTTTGGCTATTTATATGAATTATTGTCCTTTTCATCCTTAAAATACCAAAATTTCCTCTTAATTTCATATTTTGGTTCAGCTGATGATGTCATTTTTAAAAGTTAAATGATTGATCGTTTGATCAGAACCTGCGTAGACGTTTTATTTTACTTGAACATGATGAAGCATCTCTTCTCTTGAGTATAATCTTTCCACCTCTGCCTGAAGACAGTCAGGCTTCACTGCATCGGGTCGGATTCATATTTCCAGTTTAAAGTTGTATTGTTACAAAAATAAAGTAATAATTTTATGAGAACTAAAGAAAAAAATACCAAAAATTAACCCTTTCATGAATGAATTAAGATCCTGTGTCAGGATTTTTTTTTTCCATTTTTTTATTTTCTTAAGGCATAAAAAAAAGTTAGGAAAAAATATTACATTTTTTTATTTTATTTTATTTATTTATTTGATGAATTGTAATTTTTCCAAAAACAAAGTTATTTGAAAAATTCATCAGTAGTATTGTTCTGTAGGGGTTTTCTGATGTCACCATATTTTTTTTACCTGCAAGAAGGAGGGACCGGGTCGGCCATATTGGATTTAACAAAAATCATTTCTTGCATTTGCAGCAGATGTCCAGTAGTTATAGTGTGTTTTATGATGCGTTGGCGTCCACTCCAGTGGTCTGTGGGCATTTATAACATAAAAATCCACAGGAAGCTCAAGAAATGGCTTTTAGACAGCTGTCCACTGAAGTGCATGAAAGGGTTAACAAGAGGGTTGTTGAGTTATACTTGGATATAACTTTTAGATAAGGAAATATTTCATCTTTTAACACATCAGCATCAAATTCTTATCAACATCAGGACTTTGAAACGATTCTGCACTCTAAGAAAGGTCGACGCCTCATTAAAACGGCTTAAAAAATGAAAAATATTTAGATTTCGTCTCCAGTTTTAGCTTCATTACTGCTCTGACTGTGATGTCCCTTCAGTAAAATGACTTGCTTTTTAGTCCAGATAACGATTATTTGATTACTACATTAATTGATTGTTATTCTAATAATTGATTAAATACGATTCATCTTTTAAGCCTGATTTCAGAAAATTAAATATCTACAGATAAAGGACGGTGAAGGTTTTCTTCCTAGTGAGGCTCCAACAGAGGAGACTTTTCGGTTCGATAGATAAACTGACCGGTGTGTTTGTTGACGGCGGTCAGGTTGTCAGAATGGGACAGCAGGCAGTGCCAGGATGAACACTGCAGGCCGCACTGGGCCCAGTCCAGCTCGCCGCCCAGCGGCCGCTCCCACAGCGTCTGTCCTTTGGTCCCGTCCAGCGCCAGCAGGAACAGACACGGCGAAGTCAGGCCTGGAGACAGACGCTGAGAATCAAACGGCCAAACTGAGCTGCAGTGAAACGCCGACCGAACGCGACTCCACCTTCATCAGAACACGACGTGTTTGGAGAACTTTGTGGGCCTCTGATGACGATCAGGACGTCCATCACCTTGTCGCTGTTGGCGTGGTCCAGAGCCAGGAAGTCGTAGGTCACTGTGAGAGGAGAGACGGCGGTCAGCGTCTAGGGCTCAAACGATTAATCGATCATTGAATCGTCAACTAATTTAGTAATCGATTAATCTTTCAGTGGAGTAAAGGTCGTACGCTGAAACATCAACACATTCAGATCAGTAAAGGAGCCAAAGCTGCACAAAAACATTTTCCATTTAAGATTAAAAAAACCTTCTTTGTTCGAACCAGAAAATAATGTCTGAACTTCTCAGTTTTAGCTAAAAAGATCCTATTTTATCCAATTATCACTCAGTTAATCCATGAAATAATCCATGGCAGCCAGTCGCTGCACTGAGGCTCAGCAGGAGGCCTGAGCTGCTCATGCTGATGAATCCTCTGCTTCCAACCATCAAACCTTCATGAAAAACATTTGATACAAAGTAGAGAAAACAGAATGTGGCCATTTTTAAATCTGATAAATTGATTAATTTTCTGGATAATTGATTGTCAGGATAATCAATTAATTGTTACTTCAATTAACCATCAGAACAATCAGTTGATGTTCAGAATAATCAATTAATCATCAGAATAATCGATCATTAGATTAATTAATCATAATAATCTCTAATAATTGATTAGCATAATCAATAGCTAATACTCGTTAGGGTCTGCCTGCCTGCAGCGCCGCTACTCGCCTGCGTCGGAGAAGCCTCGGCTCCAGTTGAGTTTGTACTGCGGCCGCTCAGGGCAGGGGATGATGAAGGAGAAGGCGAAGACCACGGTGAGGCAGAGGAAGAGGGAGAGGAAGAACACCGCCGTCCTCCAGTGGCTCATCCTGGAGAATCCCCCCTTGCAGCTCTTCTTCTGCAGTTCTGCCGCCGCCGGAGCCGCCTCGGACCCGTCTCCTGCCGGCTTCAGAGGGGAGCCCTCGGTGGCCTGGTCTGCGGTCTCCATCGCCTTCACAGCATCACCGGCCTGCAGAGCTGAGACAGGAAGCGGCGTGAGAACGGAAAACCAGGACGAAATGCTCAAACTTTTTAAGAACATGGTGGTGGCAGCATCATGTTAGGGGAAGATGGATGTTAGAGGCTATTATGGGATGGATTAGGTCAAAGGTCAACAGCCTTTACGACCCTAACTTTCAGTTTAACTAAACCCGTTATTTCTGAACAGCAACAGATTCATGACTCTTTCAGATCATTTTTATATACAAAAAAATGTACCCAGAAAAAAAAGAGAATATTCTTTTGTGAGAATGTTATAAATATATTACATTATTTTAAAGTAATAAGAACTGCTAAAGCTAGCATTATTTACTTCTTACAGATTGCTTAAAGGAGCTGGTTCTGGATCATAATCGAGAAAATTATGAACATCATCTTCACAGGACTGTCTTCATAGAGTATCTTCAGTCAGAGGCTTCTTTGGGTTTGCTGTAATACATACTGCTACTGGAGCTCCTTTCCAGCCCACAGCAATCAGTTAGAATGGCCTAGTTGAAGTCCAGACATAAATCTAATTGAGAACCTGTGGTGAGGATCACAAATGAGCCATTTTACAAAGATTTGGTGAAAATTTTTGTTTCTGTGAGGCTGAATACAAACCACAAATTGTAAATATTGTCATTTTCCTTATTTTTTAATCACAGTTTGTTGTTTTAAAGAGACAGAGTCTGGAAAATGTTTGAGTGGTGCGAATAATTTCGACCTGGCCGTCCGGTTCTCTTATCTGCATCAACCTTTGTGGTTCTGAGCCCATTCAGATGTGCCAGAACTGGTTCCAGAAACATCTGTGCCCAAAAACAAAACACCCAAGCAGAACCTACCATTCTCAACCGGAATAACACGCCCAGTTAGTCACAGTGGCCTCAGGTTATTTACCGCCAGTTACAGCAGGGACAGCTTCATAATAAGAAAATTAAACCCTCACCTGGACACAGACAACTCCCAACTCAAAGCTGTTTAAATAAAATTAAAGATTTAGTATTTACTGGGCATATAAGTTAGCGAAACTAGTTCAAAAACAGGTGAATGTACTTTGCTATCACAAGTTGTTCAGCAAATGCTAAACCCACACAGCAGCGAGATCGGTATCTTTGCTACAAATAAGTATTATTTCAGTTAAAACAATTTTAAAAAATAGGTATTAAAAGGAGAAATCTTTCTTACGTTAACTTTCAACCGATCTTCGTCGGTCACTGGTTCTGTCTGCAGCTGCCCAGATCTGCGCAAACTAATCAGAGATAAGCAGAACGTGAATGTCTATTTTTACCTTTCCTTTGTCTGGCAGGTGTTACTATATGAAATATCTATACTTTCTACCAATAATAAAAGCATAAAACAATTATAATACCGTTTTTCCACGACAATTTCATCTAAAATTAAATATAGCCTTTTAAAAAAAATCTATCGGAGTGTGACCGGCTGTAAATAGCTGCAACCTGGCAGTCTTAATTCAGGGATTAATAGTTGCCGAGGCACTGGTGTTAGAGCGTTGTGATTGGTTGATCTTAGATCTGTAGCGCCATAGAAGTTACCCGTCATTTCCGTAATTTTAAACGGAAACGGGTCAGTTCGCGACGTAAAGAAAAGCAGTTAGCGGTGATGGTTGGAAAAAAATACGGTTCAACCTGGTAAACAAATAGAAGAGCTGGTCCAGTTGTTCGGTTGTCGACGGAGTCACCGTAGACCATGTCCGCCCAGGCTCAGATGAGAGCGCTGCTCGACCAGCTGATGGGAACAGCCAGGGATGGTGAGTAGCTGTGGGAGCTAACGGAGCTAGCCAAGATGGAGGCTCTGCTGAGGCTGGCTTGTGTTGGCGAGTGGTGGACAGACCTGCTTGAATGGATGTACCACAGAGCGCTGCTTCTTAACACAGGAAAACTGCTTCCAGGCCTTAAAATGAGTTCTAAATTTAGCGCTTACTGTATCCATCCGCCATGTTTAGTTTAAATTTACATAAATATGTGCATTTATGCTGCCTAGAATGTGGGCTAAGTTAGCTCCAGCTCGTCTAGTGTTTATTGTGGAGTTAGGAAAGCTGCCGGCGCCATACTGCCACGCGCTGGACCATGTCCAACTAACCCACCGGATTACGCTTATAACGGAATAATTAACTCCTAACTACTGTTCTTAATTTTTAATACTTAGTTAAATTTCAGCCACACATTGGCTTTAAATGCTAATTTTATGTAGCTTCTGTGAAATTAAATTTGCTTTCAAAGTACATACGAGTTTTAATCGATGCAGTAGTTCATTAAATTAATATTATACATCATAACAATGACTCTGCGCTAACATCAGTTGATGACGTGTTTAAGGTGCCTTGCATAAGTATTGAAGTTTTTGACATTATGACCACAACCAACCAAATATTTCACTGGATAAACACAAAGTAAAGAAAAAAAATCTCAAAGTGTGGCATGCATCTTTAAAATGGTGCCTTTTAGATTGGGTTTTGGGACCTATTTCCCATAAATTATGAAGAGTTCACATGTTTGTAATTTAGCCTAACTGCAGATGTTCTGGTTCTGGCCTACAACCTGCAACTGGTAATAACTCTGGTTTGAAATGATAGTCAAATAATTGTTTAATGTAAATATAATTGTCCAAACTTTTTACCAAAACTCTGAAGCTTCAAAGTTCAAGAGAGTCACAAAAAAGTTTTTGTATTTTTAATTATTATTATTATTTTTTTTTACTTTTTAATTTTTTTTCTGTTGAATAAACTAAACAGCCAATATTTAAATGAATTAAATAAAAGTTTCTGTTGAAGAAACTGAATGTTGAAATCACACAGGTCATAGGTCATACATAGATGCACATTTAGCTAAATTTGGGGATGATTGTTGTTCAGAGCAAAAGGTCTGAGCTGTACATGTGTCTGTTTCTTCAGCCCAGTTTAACCAATGTGTCTGATTTTGCTTTGAATCACTGAATGTTTGATCTTCTCTCCATCTAAACTAAAGTCAAAGGAAATTTTGTGCTTAATTAACAGAGATAATCTCTGGTTTGCACCTAAAAATTTTCTTTTCATGAAGAATTTAATTTGATGTTTAGATGGCCGACCTTGACCTGACTTGAACCTCGACTCTGGAACTGCAGTCAGGGGCCACATAAACTCAACTCAAGGGCCTCAGATGGCCCCTGTGCCGTATTTTGTACACCCCTGGCTTAGATCAAATTAAAACTTGTGGTTATAAATTATAAATTTGAAAAGACTCAGTACTTTTGGAGGCACTGAAAGCATTTAATCATTTATCAGCCCTGTCACCATAGCTAATGTTAAATGATCAATCGTCCAGAATTTATTGCGATAAACGATAATATTGTTGTTTGAGACTATTTTCCAGTAATGTAATAATGCAAGAACACATTTTCAAACTCTAAATTTTAACGAACATTTAACTCTGGAACTGGAAAACATTTTTAATATCTAAAATAAAAAAACAAAACAACAAATGAAATGAATTCAGCAAAATTATCCTTCAAAATAAGAGACCAAAACACCAGGCTGAAGACTTTTATCATCCAGGTTTTGGTAGAAAAACAATAAATGATGCAAATAGAAATGACTATGTTTGTCTTAGTTAATGGATTAATTTATCGACGTTTTCAGGTTTTTTTGTTGCGTTTTTTGTTTTTTGTGGCCTCTGAAGCGCTGGCGGTTCCATCTGTTCAGTCAGAGCGGGTCTGTGTGGTGTGCGTGTGTGATCACATTCATTTCTGATTCTTCCCATACATGTGTTGCATACAAACTGAACAATTGTGGCCCCTTTATTTTATTCATTAAGGTTCAGTGTATCATTGCCAGCCTACATCAATCTGCAAGGGAGTTGCAGAAAAGCCTCATGTTCATCGAGCCGTGAGTCACACATGATTTTTAAAGCTGTTATGATCAATATCCAAACAATTTCTCTGCCTTCCGCAGTTTATTGTAGCTTTTTACTTAAATAATCGTATAATTCCTCAGTGGCACATCAGTTATCTTCAGCTAACACGTCTAGTTGCGTTGTTTCCATACGAGCCGACTGGCTGCACGCCTTTACACGGCAGATTAGAGATTAGCAATCCACTCGTTTACAATCTGACTTGTGTATGACTCCCAACTTCTTACTGCAGGTTTGGGCCAGAAATCTGTTCCCATTTAAACTTTTCTGCAGCGGGTTTAAAATTCTGCAGCTGAGGTGTTGAAGATGCAGAAGGGTACAGTATGTGGTGCAGATCGCAGTGTGTATAACCGCATTTCTTTCCCTTGGATTCTTTTTTTAAGTGTTTTATTTTTATGAAAGGCTTGGCTGGAGATTTTTATCAAAGTGATTTTCATTTTTTGTGCATTAGTTCATTTTTTTCTGTCCAGGAAAGTATTAAAAACATAATTTATGCTTTTAGTTAGAAGTAAATCTCATTTCACTGCTACCAGCTGGAGATGCACCGATCCACGTTTTCTCTTTAAGTGCCGATATCTGAGGTTTAGTATCGATCTGATACAGAAACAGCTGGATTTATTTAAACAGACATAAACATACTGAATTACAAATGACTAACTCTGTAATTAAACACGTAAAAATAAAACAACTTTAATTTGTTCAGTCAGTGCAGTTAGGATTTAAACAGCCAAAAACAAAAGATTAAATATAAACAGCAACAAACTGTCAGAAAAGTTCAGAAAGTTTGTTTAGGAGTTAGTAATATAATGCAAAGTGAGTAGAAATAGACTAAATAGATTGGACTCATTGCCACTGATATTTTTCCGATATCGGCACCGATACAGATATTGATACTGGATCGGTGTGTCTGCTTCCAGCAGCAGTGTGGGCCTTTAACATGATTTATTGATTCTTTGGAAGGTAAGAACCAGACATACAGCAGTAAGATCTACATGTTTAACATCTATGTTTACTATGATTAACACAGAAACAGATACGAGTCCAGTTCCCTTAAAGGGAAGGTTTGTACCTGTGACAGCTGCAGCTAACGTTAGCGTAGCCTAACTCTTCCTCCTCTTCCTCACTCTTCTTCTCTTGTTTCAGGCGACGAGACGCGGCAGAGGGTCAAGTTCACCGACGAGCGAGTCTGCAAGAGTCACCTGCTCAACTGCTGCCCGCACGACATCCTGTCTGGAACGGTGGGTCACGCTCTCACGCCCCAAAATACGCCAGTAACCATGGCAACCGGTACCGGGTGACAAACCGGCCCAGAAGTTATCGCTATAAACAATAATATTGATGTTTTAATGGCATAATGGAAAACATTTTAAATGTCCAAAATAAATAAACAAACAACAAATAAAATGAATTGTGAATCTCTCCAAACTGAGTATGTTTTGGTAGTAGCTGGTTGTTGCTAGGCAACCAAAGTGTTGGTTGATTCCATCAACCTAGCTTAGCTGTGAGAGGTTGAGCAGCTAGCTACTGAAGAGGAGGAAGAGTTGGGTACGGTAAACTAGCTGCAGCTTGATCTGATGCTGAGCTGTAAGAACTGCTTAGTCGTCTGTTTTTCACACACTGTTAGCTAAACATGCTGCTGTGGTCAGTCTGTTTATTTAACGTTAGCCAAAATATTCCTCTTTGTAAATCTGAGATTACCACAGATTACCACATACTCTGCAAAGTGAATATAAACAAACAAAAACAGAGTTTGATGTCTGGAGTGGCTGTTTTCTGTTCATGCTGTTGTTGAAAGCTAATTCTGTTTGACGTCTTAATTTTAGTTTAAAATGTTTCCACACTTTTGATTTGTTAATTTTGGCGCACATCTTCCACTAAAAGTACCGCTTAGCTTAGCATACACACATCGATGGCGCGGAAGCGTTTTGGTGAAACACAAACGATTCAGTACGCTGTGCTTTGGTGGGAGCAATTAAAGACTTTACAGAATATTTAACGAAGCTTGGAAGCAGATAATTTGACTTGAGGATTTTTGGTCACCAGCTGTGTTTCCATTCACCAAAGAATTCACAATTAGGCTTTTTGAAAATAAATTAGCTTAATGGAAACATGAGAATTTTGAGTTGGGTTTGTTTTGTCTGTGTCAAAATTAGTCTATTTTTTAAAACTGCAATGGAAATGCTCTTTGTTTGGGGTCACACAAGTCATGTGATCATCAACAAGACATTACTACTGCCAGAAACCACGAAGAAGACGACAGGAAGTAGCTTTAGGATGATGATGATTTTTTTAATGACTTTATGTGAACAAATGTATTCACATGACTTTAGTTGCATTTCTTATGTACTGGAAACACCGTAATTGCAAAATAGTTTTTTTTGACATTGGTGGAATATCAACAGAGTTTTGCACGTTTGTAATGGAAACATTTCAGCCCTAATTGATTATGTAAAATCCATGAAAGTTTGTCTTTTTCTGGATAGAAAGAGGGAAATTACACTAAATACTTATTAAAACCTGCATCTTAAACCATTTTGTACATATTCAGATGCATAAACGAGTTTGATTTCAATTGTGTTGAATAATTTCTGTTGCTTTGCAGCGTATGGATCTGGGCGAATGCACAAAGATCCACGACCTGGCGCTGCGAGCTGACTACGAAATCGCCTCCAAGGAGAGAGATCTGTTTTTCGAGCTTGATGTAAGTGACGACCTTCAGAAAATGATTATTGGTTATTGATAATCAGACTTAATGATCAGATAAATGTTTGTTTTTCCCCTGAAGGCCGTGGATCACCTGGAGACGTTCATCGCCGACTGCGACCGGCGGACAGAGTTAGCCAAGAAACGGCTGGCTGAGACGCAGGAGGAGATCAGCGCAGAAGTGGCTGCAAAGGTGGAGCTTCACTCACCTGTGTGTGTGTGTGTGTGTGTGTGTGTGTGTGTGTGTGTGTGTGTGTGTGTGTGTGTGTGTGTGTGTGTGTGTGTGTGTGTGTGTGTGTTGGCTACGCAGCTAAACCCATCATGCCTTGCTGCGTTTCAGGCTGAGAAGGTCCATGAGCTGAACGAGGAGATCGGGAAGCTGCTGGCGAAGGCGGAGCAGCTCGGCGCCGAGGGCAACGTGGACGAAGCCCAGAAGGTTCTGCAGGAGGTGGAGAAGGTCCGCACCAGGAAAAAGGATGCCGAGGTGAGTCAGGAGAACCACCAGGAACAGGAAGTGCTTCCTCTTCTTAAAAGTAACACCGTGGGGTTTCTTTTGCCCTCGTCTTCGTCTGGTAGGAGGAATACAGAAACTCCATGCCAGCCTCCAGCTTCCAACAACAGAAACTCCGAGTCTGTGAGGTTTGCTCCGCCTACTTGGGTCTCCATGACAACGACCGCCGCCTGGCCGACCATTTTGGTGGGAAGCTTCACCTGGGCTTCATCCAGATCAGGGAGAAACTGGACCAACTAAAGGTACGTGCTGAGCTTCCCCTTTAAAAACGCTTTTTAAAGGTGAGCTAGTATGCAAAATTCACATTTTACACGTTTTTCTAATTTGATTTAAGTTTCTACTGGTTCTAAATAAAAAACAAAACAAAAAAGACCATAAGCTATTAAAAAAACACCCAGCTGTTATTTTGCAATAAGTTCATTTTCTTTCAGTGTTGGGAAAATTAATTGTTTCAAAAACTTTTGGAATGTAATGTCACAAAAGGTTGCTGGGTAACTCTCTGTTACCTAGCAACCCCAGCGGAACTCTGTCCATTACCTAGCAACCCAAGCAAAGTTCCATCAGGTTTGGTCAGCTGGTTTCTCTCATTGCACATCTATTTTGCAGCCATTTTCATGCGAGTGTAATTGTTGAGTTGGGTTGATGGCCAGTAGCAGCTTATTTGGATTTAAAGTGACAAGAAGCCTTAAAACGGCTCATTCTGAAAGAAAATCAAATTATTTAAGAATAATTTTGACTGAACTTGGAGTGAATATGAAGATTAGAAGTGTTCCTTCAAATAGATTTTCTTTCTCTTTAAATATTTTTGTTTTTTTTACCAGAAAACAGTGGTTGAGAAGCAGGAGAAAAGGAACCAGGAGCGCCTAAAGAGGAGAGAGGAGAGAGAAAAAGAGGAACGGATGCGGAGAAGGTAAGAATGGAAACGTTGGGCGTTCGGTGGTCATGGTGCCCTGTGGTAACTTTACCCTGTTTGTTTCTCAGGACTCGGTCACGCAGCAGAGAGCATAGAAGGTGAGCTTACTGGACGTTCCTGAGGTTTTATTTCATGAAAAGCTTTAGGGTAAGTTCTGGATTTGAAGCGATTTGTTGTGTTTATTTATCGTTTCTTTTTTCTTTTTTTCAGGTCCCGTTCACGTGACCGCAGACGGAGGCGCTCACGCTCCTCGTCCCGGGACCGGCGCCGCTCGCGCTCACGCTCCAGGGACAGGAAGCGGCGGCACCGCAGCAGATCCCGCTCCCGCAGCCGAGGGCATCGCCACAGCCACGAGCAGAGCTCCAGACACAAGTAGGGCTGCAGGGCGGCGGCGGCCCCGCATGGGGGCGGCCCCGCACGGGGGCGCTAGATATGTGGCTTTCTTTGTTCTTTCTATCTTTCTGTTTTTCTTACCATCTTACTTTCTGCCTTTGTCTTTTTCTTTATCTTTCCATCTTGCTTTCTTTGTCTTCGTATTCTTTCTGTTTTTCTTTCTTTTTTCTTTCTGTTTTGCTTTCTTTCTATCCTTTGTGTTTTTGTCCTTTTCTTTCTTTCTGTCTTTCTCAGTGAATGACTGCAGATGTAAATGTTTGTTTCTGACGTGATTTTATCAGATTTACCTGTCGGCTTATCGACCGTCTGATTGGCCGTTTCTCTCAGGTCGTCCAGGGACCGCGAGCGTTCGTCTCGAGACCGCTCCCGGGACCGAGACAAGCGGGACAGTTTGAACGGCCGGTCGGACTCCCGCCGGGGGGAGGAGCGAGACGCTGGCGGAGATTTCTGAAGACCAAACGGCGGCGCCTCATTGCCTCCCGTCTCTCCACTCTGTCCGTTTTTATTAAATGTAGTCGTTGCCTTCCTGCGTCTCATCGTCTCCATATTTGGTCATGCAGTCACCGCCAGCTAAACCATGACATGACTTCGGTTTCATCAGACCAGGTGGCTGCAAACGTATTAAATTAGCAACAACAAAAAAATCATAAAATGCAACTGATTTTACTCCTTTTTTTCTGATGTTTTTTTGATAAAGGTCTGTAAATATGTTAGTGTGGAAGGCCCGCCCTGTTTGTCCCTCGGAGGCTTCCTTCCTGCCGTCACATGCTTTTCTTGAATGTCTCCCAGTTTAAACCGTTTCTAATTCAAACCCAAACAGTTTTTAAACTTGTAGTCTTGCTCCATCTCCACTTTAAAAAAAAACATGAAATAATCTTTTTATTTTCTGATTCTGGAACTAAAAAAAGAATAAAAGTAGTGAGTTCGACCCGGTTCTGTTCAGTTCTGGTGAGAGTTTTCTGTTAGTTTCACTGTTTCTCTTTAATTTAACAGCATCTACTGTTGGCATGGAAACGATCCGACAGTCATTACGGCCCGTTTAGAGTAGAGAACAGATTGAATGGATGCTTTGCTCCCCTGATTTGTTCAGTTTGGCTGAAATCTTTTCTTTAAAGTCACAATAAAAAAAACAAAAACACTTTTATTGTCTCGTTTTTGTTTCATTTGGATTTTCAGCTAAATAAGTGAAACCAAGACCAGAAGGAGCTTAAATATTTATTTTGCACAGCAGAGAAAACGTCTTCATCCATAGAAACTGCTGGATGCCTTAAATGAGCAGAATAAAAGTCACTTTAACTGCCTGAGTCGGATCAGAACCAGCCGAGCGTCTTCACACTGCAGCTCACAGTGTGCTGCTCTCCAGCTTCAGATCCACTTTCTGCTTCTGCTTCTCCATGACGGCCTCCAGCTCTGTGGCCCGCTTGGCGTCCTGCACAGAAAACAACCAAGTTGGAGGCGGTTTGGACCTGGAGCGACCCGGTTAGCAGAACCAAGCAGTACCGGCGGGATAGAAAGGCTTCAGAATCATTCGTCAACAATCATAAAGGTTTAGATTTTTAAAAAAATCTAAAAACAGATTTTTGTTTTTTCAACAAAAAAAAAGTTTGTAAATTTTAAAATGATGAAAAAAGTCTGAATTTGGAAACTTTTTTATTCCAGACAAGCAATAAGGAGCCATTTGCAAAATTAGTCAAAAATTAACAGCCAAGTATTTATTTAGCCTGAGGAAAAAAAAAAAGAAAAAACATTTTTAAAAGTCATACTTTCACCATAAATGAAGATTCAAACTAAATGTTTAGCTTTAAAGTAAATATTTTAATTTCTGAGCTAAACATGTAGCTTGGAGCTAAATAATTAGCAATATGTGGCTTGAAATTACTTAAATTGTGGGCTAGCAATTCAGATTGCTAACTAAGCATTCGTTAGCTACATATTAGTTTGGAGCTAAAGGCTTAGCTCGCTAACTAAATATTTAGCTTTAAGCTAACTGGAACGTGGGAATTTCTAAATTTCAGAAGTTTTAATTGCTTTTCATTTGGAAGAAGTCAGTTTTTATTGAAAATGTTTGACTTTCCAAGGTTTTCTAGAAATTTTCTCGAAATGTTAATTTTTTTAATTTATTTTAGAAGAAAATTTCGTATTAGGGACGTCGGACCATCACGCTGCTGTTTTCAATATTATTCTGAAATGGGAATATTTACAAGGTTAGAAGAACGTCGGCCACGTGACCGAGGTTTTTATTAGGTGCCTCGGTAAAGTCCGACGTGTTTGATGCTTTAATGTTTTCTGAACAGGTCGGTGTTGAAGGTGTGAAGTGTGGTTTTACCTCCAGCAGTGCTTTCTGCACAGTGAGCTGGCTGTAGACCCGGACTCCTTCATCCGGCAGCACGGCGCGCAGCTCCTCCTTATTCAGCGAGAAAAGCTGCGCTCCCGTCAGCACGCTGAGGCACTGGACCGTCCTGACACACACACACACACACACACACACACACACACACACACACACACACACACACACACACACACACACACACACACACACAGGTGAGACCCGCAGGTTGCCTGAGCAGCGTGGGAACCAGGCGGCGGTCACTCACGGGTCGCTGAAGCCCTTCCCCCGCAGCCACTCGGCCACCTCCTCCGGGGGAGAGTGGTAGTCCAGCGGGACGGAGGTTTCTGCGGACCGGTGGATGACCAGCGGTTTGTTCAGGCTGGCCTTTCCGTTGGTCAGCCTCTGGAGCAGCTCGTCGTTCACCAGCATCACTTCATGTTCACACACAAATAATCAATAAACCAGCCTGAACGCATCGATTTCCATCACAAGACAGAAGAAATCACAGAAAACAGCGATGGAGAATAAAATGGCAAACGTTTTTATGACAAGTAGGAAAATAATGTAACTTAATGGAAAATTTAATTTGTTATTCCCTTTTCAATATCAAAAACAATACATTTAAATATAAAATCCACGATGGCGTGTTAGGGCCACGGTAGACAGAAAAACGGAGTAAATTTACACCAAAATATCTAAAAAAAAAAAAAAACAGAAATTTCTGTTTGAAAAGTTTAAAATTTGATAGAACAAAGGAGGTTTTTAGAGTAATGTCAGAAAATTTTGAGAAACAAAACGTGGAAATTTCTGAGTTCAAAAAGTCAAAAATGTACTAGAAAAAGTTGAAGTTTCTACAAATTTTCTAAGAAAAATTTAGAAATTTCTGATTTCCGATGGTCAAAAATTTTCTTGAAAAAATTCAGAAATTTTTCCAGAAAAAAAAATCTAAATGTTTCAACTTTTTTAGGTTTTTCCTCCAGAAAATGTCTTATATTAATCTCAAAGTTGATCTCTTTTTGGCAGAAATGTATTCCTCTTTTTCCCTTCTAACACGTCGTCGTAGATATTTTATATTCCAGGATAAACAATATTTTTGTAGTTTTGATTACTGAGGAAAAAGCGAAGCACTAAACATGCAAAGACCATTTGTTTACACTTTGTATATTTACTTAAACATCGTTTCTGGGCCAAAAATCAGCAACGAGCCCTTCAGGGAAACGTGTTGAATATTTCAGAAACAAAGCAGAAAGAGATTCTCACCTTTATCGGTCTCGTCTGCCACCGGGCCGTGCGGGCTGTAGGTGGCCGAGCTGCGGGGCCGCTGCGGTGAGTGGGACGGGGTCAGCATCAGGGTCGGCGGGCTCGGCGGGACCGGACTGGCCGACTTCATGAGCGGAGCCAGAGGAGGAAGCTGCAACGACGGGGAGGTAAACAATGCTGCAGCTCGCTGTGTGTGTGTGTGTGTGTGTGTGTGTGTGTGTGTGTGTGTGTGTGTGTGTGTGTGTGTGTGTGTGTGTGTGTGTGTGTGTGTGTGTCTTACGCTGGGAGGCCTGCTGCTTGTGGGACTCTCTATGTGATCCACCGGTTCCAGGACGGTGAAGGGCACGAAGCCCGACTGGCCGAACCGATTACGACACTTCCACCAGCGCTTGGATGACTCGAGCACCTGATTAAAGACGGAAATGATCAGGGAAAACCGGTAAAACACGTCATAAATATTAGAAGTGTACAAAAGGAAAATCGGAAATAAATAAATCATATGCGTTGTCAACAGAAGTGACCCAGCGACGATGATAGACGCTACTAAGCTAGCCAGCTAGCTAGCCAGTTATTTAGCTATTAATTTAAAATGTAAAAAATTTATTTATAGTTTTCAGAGATTATTTTTTAGATTAATCTTAGAAATGTCCTAGTTTTTTCTAGAATATTGCAGATGGTAATGTAATTTTGCAGAGTTTTATAAGTCGAAAATCTGCTATCTACAGAACCTGAACTAAGCCTCTAGCTAGCTCTAGCTAATATATGTATATATAACTTTTTTTTGCTCTGTGAATTCACACATTCATCAAGCAAACGCCTTGATTATATTCAAAGTTTTACATTTCATGAAAAATAACCGTTTGTTTATGGCAGTGGCATTATTAGGCCATCATATTGAAACTTATGTTTAAGATAAAAACTGCTTATGTTTTGTTTTGAATGTACTATGGATGCACGTTGGTGCCAATATATCGTCATTTTTTAAAAACATATCAGTATCATATCATATCAGCCCCATAAACAAAACTGGGCAACCGATATTTATTTGTATCTGTTTGTGTTTTTTCCAAAGGTGTCGGCAGTGAAATATATATATTGTTGGTAAATATCAGTTATTGAGTTAAAAGACATAACTTTGAATTTTAAAAAAAGAAAATAAAAAATGAATTAATGAGAAATCTTTCGATCCGCTCAACCTCCTACTAACTGCTTGATTAATAATCTTTGGGTTGATTTTATGTGGGTTTCTGTAGGCTGACCTCCAGAGTCTCCCCTTGCTGCACTGACAGCTCGCTGTTGTTCCTGGCGATGAAGTCGTAGCTGCACATGTAGAGGCGCTCGGCCTCAGCCGGCGGTCCGTCCCTGAAAGCAGCACAGGCAGCCATGAGGTTCCCCTGCAGCCAGAGAGCCGCACGGCGCCGGACAGGACTTACTCTTTGCTGTAGATTCTGATTTCTGGAGGAGCTGGATGCTGCACCTGCTGCTGCAGGTAAACAGGAAATGATGTCATGAGTTAAAACCATTCATCTCAGTCTGTTTCAGTGGGTTTTAAATTACAAACCCACTGATTTAAGCCAAAGTAAAAGAAAACATTGTTTTCTTAATTTTTGTCACAAATGAAAAGCTGAAAAAGCATTTTCTGCATTCATATTTAGCACCTCGTTTACTTTGATACCTTAAATAAAATCCGGTTCTACTGATAACCGTCAGGTGCCACGTCATTAGTAAATAAAGTCCAGCTGTTTGTGATTTAATCTGAATCCAACTGAGGCTTACGGCAACAATTTGACCGTTAAATTATTTCTGTAGAGTGAAATCTGTACCAGCATCTTTTAGTTAAATATTTAGCTTCAAGCTAAATCTGAAGCCCAAGAATAACATGAAGCTAAGTGTTTAGCTTCAAATTAAACATCTAGTTCGTAAATACTAAATACAGCTGGTTCAGGTGGTTTGACCTTTGAACCCTCAGAGTCAGAGCAGCGTTCAGGTGCAGCAGCGCCGCCGCCGGCGCCTCGGTGAACCAGGTGAGCTGAGCCAGGCTCAGGTATTCCGTACCTCCTGTTTTACTCGGTGGGCCTCATGTTTGTGCTGTGACTCGACCGGATCCTCCCAAACCTGCCCGTCCGCCCGCACCGCTTCCGGCTTCCAGCCGCTCAGGAACACCGGGTTGTACGGAGCCACAGGTCCTCTGAGCTGAGCGCTGGGAGGGAACACTGCGTTACTGACTGCTGTCGTCACCTGAGCTCAGGTGTGTTCAGTATTAACTTACTGGTTCTGCTTTTGGTTTCAGGAATTATAAACAGAAACAGCTGGAATAGCAGCAAGTGTAAAAAAAACAATGCAACTATTTTACAGCAACAATTTGGGTTATTAACCTGTAACAAGACATATTATCATATTTTATTCATTCACTTATAAATGCCACAGTTTGAAACAAAATATTTCATTAGCAAGCAAAATATTTAACTTGTTGATCTAAATATTTAGCTAGCAAAGTAAACGTTTAGTTCCATAAATATTTAGTGGGCAAGCAAACGAAATATTAAGCTCTGAGCTAAATATTTATAGACATATTTTGAGTTAATTATTTAACTCTAAATATTTATATAATTATAAATATTTATAATATTAATTGTACATATTAATATAAATTATAAATGTATATTTAAAAAATTATAAATATTAATATTATCTAGCTTGGAGCTAGCTAAATATTTAGTTTCAAACCAAATATTTAGCAAGACGTATTTGCAAAGCATTTATTTAGCAAGTTGAATATTTAGTTTACTGACTAAATTTCTAGCTTAGACTCTAAAATCTTAAATAACTAACTAGTTAGCTCCAAGCTAAACATTTAGCTCTAAACTATCTAAATATGTAGTTTACAAATCAAACTTTATAATTAGTTACATTACTAAAGTTTTAGGTAGCAAACAAAATATTTAGCTAAATATTTAAATTGAAGCTAAATATTTAGCTTGCTAACAAAATATTTAGTTTTCTCAGTAAGTATTTAGTCTCAAGCTTTCTGTCTTACAGTATTAACGATCTTGTGTCAAATAAAAGGCTGAACTGGACTGATAGATCTTCTGCAGCTGATCTGTTGCTACTGACCGATGGAGCGTCCAGTTGGGACCCAGAGCCGTCCAGAGCGCCGCCTCGTCCTCGTTCAGCGTCTCCTGCAGCAGCGACACGGCCGAGCTGGTCATGGCCGGGCTGGACACCGACGCTCCGAACGCCGGACCACCCGTCGTTTTCACCATCTGAGGGCAAGAACCAACCAGGACCAGCGAAACTATTAGTTAAACATCCAGCAGCCAATCACAGGCAGACTCTGGCTGAAAACAGGAAGTAGAAAAACTCAACAGGTCTAGATTTTTCTGCTGAGTAAAACCTGCTAATCTGAGCTTCCAACCAGAACCGGGTTGGTTCAGGAACCGGACCAGAACCCGGCTGCTTCCTCTGGGAACTGTAAACAGTAAAGCTGCTGGTTTCCAGTAAAGCTGCTGGTCTGCTGATATGTTCCAGTATTTAGAGATGAAACATGTTTCAAGGTGTTTTTCCACCTGCAGCTGAAGCCAGCCGCTTTTCTTCTCTGGTTTCTTAGAGAACGACCTGAAGAACTTTCGAGTCCTCTGGACTTGATCGACTCTGAACATGTAAAGGACATTTGCCATTTATCACATTTAGCTGTTTTATGCCACATGTCTTTTAGTCCAGCTTCTGATTTAAATAAATAAGAAACTATAACAAGACATAATATGTCTTGTTTAAATAATATTATTTTAATAATACTACAATAATATTGTATTATTTAAATGTTGATTTAAATAAACACCTTCAGTAATATTACAGTTTTGAGAACTGAGGAGAAATTTTCCTATATTTTGCTGATTTAATCTTTCATATTTCCTTTAAAAATATTTTATCTCCATGTTTCTTTGGAAACAAGAAAAATATGGAAATGATGGAAAAAATCAAGGATGGTGACATCATCAGGTTTTCTTTCTTTTCTTCCATCCTTTCTTCATACATTTTCTCTCAAATGTCTCCCTGCCTTCCAGTTTTCCTGCCTTCATGGTTTTTTCCTGTCTTCATGTTTTTCATGTCTTCATCTTTTTTTCCTGTCTTCATGTTTTTCATGTCTTCATCTTTTTTTCCTGTCTTCATGTTTTTTCCTGTCTTCATGTTTTTTCCTGTCTTCATGTTTTTCCTGTCTTCATGTTTTTTTCCTGTCTTCATGTTTTTTCCTGTCTTCATGTTTTTTTTCCTGTCTTCATGTTTTTTCCTGTCTTCATGTTTTTTTTCCTGTCTTCATGTTATTTTTCCTGTCTTCATGTTTTTTCCTGTCTTCATGTTTTTCATGTCTTCATGTTTTTTTCCTGTCTTCATGTTTTTTCCTGTCTTCATGTTTTTTTCCTGTCTTCATGTTTTTTCCTGTCTTCATGTTTTTTCCTATCTTCATGTTTTTTTTCCTGTCTTCATGTTTTTTCCTGTCTTCATGTTTTTTTCCTGTCTTCATGTTTTTTCCTGTCTTCATGTTTTTTCCTATCTTCATGTTTTTTTTCCTGTCTTCATGTTTTTTCCTGTCTTCATGTTTTTCCTGTCTTCATCTTTTTTCCTGTCTTCATGTTTTTCCTGTCTTCATGTTTTTTTCCTGTCTTCATGTTTTTCATGTCTTCATCTTTTTTTCCTGTCTTCATGTTTTTTCCTGTCTTCATGTTTTTTCCTGTCTTCATGTTTTTTCCTGTCTTCATGTTTGTTCCTGCCTTCCTGTTTTCGTGCTCCAGACCTACCATATCCAGAGGTTTGAAGACGTGGTGCACCAGCTCCTCGGATGACGGACTGGCGATGGTGGATTTCAGCCGAGCCTGGAGGAAAAACCACAGCTAGTCATTACATCTGGAGGCTCGGCAGCCGATAAACGGTGAGTCCAGTAAAAACACGAACCAGCAGGCAGAAACTGTATTTAAACTTCTGGAAGATGTCGATGAACTCGTCCTCTGACGGCGGCCGGGCTTTTTCTGCCAGCAGATCATCTGGAAACCAGTAAACAAGCCAGTTATTCCCACTCTGAGGAGAAGCTTTTACTTTGAAAAGAATCAGGCGGCGTTTACCTTCAGCAGTCTGCTTCTTGCTTTTCTTCTTCTTCTTCTTCCTCAGGGTCAGGAGGTTTGCTGCGTCGGCCGTCTGCTGCAGCTTCCCCATGAACGACTCGATGTCGTCGAAGCAGTGGTTCAGGATCGTCTGAGGTACGGGAGGCACAACGTTATTCACTCTGTTGGGGAACAAACACTGCACTGCAAAAACACAAAGTCTTACCAAGTATTTTTGGTCTAGTTTATTGCAAATAAGACAAAACAAACTTACAGAACAGCTTGTTTTAGGTAAATAAGTCCTTAATATTTATGAAAAACTAAAAGTCCCAATGGAAGATTATTTCTCTCATTGGAAAAATATCTTGTTGTAAATATAGCTAATACTTTCTAAGCTAAATATTTAGCTTTCTAACAGTTTGAAAACTTGCTAAAATATTTAGTTTTGAGCTAAATGTTTTGTTTGCAAACTAACTTAGCTCCCTAACTAAATATTTAGTTTACAAGCTAAATATTTTGTTTTACACAAACATGTCTTGATCAAAATGCAACTTTATAGCACATGATTTTCTTAATCTTTGACTGTTGGTGTAATTTATTTACACATTTTTGTATTTCAAGTCAATAATTCCTTAATATTGATGAAAAGGTTTTCGCTCAGATTATTACAGTTATAATATGGAAAAATGTTTTGTTATAAGTGGAACTAAAACTTTTTAAGTATTAAGGAATTGTTGACTTAAAAGAAGCTCCTATATCTTGTTGAAAAGTTACTATAAGTTAGTCTAATTTTAAGTATAAAACCATATTTGCCTGAGAAACCAGTAAATCCTTGTTAAGGTTTTGTGTTTTTGCAGTGTATAAGAGAGGAAATGAAACGGGAGCGTACCACTTCTCTCTCTGCTCGCAGGAAGGAGATGTCCGGCCCGTTTGGTCCGTTTGCTGTGGAATCGGTTCAGTTATGATTCTTTTAATCAGGTTTAGATTCACTGCTGACACACAGACGGACGCCGCCGTTTTGTCTCTTACCTTTCAGCCCAGGGTAGGGCGGCGGGTTGACCGGCGGCGCGTTGGGCGCGTACGGGAACGGAGGGCTCGGGATGTCGTACAGCTCGTACATCTTCCCTTCGCTCTTAGGATTCCTGCCGGAGACGAGAGGCGACTTTTAAATCCTCGGCTTCAGGAGCTGTTTGTGGGCGGCTGCCCAGAGCGGCGCGTGCTGTAGGGCGGCCCATCCACCAGAATTTAGTTTGTAAACTAAACATTTATCTTCCTAACTGCATATTTAGTTTGTAACTAAATATTTAGCTTGCCAACAAAATATTTTAACTAAAATATTTGTTAGTAATAAAATATTTAGTTTATTTTCTAAATATTAGCTTGGTAACTAAATACTAATTTAAGCTAAGCCTTTAGCTTGCTAACAAAATATTCAGTTTTGAGAAATAGATATTTATTTTCCAAACTAAATGTTTATTTTGCAAAACTAAATATTTAGCTTGCTAACGCAATATTTAATTTGTAAACTAAATATTTAACTATCACTATTAGTGAGATAGGGCTGCACAGTGGTGCAGTTGGTAGAGCTGTTGCCTTGCAGCAAGAAGGTTCTGGGTTCGATTCCCAGCCCGGTCGTTCTGCATGGAGTTTGCATGTTCTCCCTGTACATGGTGGGTTTTCTCTGGGTACTCTGGTTTCCTCCCACAGTCCAAAAACATGTCAGGTTAATTGGCCTCTCCAAATTGCCCCTAGGTGTGTGTGTGTGTGTGCATGGTTGTCTCTGTGTTGCCCTGCAACAGACTGGTGACCTGTCCAGGGTGACCCCGCCTCTCGCCCAGAACATTAGCTAGAGAGGCACCAGCACCTCCCGACCCCACTAAGGGACAAGGGTGTAAAGAAAATGGATGGATAGTAATTAAATGTATTAATGAAACTTTTTAAAATATTTTATATTTGTTAATTTTTAGCTACGTTTATAGTATTATAAACATGTATCATATAAAATAACAGAATAAATAAAACCTATGAAGCTACATGATGATGTAAATGATGCTCGTTGGCCCCGGGAACCAACCGGGTAGCACCGCCCCTGCTGGGCTCCTCCAGGGGTTAAAGGTCAAAGCTGCTGTTTGTTGTGTAAATGCCCTTCCGCGAGGGCTGAAGAGTCAAATACGAAGTCAAAGACACACAACACAAATTCTCCTCTGTGAATATTTAAATCAGGTGTCCAAAGTGCGGGTCGGGGGCCTTTTATGGCCCTCAGAATGATTCTTGGCGGCCCTTCATCACAGCTCATGCAGCTGATGCTGATTTAAAACAATGTTGAGGTGAAGTTTTCACTGATATCAGGTAAAGCAAAGCAAAGTTTTCATCCAGGTTTCTGCTTTGAATTTAATTTATTTTAATGATAAAAGCTAAAACGCTGAGCTGAGCATTTTAGTTTAAGAAAGTCATCAAAATGAAGCCAGACTGAACCATATTCTGTCCTTGTTGCTAAAAAGATAAAAAAAAAAGTTCAGAAGAAAATTAAAAATGTAGCATTTGGTTTACTTCTCTTTTGTTTCCTTTAAATCTGTCAAACCTGAAGGAGGCTTTTTTGTTTTCAATTGATGATTTACACATTTACAGAAATACACATTTTCTGGATTTAGTGTTTAGTTTATTGTTTAACTAGCTGGTCAAAATAAAAAAGCTCTTAAAATTTTATTTCAACTTTACATTTTTGGCCTAAAAAGTTTGGACTCCCTGATTTAAATGCAAACCATTTAATCTTATAAGCAGAATTACTGCTAAAAAACGAGTAAAAGAAATAAAATAAAATAAAACAAAAGAAGCTTGAAGTTAACTTTTAATAAATCCTACCTAATAATTCCCTCTTTTCTGGATGAATTTGATAGAAATGTGGGTTTCTGTCTGTCTTACCGTGTTCGTTTTGCCCTTGGAGCGTCGGTGAAAGAGAAGCCAGTGGGAGCAGGTGATCCTGTCAGCAAACTGGCCTCGCTCTCACTGTCACACCTTCTTAAGTTATGCAGAAACCGGTAAAACGGGTCTGTTTCTGTCTCAGCTGTTTACATTGTCCTGCTGCGTTTCTGCCGCCCTGCCGGCCTTTTCAGCGCCGCGGACGGAAAATGACAGAACATCAAAATCGACCCGCATCCATCGCCGCTTTACTCTGAGAAAAACTGAAGCTAAGCCTGGTCCTCGTCTGGTTTCCACTAGAAACATACACAGAAACTAAACTCACCTGAACAGAAGTGGGCAGATAACCCAGAAACTAAACTCGAGTTAGAGTAAGAAAGTATCTGGTGAAAAGTTTACTCAACTACTGAATAACTGATCAATTATCAATCATTTAATATTTAAATCACCAGAAGAACCAAAATACAAAGTTAAGTGGAAATTTTGGTATTTTAAGGATGAAAATGACAATAATTGGTATAAAGTGTGTCTGAGTCTGGTGAGTTTCTGGTTGTTTTTCATTCAGTGGGAGAAAATCCAGACATTTTATCAAGAGTAGAAAGTACTGCATAATAAAAATACTCCTAAAAGTACATTTTGTCCAAACTTCACTGAAGTAGATGTAACTGGTTTCTACCCAGCTCTGTCATTATTATTTTAACTTGTTTTAGGAAATATTGATTAAAAATCTGGCTGAATATTTCACTTATAACGAGACATTTTCCCATATTATAATCAAAATAATCTGCCAGTGGGACTAATTATTTTTTAAAATAAATATTAAGGAATTATTGACTCAAACTGAAAAGTTGCTTTTAATTTAGCTTTTAGTCTTTAACCAAAAATTCAAACAAGCTGAAAGAAATTAATTTGGAAACTTTTTTTATTTTGACTGATTTTGTTATTTTGTTTTATTATTATTGTTCTACATTTGATTTTGTTATGTGATTATGTTATTTATATTAATTATTTACATTCTGGTCTTTAAAATACCAAAATATCCACATAAGTTTATTTTTAATTTGTCTAATGATGTAATGATTAAACATAACATCATTAATGTTTTTATCATTTTATCAGAACTTGTATCAGAAAGTATTTGATACCAAATACATTTTTATTTTTTAGTACTGAACCCATTTCTGGTTTTGATATTTATCCTACACTGAAAAAACAAACAGGTGATCCAACTACAAAAAAAAGGAGTTAATTTGTTACAATAATCAAATTAAGTATTTCTTTAACAGTTGTCATGTTAAAGAAACAGAAATAAATTAAGTTTGACAAACTTATTTTTATTACATGTAACAAATTAACTTGTATTTTTAGCTCCATTCTCTTTTTTCAGTGTATAAACTAGATAAAAATATTTGGTAAAAGTTTGTGTTTTTGCAGTTTTGCGTTAATTTGAGAGAGTTTATCTCCATGTCAACAGTAGAAGTGAAATCAAAACCTAGATTTGATCTTTAGGAGTTTTTATGACATCAGATGTTTTCCAGGATTTTCCCTCCATATATTTCGTACCTTTCGGCGTCGGGAGCCATCTTGCTGCTGCTGGAGACTTCGGAAACAGCACCTTTAATGTCTTCACAGATCAGCTCTGCCTGTGGGAACAACCAGCGTCAGTGAGGGAAGCCGAGCAGAGCTGGGCGCCGCCTCCACCGCCGCCGCCAGCGCTCCTACCTGCATCGGTTCGCAGTTGAAGAAGTGAATGTCTGGCTTCTTCTGATTGGCGCGCTGGCAGATCAGCAGCAGCAGCAAGGGGAAGTGCTTCACCGTGTCGATGGTGTCGCAGCGGTAGATGTCTCGGAATGAGTAACGCTCCAGTTCATCCTGTATGAAAACACACTTCAGTTGGAGAAACTTCTGCATATGCGAGTTAAACAGCTGCTTCAGGCCTCCACACCACCAGGGGGCTCCTAAGAGCAACAACATACCATCGAACAATACAAACTAAATGCTATTAGTCAGGGAAAAACTATCTCTATATATTTTTGTATTTGGTACACTAATAATAGATTAATCTCTTGCTGCTTTTCCCATTGGCCATAAAATTGAGCAAATTAAAATTACGAAAATAAAATCTCTAATTGGAAACATGGCAATTTAGAAAAAGCTCACAATTTTCAGTACAAAGTTTATGAAGTGTTTTTTCAGCTGTATTGGTGTATTTTGCAAAACTGCAATTGAAACACTTTTTTCGCATCACTTGAGTCACATTATCAGCAGCTGGATGTTACTACTGCCAGAAACGACAAAGAAGGCGACAGGAAGTAGTGGGAAGATGACGGTACAGCACGTTTTAGTTACTTATCGCATGAACAAAAGAATTAAGGTGTGATTTTAATTGCATTTCTTACTTAATGGAAACACCGCAATGCTGAAATTTTGTTTTTTCGACATTAGTGGGATATCAACAAACTTTTGCGCACATTTGTAACGGAAACACAGCAACTGTTTTTGAAATATAAGTTATGAAACATGGTAACTTATTTACTGTAAATTTAATGTAAGTGTATTACATATAGAGTAACTGAGGAATGATAAAGCATCTGGTGTTGACATCCTAGTACAGGGGCCCCAATGAAAATCGGTTTGGGCCCCAGAAAGACTTTGGCCGGCCCTGCTTGGAGAATTAGGAATCATTTTGAATGAAACATTTCCATCCATTTGGCTGATGATTTGATGTAAAGTTGAAGAACTCGTATTTAGTCCTTCTGCTTCCTCATTTTTTCCAAATTATAACACTTTCTGTGAAACTACCCCACAGCATGACGCCACCACCACTTTGCTGCACAGTCAGTGAAGAGATTTAGGCCTGAAAGCCAAACATGGAAGTCTGAGTCAGATGGTTGAAACTTGGATATAATTGGATGATCCAACAGGACAATGGTCCCAAACACATCTGAGTAAAAATAATAAAATTCATGTCCTTTGCTAAAAGTTGGCTTTTCACCACTAACCAAGACATTTAAACAAACTGATTAAAAATTCAGCTAAAATCAGACCAGAAGGAGCCGAGTTTACTAACTTTGACAAGGACTCTGGTTTTCAATGAGCAGCTTCCCTAAAAAAGCTGCAGGAAAAACAGCAAACAGAGCAGCTCTCTCCATCGGCGTTACGCCTGAAGGGCTGCTGGTGTTTTAACTCCCTCACATTTCATTCACTTTAGATTAAAACTTCATTTCTGCTGCCAGTCTGCGGTGAAACTGATGTGGAAATGAACAACAGTTTGTGACGTTTAAATCTCACACTCAGCTGCTGAATTCATGTCTGACACAGATCCACTCTGAGGATCGTGTTCCTCACATATGGAACACCAAAAGAACCAAAAAAATAGCAAAATCTCATGTGTCTTTCATACACTGCAGTTGTATGTAAATAAACCAAAAAACCAGCCAATCACAGACAGATAGTTTTCATTCAGCTGTTAAAACGCCTGGGTGGACCTAGCCCCGCCTTCGAGGCGCAGCTCCTCCAGACTAGCCAGCAGCAATTAGCCAACAGCTGGTGAGCTCATTATGTCAGGTGGAGCTTCAGAAAGAGGGAGAAGTTTTTAAAGAGACAGATGCCCAATTTCAAGGAGTTAAATCAGGAAGTAAAATTTCTTTTGAGTCATATTTGATATTTATGGTATTTTTATATCAACTGAAGGAAACTTGTAAACACAATTGTGCTATAAAATGGCTCCATGTGCCTGGAAAACACAATGCTGCCCCTTTAGTGGAAACATCATAATTCTAAAACTGTGTTTTTTCGATGTCAGCAGAATATAGACACAGATTTGTGCAGGTTTGAGACGGACACGCGGCTCGTGCCTCACCTCACTGCTGGCGTCTCGGAAACGAAGCGAGTTGCTCCCGATGTCCAGCAGCATCTTCTGGCTCCACAGTTTGTTGTTGTCGGCCAGGAAGGAGAGGCGGGCCTGCGCCTCCTCCACGCCCTGGACGTTCCCGTCCTGCAGCGAGAACGTCAGCAGGTGCTGCAAAAATAAAAACAGATAAAGTCAGAAAGTTCATCTCACATCATTTCTTCCAGCAGAGTCTGGTAGCAAATTATTACATTTACTCAGTTACATTAACGGCTAACTTGCTTTGTACTTTTAGAAGTATTTTACCTCACTGTACTTTATACTTTTACTTGAGTTATTTTATTCTGAAGTATCTCTGCTTACTTGAGTAAAATTTCTGGAATCTGAATGAAAAACAAACATGTTTCAACCATCAGACTCACACCTGCAGTTTCTGTTACAGTTTCATGAGTTTTATTTTGAAAGAAACTGATTTGGAAACATTTTCTTTTGCCTGATTTTTTAAATTTTTTTTTACTTATATGAATTATTGTCCTTTTCGTCCCTAAAATACCAAAATTTCCACTTAACTTTATATTTTGGTCTGTCGGATGATGTAATTTTAAAACATTAAATGATGGATAATTTGATCGGTTACTTTTTACCAAATACTTCTTTACTCTTGAGTATTTTCTTGGCTACTTTATACTTTCTTCTACTCTTAGTGAGTAGTTTTTTGTGGCCGTGTCTGTATGGAAGATACTCACGTTTACCAGATGTTTCATGACTCGCGTCATCTTCTTGCCTGGAGGAAAGACAGAAAATGAATCTCAGCTTTGAACAGATTTTTCTAAACCTGATGTTAAATCTCTAAACGGCGGCTTCATTCAAATCAACCTCCGATTGTTTTCCGTCTCCGCCTGTGAGCCGCCCAACCAGTCCGGCCACCGCGCAATCTCACCGTCTATCTGCTCCTGCCGCCGCTCACAGAGCAAACACTCAGTTCCTTTTACACTTTCTGACTCCATCAGAGGAATTAAACTAGGTACAGAGCTCAACTCTGGAAATGTCAGTACATCCAGTTTAGTCAGTAAAGTTTGACATTCCAGGTTAGAAAGATAAGAATAAACCAAAGGGTTCTTCCAGCTCTCCTTATTAGCTGTTCTTGTTCAATCGGTAATAATTTGACAGCCAGGTTTCTCCGTGAATCAACTGGACCTGAAGTGATGAATGAACTCACCTGGAGCGGCTGCGTCTCCTGCGGCTGACGGGTTTGCTGTGAGCCGGAGTCCGCCGGCGCGTCCGCGTCAACGCAGAGGTGTGTCCCATCCCGCCCAAACAGCCGTACCTAGGAGATGAAAATATTTACTTTGGATCACCTGAGCCAGGAACAGCTACATCCTCAGCAAATAAGACGGCTTTGTTTATTTAAAAATACATTAAAATTAGGCTCTTTAAATGAGCATAAATCAAAGAAAATCTGTAAAATAACCAACCAAAGAACGTTCAGTTGCTTTTATTGAACCCAAACATCGACCGAACCGGGTTTGGTTCTGAGTTTCATCCGATTTTCAACCCAACAGTTAAAGTGAATATTTTCTATGTTTAAAGCCAACAAGAAAAATAATAACTTGTTACGAAACAAGTAATATAAGTTAACTAAGTAACTATTAAGTAATTTGGAAAACTGCACATCTTAAGCGACAGTGAACTGTCACCATGGCAACAGAAAGTGACGCAGGAGGCGCGACTTTATTGCAGTGAACTTTGCCTTATATATATATATATATATATATATATATATATATATATATATATATATATATATGTGTGTGTGTGTGTGTATATATATACTTGAACATGAATCTAATTTAAACAGGTGATCTATTTTTATTGTTGTATTAATTAAGAAAAATGTTTTATTTTTTTATATAAATACCAGATGCCAGTCATAATAATTGAATAGTCTTTGTAAGTTAAGAAATGTAAATTATATCACATTATATCGATCACAGTCTTGTGTATTGAATCAAAATGCATGTGGAAATTTGCCTTTGGTGACTAAAAACACAATACACAACAGCTCTATTGTTAACATTGATTTAAATGTTACTTAACCAACTGATTACCAATTTATATTTATTTTTTCTGTCTTTTGCTTTTTGGTCACTCTTAATATCTTACAGTTTTTAAAAAAAATTATTTTAAGTATTTGAGGGGATGAATGCTTCCAAACAAACCGACACAAAGTGAAAAACTGTGATGTAAACATAAACCCAGTTATTATGTCTTATAATGACGACACTTATTTGGTTTAAAGTTCTGCTTCAGTTTTGTGTTTTATGTCTCTTTGTGAAACTGAATCAGCTTTTTCTCAGGTGAAACATTTAACTGAACACAACCTTGAACAAGCAGCGTCCCGCAGTTTGAAACTCAATATTTACTCAGTAAAACATGGAGAATGACGGATTATAACAAACAGAAACGTTTTGGCTTTATGATGTAGCTTCAGTTTGTTGGGGAGTTCATTATTGTTAGAAAGGTCTTGCCATATTCATTTGTTGATTATTGCCATTAATGTTTTGCCATATAAGTTCATTCTTATCATTTTCTTTTTTGTTCATTTTTTGTTTTGATTTTTTAATCAAATTCGATTCAAATTCAAAATTACTTTATTGATCCCAAATGGAGGTTAAATGTTGTAACTCATTTTAATTCAAATAATTGGTGATGACTGTTGGCAGGAAAGGAGCTCTTTCCTGCCAACAGCTGTTTTCCTGCCAACTGCCAACAGCAGGAAACAGCTGTTGCCTCAAATGCACTCCACACTTTTCAGGTTTTGATTGATAAAATATCTTGACGAAATTAACCTTTTTCCATTCTGCTTTGTAAATGTGCAGGACTTTATGTTGGTTTATCACATAAAATATTAATAAACCGCTATTTTACCGGCGCCCAGTGGAGGGCGCTCTAAGCTTTAGAAGGGAATCACCTTGAGTCAAAAACTTCAGTTTTGATTCGGGTTGAATTTAGAGATTTTTCTTTCATTTGAACTCTACTTTGAAACAAAACGTTAAATATGTGGGAGATGAATTTTATATTATAATTTCCCATAAACGTTTCAGCTGAAAAAGTCCAGATCTTTGGGTCTCATAAGGATGAATCCTTTGGAAAAGTGTCATTCAGAAAGTTTTTGTTGTTAAAATTACGCTCAGTAGTCTGGAGGTAAATTATTAAAATTAATTTTACGGTCTGTACCGGCCTCTGTTTTCCTCCAATGGGAACTGTTTGGGCGGAGTCGCCACGTAAGGTTAGAGTTGACTTTAGTGTGAGGACATTTGGTCAACCTCGGAGAAGATTTACCTGTGATTAGAGGTAATTAATGAGTATTTATTGGGTTAATTAAGAGGTTTTGCCTCGCCTCTTTAAAGGGGAACTTACTCAGTTGTTTTCTGTTTTATTTACCTCAAGAGCAGGCGGCATACGTGGCATCCTGTGTGCGTGTGTGTGTGTGTGTGTGTGTGTGTGTGTGTGTGTGTGTGTTGTTATTGCTACTTCAGATTTGTACTATTATTTTAACAAAGTATGACCAAGTATGGAAATAAGGAGAAAAATCACAAAAGATACAGCAAACTGAAATGAAATGAGAGTGGTAAACTATTGAAATGTTCTTTTAAAACAGTTTTAACTGTTACGTTCTCACTGTTTTTCTTTATTCTACCCTAACCCTGACCGAAAACACCGACACGTGTTGGAAAATTAAATCCTAATCTCTCAAAGTGTTTACGGCTCATTCAGGTTTGTTATCGGCATCGGAATTTAACCTTCAAGTGACAGAAAGCAGCGTGTGTAATTTATTTACGTCTAGTCTGTGACCGGTGGTGTGAGGATAAACATAAACTGGATAAGTAGCAAAATTCTCTTTGGTTTTTATTATTTGTGTATTAATAGATTTATTTATTTGATTTGATTTTTTAGCACAATTAGTTTTTATTGATAATATTCAGAGGGGAGATGAGAAGGAGGAAAAAAAAAAAAACATTCAGCAAATGAGTCAAGGCTGGGAATCGAACCCGGGACTTCGGCATGGAATATTAGCTTCTGTATGCCTCTAAATGCGTAAACGCCCCAAACTGTTTACGTATCTAACCTAGCCGGCTTGGACATGAGTATGTAGCTCTCTTCATCCGTTCCGTGGGGACTTGAACGCATCGCGTGTTTGTTGCATCAGCGGAAGAGAGGCAGGAGCCCACGTCCTGCTGGGTGGGAAGAACACGCGGGTAAACTTATGTCTCTTTAATAGCTTTTATTCTTAAACTGTAACATTTATAGCGCTGCTTGCTTAATGTTCGCTTTGAACTGTGACGACAGACGTTGGCGCGCGGGTTTTGTGTGAACGTGGCGGTTGAATTAGTAGCCGCACGTGCGCGAGCGAAAGGATAACGGCTGATTTCTTTGATGTTTCCGCATGTTCTCTACCTGTTTGCTAACAGTGTTAGCTGCTGCCTATCAGGCGGATTTGTGTTCAGTGTTGAAAGCTGTAGATGCTCCTTTTCGTGTGTGTTGTTATGGTGACCAAGATATCTGGTCAGGTTATTGCTTTTTATTACTGTCTCACAGCTAGCTGAAGCATGAGGAATTTACATTTACGATGTAAATCCCCTAATCTGGGATTATCCTAAACCAGGCAAATAGACTTATCTTTACTCGCCGGCTGGTTGGGTGGTTGGCATTGTAGTTTCACACTCACCTCAACATGCCTTTACTTCCCTGTCCTGTTTCTGTACGTTCTCATTGTGTATTAGCGATGCAAGATATATCGGCAACAACATCGGCATGTGTTCGATAGGTAAACCTAGGCCGATAGTAACGGTTTTTTCCGTCTTGTTTGTGTTTCTGTAGGAGGAGGCACTGTTGCCAACTCCTGAGAAAAACAGTAGCTATTGGTAGCTCATAAAAGTCCGAAAAAATAATAATAAAAATGATTCTGTGAATGTTCATATTGGATTTTGAGTTTGAGCTGCCTCCGACTTGCCTGCCCAGAATTCTGACTATTATTATTATTATTAAAGTAAATTTCTGCCAAAAAACAAATAATTCTTGATTAATTGCAGAAATTTTCTAGAAAAAAACTTTTGACTTTGAAAAGTTGAACATTTTTTTAAATTAACCCTTACATTTTCAGATTAACTTCAGATTTATTTTATTTTTTTTAAAAAAAAGCTTGGAAATTTCTCAGTCTGAAAAATAAATAATTTGCTGGAAAGAAATCTAAAATTTTGAGATTAATCTCAGAAATTTTGTAGACAAAAAAAACTGAAAACTTTTGTGTTTGGAAAGTCAAAAAATTTCTTAAGCCCCCCTCCATCCCCCCTCCCCCCACTTCAAATTTTCAGATTAATCTCAGAAATTTTTTGGAAAACACGTGTAAATTTCTAAGTTTGAAAAGTCAAAAATTTGCCAGAAAAAAATTCAAACTATTTAGAAAAACTTGAAAATTTATGAAAATTTTGAGGTGTTTTACTACTTTTTAAAACTATATATCTACAACGGGCCTAATATGGCAGCGTGTTTAAGTACCTCGACATGAGAGCATTAATAAGAGTGGGGTTTATTTCTGTAAGAAGCATGCAGCATTGTTTCAGTGCAACGATGATTAAAGTCTGTTTTTCTGGAGTTGCAACCCAGACTTTGCATTAGAGAGCCGTAGATTTAATATTATTTCTGCGTCTGTTGGTTTAGCGTAAATCCTCCTGTTAGCGTTTTCTGCTCCATTTGGGTTCTGGTCAGTTCTTCAAACCGATGAGGCACACCCAGTACCGGTTAAATCCTCTAAAACGATTCATGTGTTCATGTCTGTTTGCTAACATCTGCTGAGCAGGCGTCGTGACGTTTGGTGGTTTTATCATCCGCTCTGTTCCCAGATGGAGAAGCAGCCTCTGCCAGATGACGGCGATAAGACGGGAGCGCCGGACCCAGACGTCGGCGGCGACGCCGGGCAGCCGGCCGCCTCCGAGGCTCCGTCCCGGGCCGGATGGAACAGCAAGGTGGAATATTTTTTAGCCCAGGTGGGATTCAGCGTCGGCCTGGGAAACGTCTGGAGGTTTCCGTATCTGTGCCACCAGAACGGAGGAGGTGAGCAGATGGAGGAAGAGCCGCTCCGGCTCAGGTTTATTTGAGCTGAAACAATGTTGCTTCTAAAAGAAACTGTTGTCCTCCCTACTGGCTGGTCCACCAGTTTAACATTTAAAACCAATAATACAAAGAAACATCTAAAACCAACTTCAGAACAAGATTTCAACAGAGTTCATCTGTAAAACTGCTATTACAAAGAAACTAAGTTTGAACTGTAAAACAGAACAACAAAAGTTGCTGCACTGCAAAAACTAAAAATCTTACCAAGTATTTTTATTTAGTTTCTTCTGCAAATATCTTAGTTCACATGAAATAAACAAAACTAACCTACAAGTAACTTTTCATCAAATCTAGGGGCTTGTTTTAGGTGCATAATTCCTGCATATTGATTTTAAAAAGTAGTTTCCACTAGCAGATTATTTCACTGATGACTTGGGAAAAATGTCTTGCTACTGAGATAATTCATTAATCATGTAGTGGCTGTTTCCTGCTGAGGCGTTCAGTGACGTTTTATTGTGAAACAGAACAGTTTTTCTCTAAAGCCCTGAGATGTTTTCTTTTCTATTTGACTTAAGACGATTCCACACTTTTAAAACTTTTTGTCTCTTTCTTACTCTTCTTTCTGTTTCTCTGCTAACTGCCGTTAGCATTCGTCAACAGTTGCTTGGTGGAAGTGAGAGCGTTGCGCAACACAAATAATCATCTGGCCGAAACACGGCATGCTAAGTAGTAGAACATAACCTGACTGAGCCTAAATGATTGATTTTGATGGGTAACACAAATAAAGTTATTAATGCAAGTTTTGATTCACACAGCAAACAAAAACAATAACAGCCTTAAAACTCTTGTTTGTACGAAGTCACCGCAGGTTTTAAACCGGGTTGGTTAGTTTGTCCTCAGGCGGTGAATGAAGGTGTGACGACATTAATGCATGTGTTCATAATTCAGCAGCATGTTCAGACAAACAGGATCTGATCAGAGGAAAGTCGTTTACATTCATTTTCACAGATTTACAAATTTTCCTGAGCTTCAAAATGAAGTTGGGAATCCAGAACAAATCCCAGATTTTGGGAAAAAACCTATTTTGTTTTCAATTCAAATCGCATGAAGTTGGTTTTGGTCCAATTCCAGGACAGAAAACGGTCGTAACTTTTCCGTCATTCTGCAGCCAGAAGCTGTTCGTACCTCTGCAGTCTTTTCAGCTCCGTGTTCATCACATATTTTGTTTGTCTGCTTTCGGCCGCCTCTCTCCAGGAGCCTTCCTGCTGCTCTACGTGTTGCTGATGCTGGTTGTGGGAATCCCGTTGTTCTTCCTGGAGCTGGCGGCCGGCCAGGACATCCGGCAGGGAAGCATCGGAGTCTGGAAGTACATCTCTCCCAGGCTGGCGGGAATCGGTTACTCCAGCTGTGTGGTAGGAAAACCTACCGACGTCTACAACGCCGCGAGAAGCATCTGGATGAAAAGTTTATTATTCTGATGAAATACGAGCAGAAAAACACCAAGAGAACATCTCTGACTTATCACTTATCTGGAAATCCATCCAGATATCTAGTTTTCACAACCAGGATCATGCTAGCACAGCTGCCTTGCTTTCTGTTAAAAAAGTAACCATTCAAAAATTATTCAAAATAAAATGTTACTGATATTTGAGCATTCTGAGTGGATTTTGTTTTTTCCTGCAGGTCTGCTTCTTCGTGGCGCTCTACTACAACGTCATCCTCGCCTGGAGCCTCTTCTACCTCGGGAACTCCTTCCAGTACCCGTTGCCTTGGCAACAGTGTCCCGAACACGGAAACGTAACGGGTAAAAACACAAAGCAGCGAAGTTCCCGGCCAGGAGGAGCTGGTTGGTTTCTGACGGTGAGGCGTCTGTTTTGGCTCCAGAGAAGGAATGCGAGGCGAGTTCCCCGACGTCGTTCTTCTGGTACCGCCGAGCGCTGAACATCACCGACTCCATCGACCAGGTGGGATCCTTCAACCCCTACATCGTGGGCTGCCTGCTGGCCGCCTGGACCATCGTCTGCCTGGGGATGTTCAAGGGCATCAAGTCCTCCGTCAAGGTCACTCGCCAGCTTCCTCCTTCCAGCTGAAGCGATCCTGTTGAAGCTTCTCAGTTTCAGTTCTGTGTTTGGAAATTGCTTACATTTCAAATTGGTGTTTTCAAGGTTTGGAAAGTGCTTGATTTCTTCACCAAGTCCTTGAAAGTTCTTAATATTGAAACTTCATTAAGTAGAATCTAATGTTTGGTTTAAACTTACATTTATAAAACCTGCATTGAGCTGAAAGTAGATATTTAAAAACACTTCATTTTTCTCACTGTGGGAAGTTAAATCTGAACTTTTCTTGTTTTAACTCAGAATCACCTAAATTATCTCGATTTGCTAACTGCCAGAAAACTTTACACAACTTTTATCTAAAGATATTTTTGTAAGTGTCTCAGCCCAGAGATTTAAAAACATTTAGTCGGTTTTATTTGACCTTTTCCTGCTGTTATTAACGGTAATAAATTATAAAATCTGAATTGAAACGGCATTTTTTTAGTTTATTTGTGCTGTTTTTATCTCCAAACTGTGGAGCTGGAAAAGTTTGAAAACTTACCTAGAAATCAGGCACCCAGGAGTTTGGAAACATTTCAGATAATTAAAACAAAAACCTGATCAATAATTATTGATATCGACCGAAATGAAAGGCTTGACCCGTTTTTAGGCTTCAGTTTAACTAAATATTTGATGGATAAACCGCTAAACCCAGTTAGCAGGAGCTAATGCTAAGCTGCTAACACATAGAAGCTAACGGTAGCAGCTAAACCGTTCAGCCGCTCGAATCGACACCAATAATCGATCAGATTGATGGTCTGTTCGGTTCCAGGTCATGTATTTCTCCTCCATCTTCCCCTACGTGGTTCTGGTCTGCTTCCTGATCCGCGGTCTCATGCTGGACGGCGCCGCAGAGGGAATCGCCCACATGTTCTACCCCAAGGTACTGCCCGGCCCGGCCCGGCCCGACCGGCGTTTCCCTCGGCCGACCTCTGACCTGTCGCCGTGTGCTTGCAGCTGTCGACCTGGGCGGACATCCAGGTGTGGCGCCAGGCGGCCACGCAGGTGTTCTTCGCTCTGGGCCTGGGCTTCGGCTCCATCATCGCCTACTCCTCCTACAACCCCAAGAACAACAACTGCCACCGCGACGCCTTCACCGTCTCCTCCATCAACTTCCTGACCTCGCTGCTCGCCACGCTGGTGGTGTTCGCCGTGCTCGGCTTCCGCGCCAAGAAAAGGGTCATGACCTGCGTGGCCAGGTGGGGTCAGAGGCCAGAGGGAGGCGGGGAAAGTCGGCCATATCAGTTTCCTTTCCTCACTTTTTATTTTTTCGTTTTGTCCTTTTGGATTTTCTTCATTCTAAACTCTTTATTTATTTTTTATACTTTATTTCCTTTTTGTTTCCATTTTTTTTATTTTTCTTTGTATTCATTTCCTCCTTTTTTGCATTTTTTTGTTTTTATTTCCTCTATTCTCTCCATTTCATTTGTTCATTATTTTTGTTTGTTTTTTGCTTTTTTTCTGCCTCATGTTTTTATTCTTGTCTTTTTACTTTGTAAGCTTTTCCTTCGTTTGTCTCCTGCAGGAACCTGGAGCAGCTGCAGTGGCAGCATCATGGCGACATGCCGACCTTTAACCTTTCCGACCCGGACTCTGTGGACTGGCGGGTCTACAGCTCCTGGTTCAACCAGCATAAAGAGACTCTGGCGAATCTGACCGACTGCGACCTGGAGAAGGAGATGCAGACGGTGAGGCGTGGTTTCAGGTTGACCTTTGACCTCTGGACGGCGCTGACGGCAGCTGCGTTTGGTTGCAGGGGGTGGAGGGGACGGGCCTGGCCTTCATCGCCTTCACGGAGGCCATGACGCTGCTGCCCGGCAGCCCCTTCTGGTCGGCGCTCTTCTTCCTCATGCTGCTCAACCTCGGACTCAGCACCATGTTCGGAACCATGGAGGGAATCCTGGCGCCGCTCCGGGACCGCTTCGCCTCGCTGGCCCGCAACAAGACCAAGCTCACTGGTAAACCTCCAGTCCACACTGGGGGGAAACCAGTCCACACTGGGGGGAAACCAGTTCAGACTGGGGGAAAACCAGTTCAAACTGGGAGAGAACCAGTTCAGACTGGGGGGAAACCAGTTCAAACTGGGAGAGAACCAGTTCAGACTGGGGGGAAACCAGTTCAAACTGGGAGAGAACCAGTTCAGACTGGGGGGAAACCAGTTCAGACTGGGGGGAAACCAGTTCAGACTGGGGGGAAACCAGTTCAGACTGGGAGAGAACCAGTTCAGACTGGGGGGAAACCAGTTCAAACTGGGAGAGAACCAGTTCAGACTGGGGGGAAACCAGTTCAGACTGGGGGGAAACCAGTTCAGACTGGGGGGAAACCAGTTCAAACTGGGAGAGAACCAGTTCAGACTGGGGGGAAACCAGTTCAGACTGGGAGAGAACCAGTTCAGACTGGGGGGAAACCAGTTCAGACTGGGGGGAAACCAGTTCAGACTGGGAGAGAACCAGTTCAGACTGGTCTGGACTGGTTCTCTCCCAGTCTGAACTGGTAAACCGAGGTTTAGCTCCATCCTTACTGGTGATTCTCCAGTTCATCTCCAGTATTTTTATAGTTTTTTCTCCAAACTGGGATGTTTAAATGTTTGGTGTTTCCTGCCTGGTTGACCTTTTGACCTCTGTCCCTAACCGGCATCCATCTTGGATCCAGTGGCCAGCTGCGTGGTGGGCTTCCTGATAGGCCTGCTCTTCACGCAGCGCTGCGGGAACTACTTTGTGACGATGTTCGACGATTACTCCGCCACGCTGCCGCTCATCATCGTCGTCGTGTTCGAGACCTTCAGCGTGTCGTGGCTCTACGGCGCCGACAGGTGAGGCTGCCGCCGCCATGTTGACGCCTCGGCGCGCTGCGCTGACGCCGCCATTTTGAAGCCGCCATGTTGACGCCTCGGCGCGCTGCGCTGACGCTGCCATGTTGACGCCTCGGCGCGCTGCGCTGACGCCGCCATGTTGACGCCGCCATGTTGACGCCTCGGCGCGCTGCGCTGACGCCGCCATGTTGACGCCGCCATGTTGACGCCGCCATGTTGACGCCGCCATGTTGACGCCTCGGCGCACTGACGCCGCCATGTTGACGCCGCCATGTTGACGCCTCGGCGCGCTGCGCTGACGCCGCCATGTTGACGCCTCGGCGCACTGACGCCGCCATGTTGACGCCGCCATGTTGACGCCTCGGCGCGCTGCGCTGACGCCGCCATGTTGACGCCGCTGCCGGTCTCTGGTCTCCCTCCAGGTTCCTGGACGACATACAGGCCATGCTGGGCTGGAGGCCGTCGGTGGTCTACAAGTACCTGTGGAAGTACGTGTGTCTGCTGGCCATGCTGGGGCTGCTGGGCGCCACCACCGTCCGCATGTTCATGGAGACGCCGAAGTACATGAGCTGGAACCAGGAAACGGTACGCAGCGGGTCAGAACCGCCTTCAGGGGATCATTAAAAATCACCAGTAATCAGAAACCAGAACAATCTGTTACACGCTTTATTTCCTTCCTTCTTTATTTGTCTTCCTTTCTTTTCATTTGTGAAACAACAAAGTCAAAGTTGTTTCTGTACGTAATAATCTGAACACAAGTGCACACCGCACTTTTCAGATTTTATTGGTATCATAAACGACGTGTTTATTGAATCTGCCGAAATGTTGAAGTTTGTTGTAGCAAAGGAGGAAAACATGAAAGCTGAAGTTTTAAAACTTCGTTTTTCGTCTCGTCTGGTCTTTCCGTCTGATGGATGTTTTGTTTTCCAGGCGTCGGAGGTCCGGCTGCCGTACCCCGGCTGGGCTCTGGCGGTTCTGGCCCTGCTGATCGTCTTCGCCATGCTGCCCGTCCCGGTCGGGTTCATCTACTCGGTTCTGCAGGACCGCAGGCGGCCGACCAGCAGGCACACGGAGGCGGGTCTCTACCGCATCGTTAACTTTGACGAAACGCCCATGACGGACATGACCGACCCGGACCGGACCGACGACCCGGACCGGACCGACCCGGACCGGACCGACCCGGACCGGACCGACCCGGACCGGACCGACGACCCGGACCGGACCGACCCGGACCGGATCGACGACCCGGACCGGACCCACCCCGACCACCGGAACGGCTTCATACCGTCTGAGTCTTAGAGATTTACACGACGCAGGATTAGGGCCAGACTAAGAGATTATTTTTAATTACAATAAAAAAAATCATAATATTACCAGAAAAAAAGTCGTAAAATTATGAGAAAAGTCGTTTTTCAGATATTCAAACTCTTTTTGAATATCTGGCTGAATATCAGATTTGCGGTAGATTGTGACAAAATATTTTAAATAAATTATTTCCCCTTTTTGTCTGGACAGTAAATCAATAACAAATCGTAATAGACGTGGTCAGTTTCAATCGGTAAACATCTGGTTGAATATTCCGGGTTGAATATTCCGGGTTGAATATTCCAGGCTGGATTTATTTGTAAAACTTTCGTTCCAGAATATAAATTCCCCAGATGCTCAACGTTCCTGTGTTGGAGTTATTCTGGAATCACTTTATTCCGTTTTTATCGCATCATTCCAACGTTTTCTCCAATCAGTAAATTTTTTTTACTACGATTTTTTTCATTTCATTACAACTTTCTCTTATTATTATAACTTTTTTTTGCAAATAACTTTGTTGTGACTATTCTGGTAATATTTCTCTTTTTCGCATATTATTTCAACTTCTGGTAATAATGTGACTATAATGTAGTTATTACAACTTTATTATTACAAAATGTTTCTCGTGTTATGATTGTTCTTACGACATTGTAACTTTTGTCGTACGACTTTTTTCTCACATTGTTGTGATTTTTATTCTGGTTTTATCTCTTGTCTGCATTTTTTCTGGTATTACGACTTTTTTTTTCATGAGTTTATTCTCGTAATATTACGACTTTATTTAGATAATATTGTGACTTTATTCTCATAATTATTGTTTGGCCCTAATGCTCCGTCACAGAAATGACCAAAATTCTGCCATAACAACTTTAATTCACCATTTCCGGAGCAAAAACTTTCATTTTTAAATATTTAAAACCTTTTCCCCTATTTATTTTCACAAAGTTAAATTAAATCCATAAGTTTATGGATTTATTAAATTATTTTTGCAACAGGAATATCTTTTAAAAAGTTGATAATTGAGGAACTGAAACGCTGCTAAACCAACCCGTCATGATCCATTCCTGCACATCCTTGTTGTTTCACGACTTTGTGTTTTTACAAACTCTGATGGTTCAGAAGCGGCGCAGCTGCACATCTACGACCTCTTGACCTTTCAGACGGACCTCATGAACCGAGCTGCTGTCCGCGTTTCGGTTTCTGCAGCTCGTCTCTGCCAAACATTTTATCTGAATCTTCAGTTTGTCGTTTTCAGACCTGGATGTTTACGGCGCCGTAAATGTTTACCATGACTGTTACTCCAGAACAGTTTCCGCTAAGCATTGAGTTTCCCAGAGAAAACGAGAAATGTTTATTGTTTTCACGATATATCGGCGTGAACATCGGTATCATTATCGCAATCGGTCGATGAGTAAAACCGGAGCTTCTGATGTTTATTTGTTTTGATGTTTATTCTGTTGCTGACAGAAACGCGGCGCAGAACGTCGGTGGTGTCGGCGGTTCTGGTCCAGAGAAAAGATAATAAAATATTTAGGCTGATACTGATATTAATACTGCTCTTATATCCGATAACCGATATCATTTGTATCGGTACGTTTGACACTGTAAAGCGGCGTTACGCGTGAATACGAAGGCTCTGGCTTAAAAGAAAAAATGCAATTAGTTGTGTTAAAATTTTAATGTTAAAATCTGTCATTAAACAGAATGTAAAGCCGATACCGATGTAGATGCCGATACATCATGAAGCCCTAAAAGTATTTACATATCCTATCAGCCTCCATCTCTAAAACATTCGCCGTTTGGCTGAAACTTACATGTGAAGCTGATGTTTTCTGCTCTCATCTACCTCCGCTACCGTCTGGAAACCAGACCTCTGCTTTTTCATTCTTCCATAACCGAACAACCGACTGACCGATCCGCCAGCCCTGCGCCCGCTCAGCAACGGTCAGGACCCTGTTACCAACTTCACTATTTAATTCTTTTCAGAAAGAAAAAACATCTGAATGAGCAGGTGAGACTCAAACATTTATTGGCCAGAAAACTGCAGTCGGTTCTAATAATTATTAATCTCCCAGATAAATATCGGTTATTGGCATCGGCTGAAATTAGTAAATCGGTGCTTCCTGCCCTTTGGTCCCAGGATCTGTTCTGTCCAGGTCCAGACCGGCCGCCGTTACAGAGAGTTGGGTCTGGTTTGGCTTTCAGCCTCATGACATGGATGCGATCTAAAGTCGTTCTGCTGACTGAATCAGTCGTTTGAGCCACGTCCATGTCTGCAGTGTAAATATGTAAAAAGCAGAAACTGAAGCTAAATTAAATGAGCTTGTAGATATTTTTAGTTTCTAGTTTTATGTTTCAGCTTTTTGTGATTTTTAGTTTTTATTCTGTGATTTTTCACTCTTAATGTTTTAAACTGGAGTCACATGAACATAAAAAGCTGCATTTTAAGTGCCTTCAACATAAATAAGGCAAAACAAAATGTTTTTTGGTATTTAATGTTTTACAGCTGGTAAACAAATGTAAAAATGAATTTTCTCTGTATTTGTCATAATAAAACTTTTGCAGCAATATCTTTTTGTTCCTGTCAGATTCTATTTTCTTCTTTTTCACTGATTTAAATTAAATGATCTGTAAGGAAGGTAGAAAACTAACCTGCAGCTGGAAGTGATGAATTTATCCAGGAAAAACTTTTTGCATTTCTTTTGGTTTCAGTTGAGCAGAAAAAACTTGAACATTTCTGTCCTGGACTTTGAAAACGTTAAATGCCTGAGATTAATTTAAAAATATCCTTTCATTTTTATTTTATATTTTACAAATTTCAAGCTGAAAGCTCTTCTGGCACGTCTGACGTGAATCTAAAAATTTAGTTTTTGACTTGTTGCTCAGAAAATATCCTTGTTTTATAACTAAACATTTAATTTAAAAGTTTAAGTTTCTGACTTGTAGAGCACAGACAAGGATTTTCAAAAAACAAATTCTGGGATTCATTTTTTTTTCAGATATTTCTGAACATTTCTGGGTTTTTGGTTGGTATTTAGTCCTGTTCTGTCTAATCCGAGTTTTGGCGACGTTTTCCTGTCGGTTTGGGTTTTCTGCAGCATCGTGGGGTTGATGAAACGTTTCTGCTCATGTTCTCCACCGTAACACTTTCTGCTCCCTGCTGTGTGAAATCTGCTCCTTTATCTGCCTGGGAAAGAAACTCTGAGGTCAAAGGTCAGGAAATGAAACGCTGATGGAAAGTTTGGTCTGAAACGTGAAGCTGACTGAACATTTCTTCATGGGGAGGAGACGTTGAAACGCTCGGCTCTGTTGACGTCAGGAAAGAAAAATTAAATTTGTTTCTGCGTTTCAGTTCAAAAGGTGAAACAATGTAGATTCATTTAGTTTCAGTTTTATTTGGATATTTATCAACTACAGTTTTTAAACAGTTTTAACGTCTTTCAGCCAACAGATGGAGAGAAGGAAACCACATATATACATTATGACTAATTTACTAATCGCTTAATATTCAAATGTTTACATTTAGAAAATGTTTCAATTTTCTGGCCGAGATTTAAAGAAAAAACACAAAAACATTTAAAAGGTAAAACATTTGAATATTACACACGCATATATATGATTATTGATTTTAAAAATCATTTTAATTAATTATTAAATATTTTACTTGGAAAATAAAAGAAAATAACGCTGTACTCATCACTCACCACTAGGGGGAGCTGCAGCCTTCAAATACAAGCTGTTCTGGTTTAAAAACTGCTTTTTAAATCTTCTGGTTTCAGATGCAGTTTTTATTTCTACAAACTGAAAGCTGAACTTACGGTCCATTTTCCATTAAACTGATTTCTATATTAGCTGCTTCAGTTTCAGGTTTAAACTAATTTAAAACCAGAAGTAAAACAAAGATTGTCTTTATTCAAATTAAATTGTCACTATTTATATCACCTTTTTAAAGACGATAAACTTCCCTTCACATTCATACAAAGATCCTTTATTTTGTTCTTTCTCTTTATTTTTTATCTGGTTCAAAGTGCTGCAGATCAGCGTTTAATAATCTCCGTCTCCATGACATGATGCTGCTTTTCTGCGGGATTCCCTGAAGAAATACGACGTCTTTGGGGATTTCAGTCGTCTTGGATCCAGTCTCACTTCATTCAGCCTGAAAGGCAGAAAGAACAACAGCCAGCCAGAGGAAAGCAGCGCCTCGGTTCCTAAAACTCAGGTAAAAACTCATTTTTAATAACGTCCGGCTTTTCTTCAGAGATCTGAATGTTTGTAAGGGGAAGAAAGTCCTGCTGGATGAAATCTGGGCTTCAGTTTTAGTCTTAGTATGAAAGAAAGATGAGAAACAGTTAAAACATTTTTATTAAGAGCTCATGCAAAACATTAAAGGAGCGGTATAATTTAAAATGGACTTTATTTCGATTTTTTCCATCATGTTTTAATGTTTTTCCCTCATCAAAGCAAACATGGAGTTGTTTAATGTTAGAGAAATCCTTTCATCTCCATGGTAACCATTCAGCTGCTAAATACCTGGTGGACCTAGCCCCGCCTCCGAGACGCAGCTCCTCCCCGATTCAGCTCCTTCTGACTAGCCAGCAGAAATTAGCAAACAGCTCATTGTAGGAGCTGCTGCTCAGAGCAGCGCTGGTAAAACGTTAAAGGGTTAATAGAGGAGCCATGTTGGGACGACTTCCTGGAGGCGGAGCTTCAGAAAGAGCAGGAGCTTCTTAAAGAGACAGAGGCCCAATTTCAAGATGATAATTACAAAGACAAATGTTATTTTAAGTCATGTTTGATATACAAAACAGTTTGTTCCCCATTCTGATCAGTTCTGGGACCAAAGGCGTGGAATCCAGTGGTTTACTGCATTATTACTGAAAACGTAGACATAATGCCTCACTTTGTTTTATTTAGCTCAACATTTTTCTAAATCATATTTGATATATATAGTTTTTTTATAACAACTGAAAGTAACATAACACCTTAGTTCTGCAGTAAAGTGGCCCTATGTGGCTGGAAGACACGGTACCGGCCCTTTAAGGCTGAGGAAGATGGAGGAGTTTGTTTGTGTTTCAGATGGTCGCCATGGGAGGCCTTGCCGCTCTGTGCCTGCTGCTGATGTTTCCGCCCAGCAGCTCTCAGGTCACCCTGCAGTCTGAGAGGAAGATGAGCCCGGCTCTTCCTCCTCCTCCTCCTCCTCCTCCTCCTCCTCACATCCGGGACCTCCTAGTCCAGGACGACGCAGCTCATCTCAACGCTAAGCGGACGTGTAAGTTCCCGGGACTCTGATTTTGGCTCCAGTGGATTTAAAGCTGCAGTAACTCTTATAAATCAAATGTCTCCATGTTGGCAGTTTGTTGTGAGACAGAAATTCACCAAAAACAACCAATCAGAGCCAGGAGGAGGAGCTTAACGCTCCCAATCATCCTCATGTACCAGCTGCTGTATGTGCTAATGGCAAAGAAGCAACTTACAGAAAAATTGTTTATCATCCGTCATTGGTGGCTTTGCTAACTAGCATTAGCATTTACAAAGGGCTGTGGCGTCTCAGAGTTGGAGAGTGATTGACAGCGCTAAGCCCCGCCTCCTGGCTCTGATTGGTTGTTTCTAGTCAGTAATTGAAAAAGAAAAGGAGCTTGTGTTTTTTGTTAACAAACCATCATGGCATCATGATGAAAACGATTTTAATAAAAGTTACGTACTGCAGCTGTAACGTTTTCCTGCTGGTTCTGATCCAGATGCTCCCGTAGACAAAGACAACGCCAAGATTTTCCTTTTCATCGCCGCGTCAGTCGGGACTGTCGCTCTGATGGCTGCAGTTTACTGCATCTACAACAACTTCTACACCAAACAGCAGTACCTGCACACGCAGCTGCAGGACGACCCAGGTCTGCCCGCCACACGCCTGAGCAAAACTCTCCTGCTTCTGTCACATTTGCTTTTCCTTTGTTGTTCCTCCAATCAGAACCGAGTCATCCCGTCCAGGGTCGGTTCAGGAGGATCTGAGGTCCGGGGCAGGAGACAGGTTTGGGCCCCGATCCACACAAGTTTAGAAAAATTAACATTTTTAATTTTTCTAAACTTGTTTCCCTGTTTAAAATATGATGGAGCGTTACAGGGCCAGGCTAAGAAAAAGATTAAATTATGGGACTAAAATGATGGGAATAAATTTGTACTTTATTTGTACATTATAATGACTTTTATCATAATTTTTTTTAACTTTATTTTTGTACAATTTTATTCTCGCATTATTAGAACTTTATTCTAACAGAAAGTCTTTGTTATGATTAATTTATTTTTGTATTACAGCTTCATTCTCATATTGCAACTTTTTAAACTTTGTTCTGGTAATATTATGACCTCATTCTCAAATTATTACAACTTTATTCTGTTATGTGACTTTTTGTTGTGTTATTACTTTATTCTTGTTTAACTTTATTTGCTCATTATTGCAAGTTTTCTTATGTTGTATTATCGCAAAGTTTGTCTGTTATTAAGACTATTGTCGTAGACTTCCAGCTGATTTTCTGACCTCCCGCCTGCAGAGGGCACCGCAGATGCGCTGGACGCTCCCGGGTTTTTCCACGGCCCCGCTGCTGACTCGTCCTCCATGAGTTTGCAGAAATCGGGCTACGGTTCGCTGGCGGACACGCCATCCATCATCTCCATGGCGCCCAGCCTGTCGCCGCCTCCAGCCGCCATGCCGTTCCCGCCGCTCTTCCTCTCCTCACGCTCCCTGAGAACCATATCGGCTCAGGATCTGGAGAAGAGCTGCATCTGAAGCACAAGCTGCACAGGCTGCACAGGCTGCACAGGCCGCTGTATGGAGCTCCAATAGGGTCCAATAGTTTGTTCAAAGAAAAAAAAATTTAGCTAAAAAAAAGATCTGAAATTGAAAAACTTGGATCTGAAAAGTAGTTTTGAACTTCCTATTTCAGTTTTAAACATTTTTTTTCAGTTTCAAATTATTTTTCTGTTTCAAATCTTTTTCAATTTTAATTTTCTTCTTTAGTTTTTCACTTTCATTTTTTTTCATTTCCTTAATTAGGCCCGAGCAGCTAAGCGCTGCGAGAGCCTATTGTTCCTGTACTGTTTCTTATTAGGCCCGAGCAGCTAAGCGCTGCGAAGGCCTATTGTAATCGCGCTGTTTATTATTCTTATCTTATTATTATTATTATTATTATGCTTCCGCCAAATAAATTGGCTTTTAGGGGGCTTTATCATATTCAAAAACTCACCAAACTTGGCGGACGCGTCAGGTCTGTGTGAAAATTACGTATTTTAAGGTCCTCAGAAAAATCGCACAAGAAACGGCTCAAGGGCGCCACCTAGCAACTTTCAAAAGACCCTTTCCTATTCACTTACTTTATCGTAGAGACTTGAAATTTGGTACACTTGTAGAGCTCCCCAAAACACTCTGAATTTACAATTAATGTCATAGTGCAAGTATCACAGATTGTCGGCCATTTTGGATTAAAGTTCCGATTTTGAACCGATTTTGGGCGTTTGCAGGGTTCGCATTTGATCGAACTTGTCCTAGGGATTTCGATCGATCGGCTTCAAACTCGGTCAGATCGTTCAAAAGGCATGGCCGATCCAAAGTTATCGTACGTTTGTGTTTTCGGGCTTGCTGAAGGGGTCTTTCCGGGGGTCAAAGGTCACCGATTCGCCATGAAACATCAAACTGTTATAACTCTTTGAAAAAAACTCATAGAAGCACCAAACTTTCAGTGATTGATCATCATGGGATGCTCTACAATACCCAACGGTCAAATGATGACGTCACTTAGGCCACGCCCCCTGAGAACAGGAAGTGTCATTTTTTACGCTGAACGGTCGCTATCTGACCCCTTTGACCTAATCGAGGTGAAACTGTGTCCACAGACAGAAAACATGTTGGTGTGTTGAGGATTCCAAGCCAAGCTCATTTGAATCCAGCAGGTGGGCGTGGCGGCGTGGCGAAGTGACCCTAAACGCCGTGTCCTTACGTTTGGCTGTGGATTCCACAATTTTGAGGCCAGCTGCACCAAACTTGACATGACTGATCCTGGTAGGGTCCCCTACGAACCTATGTTGTCATAGTCTGACGTCATCTAAGCCCCGCCCCTCAGAACAGGAAGTGCTTTTTTTTCCATGGAAAGCTGCCTTTCTGGCTCACTGCACCTAATCAACATGATTCTGTGTTGGATGACAGATAACATGTTAGTGTCACTTGCTTTAAAGCGCCAAGAGTCTTCTGTAGAGGGCGTGGCCGTGGGACCGCGGCGAAGCAGAGGTAACGCCGCCGCCATACGTTTGGCTCTAGATTCCACATCGTTCAGCCCAGCTGCACCAAACTCACTAGGATGCATCCTTATCCATCCCCGAACAGGAATCCATAACAGTCGTTGATGGGCGTGGCCTAATTTCTCTACAGCGCCCCCTAGAATTTTTTAAATGATCAGCCCCAAGCCATTCTTTAACCTAGAATTATGAAACTTGGTACACATGTGTATCATGTCAGGACCTACAAAAAAGTCTCTTGGAGCCATGGTGCAAACCCAACAGGAAGTCGGCCATTTTGGATCAAAATCAGCCATTTCCTCTTTTTCATAGACATCGCATCTGATCTATCTCCTCCTGCAGCTTTTGAGATAGAGACTTCAAACTCAGTCAGCAGAGACTTGAGACATTAAAGATGAAAAGTTATCGTAGGAATTTTTCTATGTCAAAGCATGTGGGCGTGGCTAAGTCCCAAACTTTGACTATTCGCCATGAAACATCAAGATACAATAACTTCCACATAGAAGGTCACAGCTGCATCAGACTTCCTATATCTGACTACAGACCACCCCTCATCACATTGAGATGGTCAGTTGATGACATCACCTTAACCCCGCCCACTTCCGACAGGAAATCACCTGTTTTTTCTATTGTATGTCTTACTTTTACTCTCTAAATCATATGGGATTCATCCTGTGCAGGCTGACATGAAATTACATGATGATGAACTCTCCCATGATGAACTCGACTGACCCGTGGGGGCGTGGCTAAGTCCCAAACTTTGACTATACAGCATGAAACATGAATGTGAAATAACTTCCAAATGCCAGGTCACAGCTGCATCAGACTTTCTATGTCTCATTATAGACCAGCCTTCATCATAGTTAGGTGGTCGATTGATGACATCACCCTAGCCCCGCCCACTTCCGACAGGAAGTAACCTCTTTCTTCAATTGTATGTCTTACTTTTACTCTCTAATTCTTATGGGTTTCATCCTGTGCAGGCTGACATGAAATGACATGATGATGAACTCTCCCATGATGAACTCTACTGACCCGTGGGGGCGTGGCTAAGTCCCAAACTTTGACTATACACCATGAAACATGAATGTGAAATAACTTCCAAATGCCAGGTCAGAGCTGCATCAGACTTTCTATGTCTCATTATAGATAAGCCCTCATCACAGTTATGTGGTCGATTGATGACATCACCCTTGCCCCGCCCACTTCCGACAGGAAGTGACCTGTTTTTTCTACTGTATGTCTTACTTTTTCTCTCTAATTCTTATGGGTTTCATCCTGTGCAGACTGACATGAAATGAAATGATGATGAACTCTGCCGTGATGAACTCTACTGACCCGTGGGGGCGTGGCTAAGTCCCAAACTTTGATTATACATCATGAAACATGAATGTGAAATTACTTCCTAATGCCAGGTCACAGATGCATCAGACTTTCTATGTGTCATTATAGACCAGCCATCATGACAGTTAGGTGGTCGATTGATGACATAACATTAGCCCCGCACACTTCCGACAGGAAGTCACCTGTTTTTTCTACTGTATGTCTTACTTTTTCTCTCTAATTCTTATGGGTTTCATCCTGTGCAGACTGACATAAAATGAAATGATGATGAACTTATTGATGATGAACTCATTGATGATGAACTCTACTGACCCGTGGGGGCGTGGCAAAATGGCTGTCCCTCGTAATATGCATACGTTCGTCTCGTATTCACAAACGCATCATCCGATTTGCACCAGACATTGTATGAGTGACACTTGTGAACCTCTAAGGAGCCCAATAGAGTTTAATTGTGATTTGACTCCACTGCGCCCCCTAGGTTAATCAAACAGCTGTATCTCCTCTCTACATGGCCCGATGTGCTCCAGATTTTTGGTTCATCGCCAGGGAGCTCTGCCGAAGCCGTAAAAGCGGATAGCGTGGATGAGGGCGCGCGAGCGTCGGCGGTGGCGGGCGGGGGGCGGTGCTGGTACCCCCGCGGTGGCTATAGGCCGGAGCAGCGCTAGCTGCGAGGGCCGCTTGAGGCTCCGCGGAGCTTTAATTAGGCCCGAGCAGCTAAGCGCTGCGAAGGCCTATTGTAATCGCGCTGTTTATTAGGCCCGAGCAGCTATCGCTGCGAGAGCCTATTGAAACCTTGCTGTTTATTAGGCCCGAGCAGCTAAGCGCTGCGAGAGCCTATTGAAACTGTGCTGTAAATTATTATTATTATTATTATTATTATTCTTCCGTAAAATAAATTGGCTTTTTGGGGGCTTTATCATATTCAAAAACTCACCAAACTTGGCGGGGGCATAGAGCCCGGTGAAAATTTACGTATTTTAAGGTCCCCAGAAAAATCGCACAAGAAACGGCTCAAGGGCGCCACCTAGCAAATTTCAAAAGACCCTTTCCTATTCACTTACTTTATCGTACAGACTTGAAACTTGGTACACTTGTACAGCTCCCCAAGACACTCAGAATTTACAATTAATGTCATAGTGCAAGTATCACAGAATGTCGGCCATTTTGGATTGAAGTTCCGATTTTGGCCGTTCACAGGGTTCGCATTTTTTCGAACTAGTCCTAGGGACTTCGATCGATCGGCTTCAAACTCAGTCAGATCGTTCATAAGGCATGGCCGATCCAAAGTTATCAGAGTTTTGCGTTTTTTTTTCTTCTAAATGGAGTTACCTGGGGTCAAAGTTCACCTTGTCGCCATGAAAAATAAAAGGGTTATAACTTTTACAACAAAACTCACAGCAGCACCAAACTTTCAGTGATTGATCATCAACGGGTCCCCTACAACACCCAATGGTCAAATGATGACATCACTTAGGCCACGCCCCCTGACAACAGGAAGTGTCATGTTTTACTGTGAACAGTCCTTATCTGACCCCTTTGACCTAATAAACATGAAACTGTGTCCACAGACAGAAAACATGTTGGTGTGTCATGGATTCCAACCCTGTTTGGCTTTGATGGACCAGGTGGGCGTGGCGGCATGGCGAAGTGACCTGTAACGCCGTCGCCATACGTTTGGCTGTAGATTCCTCAATCTTGTGCCCAGCTGCACCAAACTTGACATGAGTGATCCTGGTGGGATGCCTGACGATCCTATGTCGTCATAGTCTGACGTCATCTAAGCCCCGCCCCCTCAGAACAGGAAGTGCCTTTTATTGACTTGTACAGCTCCATCTCTGGCTCTCTCGACCTAATCAAGATGATTCTGTGTTGGATGACAGATAACATGTTGGTCTCACTTGCTTTAAAGCGCCAAGAGTTTTCAGTAGAGGGCGTGGCCGTGGCAGCGCGGCGAAGCAGAGGGAACGCCGCCGCCATACGTTTGGCTCTAGATTCCACATCATTCAGACCAGCTGCACCAAACTCACTAGGATGCATCCTTATTCATCCACGAACAGGAATCCATAACAGTCGTTGATGGGCGTGGCCTAATTTCTCTACAGCGCCCCCTAGAAATTTTTAAATGATCAGCCCCAAGCCATGCTTTAACCTAGAATTATGAAACTTGGTACACATGTGTATCATGTCAGGACCTACAAAAAAGTCTCTTGGAGCCATGGTGCAAACCCAACAGGAAGTCGGCCATTTTGGATCAAAATCAGCCATTTCCTCTTTTTCATAGACATCGCATCTGATCTATCTCCTCCTGCAGCTTTTGAGATAGAGACTTCAAACTCAGTCAGCAGAGACTTGAGACATTAAAGATGAAAAGTTATCGTAGGAATTTTTCTATGTCAAAGCATGTGGGCGTGGCTAAGTCCCAAACTTTGACTATTCGCCATGAAACATCAAGATGCAATAACTTCCACATAGAAGGTCACAGCTGCATCAGACTTCCTATATCTGACTACAGACCACCCCTCATCACATTGAGATGGTCAGTTGATGACATCACCTTAACCCCGCCCACTTCCGACAGGAAGTCACCTGTTTTTTCTATTGTATGTCTTACTTTTACTCTCTAAGTCATATGGGTTTCATCCGGTGTAGGCTGACATGACATGATATGATGATGAACTCTCCCATGATGAACTCGACTGACCCGTGGGGGCGTGGCTAAGTCCCAAACTTTGACTATACAGCATGAAACATGAATGTGAAATAACTTCCAAATGCCAGGTCACAGCTGCATCAGACTTTCTATGTCTCATTATAGACCAGCCTTCATCATAGTTAGGTGGTCGATTGATGACATCACCCTAGCCCCGCCCACTTCCGACAGGAAGTAACCTCTTTCTTCAATTGTATGTCTTACTTTTACTCTCTAATTCTTATGGGTTTCATCCTGTGCAGGCTGACATGAAATGACATGATGATGAACTCTCCCATGATGAACTCTACTGACCCGTGGGGGCGTGGCTAAGTCCCAAACTTTGACTATACACCATGAAACATGAATGTGAAATAACTTCCAAATGCCAGGTCAGAGCTGCATCAGACTTTCTATGTCTCATTATAGACCAGACCTCATCACAGTTAGGTGGTCGATTGATGACATCACCTTAGCCACGCCCACTTCCGACAGGAAGTCACCTGTTTTTTCTACTGTATGTCTGACTTTTACTCTCTAAGTCATATGGGTTTCATGCTTTGCAGACTGACATAAAATGACATGAAGATGAACTCTGTAAATGCCTACTGACCCGTGGAGGCGTGGCCAGATGGCAGTCCCTCGCCATATGCAAACGATCATCTCTTATTCACACACGCATCATCCCATTTGCTCCAGACTTTTTATGAGTGACACTTGTGAACCTCTAAGGAGCCCAATAGAGTTTAATTGCAATTTGACTCCACTGCGCACCCAGGTTAATCAAACACCTGTGTCTCCTTGCGATATCAGCTGATCTACACCAGATTTTTGTGCATTGTCTGGGAGCAATGTCGAACATGACAGGTGACTATCTTCAGGGCGGGTTTGGCAGCTCCTTGAGAGCAAGGCGGTGGCTGGGGGTAGGCGGTGGCTGGGGTGACATGGTGCTGAGGGGAGGCAGTGGCTGGGGGGAGGTGGTGCTGAGGGGAGGCGGTGGCTGGGGGGAGGTGGTGCTGGAACATACGCGGTGGCTATAGGCTTGAGCGGCGCTTGGCTGCGAGGGCCGCTTGAGGCTCCGCGGAGCTTTAATTATTATTATTTTTCTGCCACCTTCTTTGGGGGGCTTTTTGGGGGCTTTATCATATTCAAAAACTCACCAAACGTGGCGGGGGCATAGAGCCCGGTGAAAAATTTTGTATTTTATGGTGGTTGCAAAAATCGCAAAAGAAACGGCTCAAGGGCGCCACCTAGCAACTTTCAAAAGACCCTTTCCTATTCACTTACTTTATCGTAGAGACTTGAAACTTGGTACACTTGTAGAGCTCCCCAAAACACTCTGAATTTACAATTAATGTCATAGTGCAAGTATCACAGATTGTCGGCCATTTTGGATTAAAGTTCCGATTTTGACCCGATTTTGGGCGTTTACAGGGTTCGCATTTGATCGAACTTGTCCTAGGGATTTCGATCGATCGGCTTGAAACTCGGTCAGATCGTTCAAAAGGCATGGCCGATCCAAAGTTATCGTAGGTTTGCGTTTTCGGGCTTGCTGAAGGGGTCTTTCCGGGGGTCAAAGGTCACCGATTCGCCATGAAACATCAAACTGTTATAACTCTTTGAAAAAAACTCATAGAAGCACCAAACTTTCAGTGATTGATCATCATGGGATGCTCTACAATACCCAACGGTCAAATGATGACGTCACTTAGGCCACGCCCCCTGAGAACAGGAAGTGTCATTTTTTACGCTGAACGGTCGCTATCTGACCCCTTTGACCTAATCGAGGTGAAACTGTGTCCACAGACAGAAAACATGTTGGTGTGTTGAGGATTCCAAGCCAAGCTCATTTGAATCCAGCAGGTGGGCGTGGCGGCGTGGCGAAGTGACCCTAAACGCCGTGTCCTTACGTTTGGCTGTGGATTCCACAATTTTGAGGCCAGCTGCACCAAACTTGACATGAGTGATCCTGGTAGGGTCCCCTACGATCCTATGTTGTCATAGTCTGACGTCATCTAAGCCCCGCCCCCTCAGAACAGGAAGTGCTTTTTTTTCCATGGAAAGCTGCCTTTCTGGCTCACTGCACCTAATCAACATGATTCTGTGTTGGATGACAGATAACATGTTAGTCTCACTTGCTTTAAAGCGCCAACAGTCTTCTGTAGAGGGCGTGGCCGTGGGACCGCGGCGAAGCAGAGGTAACGCCGCCGCCATACGTTTGGCTCTAGATTCCACATCGTTCAGCCCAGCTGCACCAAACTCACTAGGATGCATCCTTATCCATCCCCGAACAGGAATCCATAACAGTCGTTGATGGGCGTGGCCTAATTTCTCTACAGCGCCCCCTAGAAATTTTTAAATGATCAGCCCCAAGCCATGCTTTAACCTACAATTATGAAACTTGGTACACATGTGTATCATGTCAGGACCTACAAAAAAGTCTCTTGGAGCCATGGTGCAAACCCAACAGGAAGTCGGCCATTTTGGATCAAAATCAGCCATTTCCTCTTTTTCATAGACATCGCATCTGATCTATCTCCTCCTGCAGCTTTTGAGATAGAGACTTCAAACTCAGTCAGCAGAGACTTGAGACATTAAAGATGAAAAGTTATCGTAGGAATTTTTCTATGTCAAAGCATGTGGGCGTGGCTAAGTCCCAAACTTTGACTATTCGCCATGAAACATCAAGATGCAATAACTTCCACATAGAAGGTCACAGCTGCATCAGACTTCCTATATCTGACTACAGACCACCCCTCATCACATTGAGATGGTCAGTTGATGACATCACCTTAACCCCGCCCACTTCCGACAGGAAGTCACCTGTTTTTTCTATTGTATGTCTTACTTTTACTCTCTAAGTCATATGGGTTTCATCCGGTGTAGGCTGACATGACATGATATGATGATGAACTCTCCCATGATGAACTCGACTGACCCGTGAGGGCGTGGCTAAGTCCCAAACTTTGACTATACAGCATGAAACATGAATGTGAAATAACTTCCAAATGCCAGGTCAGAGCTGCATCAGACTTTCTATGTCTCATTATAGATAAGCCCTCATCACAGTTATGTGGTCGATTGATGACATCACCCTTGCCCCGCCCACTTCCGACAGGAAGTGACCTGTTTTTTCTACTGTATGTCTTACTTTTACACTCTAAAACATGTTGGTGTGTCATGGATTCCAACCCTGTGCAGACTGACATAAAATGAGATGATGATGAACTCTGTAAAGGCCTGCTGACCCGTGGGGGCGTGACAAAATGGCTGTCCCTCGCCATATGCATACGATCGTCTCTTATTCACAGACGCATCATCCGATTTGCACCAGACTTTTTATGAGTGACACTTGTTAACCTCTAAGGAGCCCAATAGAGTTTAATTGCAATTTCACTCCACTGCGCCCCCTAGGTTAATCAAACAGCTGTATCTCCTTGCCACATGGCCCAATCTGCTCCAGATTGGGGGTGCATGGCCAGGGAACGCTGCCGAAGGCATCGAAGCGGATCGCGTGGAGGACGGCGCGCGAGCGTCGGCGGTGGCCGGCGGGAGGCGGTGCTGGAACATCCGCGGTGGCTATAGGCTTGAGCGGCGCTTGGCTGCGAGGGCCGCTTGAGGCTCCGCGGAGCTTTAATTATTCTTATTATTATTATTATTATTATGCTTCCGCCAAATAAATTGGCTTTTAGGGGGCTTTATCATATTCAAAAACTCAACAAACTTGGCGGACGCGTCAGGTCTGTGTGAAAATTACGTATTTTAAGGTCCTCAGAAAAATCGCACCAGAAACGGCTCAAGGGCGCCACCTAGCAACTTTCAAAAGACCCTTTCCTATTCACTTACTTTATCGTAGAGACTTGAAACTTGGTACACTTGTACAGCTCCCCAAAACACTCTGAATTTACAATTAATGTCATAGTGCAAGTATCACAGATTGTCGGCCATTTTGGATTAAAGTTCCGATTTTGACCCGATTTTGGGCGTTTACAGGGTTCGCATTTGATCGAACTTGACCTAGGGATTTCGATCGATCGGCTTGAAACTCGGTCAGATCGTTCAAAAGGCATGGCCGATCCAAAGTTATCGTAGGTTTGCATTTTCGGGCTTGCTGAAGGGGTCTTTCCGGGGGTCAAAGGTCACCGATTCGCCATGAAACATCAAACTGTTATAACTCTTTGAAAAAAACTCATAGAAGCACCAAACTTTCAGTGATTGATCATCATGGGATGCTCTACAATACCCAACGGTCAAATGATGACGTCACTTAGGCCACGCCCCCTGAGAACAGGAAGTGTCATTTTTTACGCTGAACGGTCGCTATCTGACCCCTTTGACCTAATCGAGGTGAAACTGTGTCCACAGACAGAAAACATGTTGGTGTGTTGAGGATTCCAAGCCAAGCTCATTTGAATCCAGCAGGTGGGCGTGGCGGCGTGGCGAAGTGACCCTAAACGCCGTGTCCTTACGTTTGGCTGTGGATTCCACAATTTTGAGGCCAGCTGCACCAAACTTGACATGAGTGATCCTGGTAGGGTCCCCTACGATCCTATGTTGTCATAGTCTGACGTCATCTAAGCCCCGCCCCCTCAGAACAGGAAGTGCTTTTTTTTCCATGGAAAGCTGCCTTTCTGGCTCACTGCACCTAATCAACATGATTCTGTGTTGGATGACAGATAACATGTTAGTCTCACTTGCTTTAAAGCGCCAAGAGTCTTCTGTAGAGGGCGTGGCCGTGGGACCGCGGCGAAGCAGAGGTAACGCCGCCGCCATACGTTTGGCTCTAGATTCCACATCGTTCAGCCCAGCTGCACCAAACTCACTAGGATGCATCCTTATCCATCCCCGAACAGGAATCCATAACAGTCGTTGATGGGCGTGGCCTAATTTCTCTACAGCGCCCCCTAGAAATTTTTAAATGATCAGCCCCAAGCCATGCTTTAACCTAGAATTATGAAACTTGGTACACATGTGTATCATATCAGGACCTACAAAAAAGTCTCTTGGAGCCATGGTGCAAACCCAACAGGAAGTCGGCCATTTTGGATCAAAATCAGCCATTTCCTCTTTTTCATAGACATCGCATCTGATCTATCTCCTCCTGCAGCTTTTGAGATAGAGACTTCAAACTCAGTCAGCAGAGACTTGAGACATTAAAGATGAAAAGTTATCGTAGGAATTTTTCTATGTCAAAGCATGTGGGCGTGGCTAAGTCCCAAACTTTGACTATTCGCCATGAAACATCAAGATGCAATAACTTCCACATAGAAGGTCACAGCTGCATCAGACTTCCTATGTCTCATTATAGACCAGCCTTCATCATAGTTAGGTGGTCGATTGATGACATCACCCTAGCCCCGCCCACTTCCGACAGGAACTAACCTCTTTCTTCAATTGTATGTCTTACTTTTACTCTCTAATTCTTATGGGTTTCATCCTGTGCAGGCTGACATGAAATGAAATGATGATGAACTCTGCCGTGATGAACTCTACTGACCCGTGGGGGCGTGGCTAAGTCCCAAACTTTGAATATACATCATGAAACATGAATGTGAAATTACTTCCTAATGCCAGGTCACAGCTGCATCAGACTTTCTATGTGTCATTATAGACCAGCCATCATGACAGTTAGGTGGTCGATTGATGACATAACATTAGCCCCGCCCACTTCCGACAGGAAGTCACCTGTTTTTTCTACTGTATGTCTTACTTTTTCTCTCTAATTCTTATGGGTTTCATCCTGTCCTGACTGACATAAAATGAAATGATGATGAACTTATTGATGATGAACTCATTGATGATGTACTCTACTGACCCGTGGGGGCGTGGCAAAATGGCTGTCCCTCGTAATATGCATACGTTCGTCTCGTATTCACAAACGCATCATCCGATTTGCACCAGACATTGTATGAGTGACACTTGTGAACCTCTAAGGAGCCCAATAGAGTTTAATTGCGATTTGACTCCACTGCGCACCAAGGTTAATCAAACACCTGTGTCTCCTTGCGATATTAGCTGATCTACACCAGATTTTTGTGCATTGTCTGGGAGCAATGTCGAACATGACAGGGTGACTATCTTCAGGGCGGGTTTGGCAGCTCCGTGAGAGCAAGGCGGTGGCTGGGGGTAGGCGGTGGCTGGGGTGACATGGTGCTGAGGGGAGGCAGTGGCTGGGGGGAGGTGGTGCTGAGGGGAGGCGGTGGCTGAGGGGAGGCGGTGCTGGAACATCCGCGGTGGCTAGGCTTGAGCGGCGCTTGGCTGCGAGGGCCGCTTGAGGCTCCGCGGAGCTTTAATTATTATTATTATAGTTCTTGTGCCAAATGAATTGGCTTTTTGGGGGCTTTATCATATTCAAAAACTCACCAAACTTGGCGGGGGCATAGAGCCCGCTGCGAAATTTTGTATTTTATGGTCGTTGCAAAAATCGCAAAAGAAACGGCTCAAGGGCGCCACCTAGCAACTTTCAAAGGACCCTTTCCTATTCACTTACTTTATCGTAGAGACTTGAAACTTGGTACACTTGTACAGCTCCCCAAAACACTCAGAATTTACAATTAATGTCATAGTGCAAGTATCACAGATTGTCGGCCATTTTGGATTAAAGTTCCGATTTTGACCCGATTTTGGGCGTTTGCAGGGTTCGCATTTGATCGAACTTGTCCTAGGGATTTCGATCGATCGGCTTCAAACTCGGTCAGATCGTTCATAAGGCATGGCCGATCCAAAGTTATCGTAGGTTTGCGTTTTCGGGCTTGCTGAAGGGGTCTTTCCGGGGGTCAAAGGTCACCGATTCGCCATGAAACATCAAACTGTTATAACTCTTTGAAAAAAACTGATAGAGGCACCAAACTTTCAGTGATTGATCATCATGGGATGCTCTACAATACCCAACGGTCAAATGATGACGTCACTTAGGCCACGCCCCCTGAGAACAGGAAGTGTCATTTTTTACGCTGAACGGTCGCTATCTGACCCCTTTGACCTAATCAAGGTGAAACTGGGTCCACAGACAGAAAACATGTTGGTGTGTTGAGGATTCCAAGCCCAGCTCATTTGAATCCAGCAGGTGGGCGTGGCGGCGTGGCGAAGTGACCCTAAACGCCGTGTCCTTACGTTTCGCTGTGGATTCCACAATTTTGAGGCCAGCTGCACCAAACTTGACATGAGTGATCCTGGTAGGGTCCCCTACGATCCTATGTCGTCATAGTCTGACGTCATCTAAGCCCCGCCCTCTCAGAACAGGAAGTGCTTTTTTTTCCATGGAAAGCTGCCTTTCTGGCTCACTGCACCTAATCAACATGATTCTGTGTTGGATGACAGATAACATGTTAGTCTCACTTGCTTTAAAGCGCCAAGAGTCTTCTGTAGAGGGCGTGGCCGTGGGACCGCGGCGAAGCAGAGGTAACGCCGCCGCCATACGTTTGGCTCTAGATTCCACATCGTTCAGCCCAGCTGCACCAAACTCACTAGGATGCATCCTTATCCATCCCCGAACAGGAATCCATAACAGTCGTTGATGGGCGTGGCCTAATTTCTCTACAGCGCCCCCTAGAAATTTTTAAATGATCAGCCCCAAGCCATGCTTTAACCTAGAATTATGAAACTTGGTACACATGTGTATCATGTCAGGACCTACAAAAAAGTCTCTTGGAGCCATGGTGCAAACCCAACAGGAAGTCGGCCATTTTGGATCAAAATCAGCCATTTCCTCTTTTTCATAGACATCGCATCTGATCTATCTCCTCCTGCAGCTTTTGAGATAGAGACTTCAAACTCAGTCAGCAGAGACTTGAGACATTAAAGATGAAAAGTTATCGTAGGAATTTTTCTATGTCAAAGCATGTGGGCGTGGCTAAGTCCCAAACTTTGACTATTCGCCATGAAACATCAAGATGCAATAACTTCCACATAGAAGGTCACAGCTGCATCAGACTTCCTATATCTGACTACAGACCACCCCTCATCACATTGAGATGGTCAGTTGATGACATCACCTTAACCCCGCCCACTTCCGACAGGAAGTCACCTGTTTTTTCTACTGTATGTCTTACTTTTTCTCTCTAATTCTTATGGGTTTCATCCTGTGCAGACTGACATGAAATGAAATGATGATGAACTCTGCCGTGATGAACTCTACTGACCCGTGGGGGCGTGGCTAAGTCCCAAACTTTGAATATACATCATGAAACATGAATGTGAAATTACTTCCTAATGCCAGGTCACAGATGCATCAGACTTTCTATGTCTCATTATAGACCAGCCCTCATCACAGTTAGGTGGTCGATTGATGACATCACCTTAGCCCCGCCCACTTCCGACAGGAAGTCACCTGTTTTTTATACTGTATGTCTTACTTTTACACTCTAAAACATGTTGGTGTGTCATGGATTCCAACCCTGTGCACTCTGACATAACATGAGATGATGATGAACTCTGTCAATGCCTACAGACCCGTGGGGGAGTGGCAAAATGGCTGTCCCTCGCCATATGCATACGATCGTCTCTTATTCACAAACGCATCATCCTATTTGCACCAGACTTTTTATGACTGAAACTTGTGAACCTCTGAGGAGCCCAATACAGTTTAATTGCAATTTGACTCCACTGCGCCCCCTAGGTTAAACAAACAGCTGTATCTCCTTGCCACATGGCCCAATCTGCTCCAGATTTTGGGTGCATGGCCAGTGAACGCTGCCGAAGACATCGAAGCGGATCGCATGGAGGACGGCGCGCGAGCGTCGGCGGTGGCCGGCGGGAGGCGGTGCTGGAACATCCGCGGTGGCTATAGGCTTGAGCGGCGCTTGGCTGCGAGGGCCGCTTGAGGCTCCGCGGAGCTTTAATTAGGCCCGAGCAGCTAAGCGCTGCGAAGGCCTATTGTAATCGCGCTGTTTCTTATTATTATTATTATTATTATTATTATAGTTCTTGTGCCAAATGAATTGGCTTTTTGGGGGCTTTATCATATTCAAAAACTCACCAAACGTGGCGGGGGCATAGAGCCCGTGTAAAATTTACGTATTTTAAGGTCCTCAGAAAAATCGCACAAGAAACGGCTCAAGGGCGCCACCTGGCAAATTTCAAAGGACCCTTTCCTATTCACTTACTTTATCGTAGAGACTTGAAACTTGGTACACTTGTAGAGCTCCCCAAGACACTCAGAATTTACAATTAATGTCATAGTGCAAGTATCACAGAATGTCGGCCATTTTGGATTGAAGTTCCGATTTTGACCCGATTTTGGCCGTTTACAGGGTTCGCATTTTTTCGAACTTGTCCTAGGGATTTCGATCGATCGGCTTCAAACTCGGTCAGATCGTTCATAAGGCATGGCCGATCCAAAGTTATCGTAGGTTTGCGTTTTCGACCTTCCTGAAGGGGGGTTACCTGGGGTCAAAGTTCACCTAGTCGCCATGAAAAATAAAACGGTTATAACTTTTACAAAAAAACTCACAGCAGCACCAAACTGTCAGTGATTGATCATCATCGGGTCCCCTACAATACCCAATGGTCAAATGATGACATCACTTAGGCCACGCCCCCTTAGAACAGGAAGTGTCATTTTTTACTGTGAATGGTCGCTATCTGACCCCTTTGACCTAATCAACATGAAACTGTGTCCACAGACAGAAAACATGTTGGTGTGTCATGGATTCCAACCCTGTTTCGCTTTGATGGAGCAGGTGGGCGTGGCAGCGTGGCGAACTGACCCTAAACGCCGTCGCCATACGTTTGGCTGTAGATTCCACAATTTTAAGCCCAGCTGCACCAAACTTCACATGAGTGATCCTGGTGGGATGCCTTACGATCCTATGTCGTCATAGTCTGACGTCATCTAAGCCCCGCCCCCTCAGAACAGGAAGTGCCTTTTTTTGACTTGTAAAGCTCCATCTATGGTTCTCTCAACCTAATCAAGATGATTCTGTGTTGGATGACAGATAACATGTTGGTCTCACTTGCTTTAAAGCGCCAAGAGTCTTCAGTAGAGGGCGTGGCCGTGGCAGCGCGGCGAAGCAGAGGGAACGCCGCCGCCATACGTTTGGCTCTAGATTCCACATCGTTCAGCCCAGCTGCACCAAACTCACTAGGATGCATCCTTATTTATCCCCGAACAGGAATCCATAACAGTCGTTCATGGGCGTGGCCTAATTTCTCTACAGCGCCCCCTAGAATTATTTAAATAATCAGCCCCAAGCCATGCTTTAACCTAGAATTATGAAACTTGGTACACATGTGTATGATGTCAGGACCTACAAAAAAGTCTCTTGGAGCCATGGTGCAAACCCAACAGGAAGTCGGCCATTTTGGATGAAAATCCGCCATTTACTGTTTTTCATAGACGTCACATCTGATCCATCTCCTCCTACAGCTTTCGAGATACAGACTTCAAACTCAGTCAGCAGAGAGTTGAGACAATAAAGGTCTGAAGTTATCACAGGAATTTTTGTGTGTCAAAGCGTGTGGGCGTGGCAAAGTCCCAAACTTTGACTATTCACCATTAAGCATCAAAGTGACATAACATGCACATACAAGGTCACAGCTGCATCAGACTTTCTATGTCTCATTATAGACCAGTCCTCATCACGGTTAGGTGGTCGATTGATGACATCACCTTAGCCCCGCCCACTTCCGACAGGAAGTCACCTGTTTTTTCTACTGTATGTCTTACTTTTACACTCTAAGTCATATGGGATTCATCCTGTGCAGACTGACATAAAATGACATGAAGATGAACTCTGTCAATGCCTACTGATGCGTGGGGGCGTCGCAAAATGGCTGTCCCTCGCCATATGCATACGATCATCTCTTATTCACAGACACATCATCCGATTTACACCAGACTTTTTATGAGTGACACTTGTGAACCTCTAAGGAGCCCAGTGGAGTTTAATTGCAATTTGACTCCACTGCGCCCCCTATGTTAATCAAACAGCTGTATCTCCTCTCTACATGGCCCGATGTGCTCCAGATTTTTGGTTCATCGCCAGGGAGCTCTGCCGAAGCCGTAAAAGCGGATAGCGTGGATGAGGGCGCGCGAGCGTCGGCGGTGGCGGGCGGGTGGCGGTGCTGGTACCCCCGCGGTGGCTATAGGCCGGAGCAGCGCTAGCTGCGAGGGCCGCTTGAGGCTCCGCGGAGCTTTAATTATTATTATTATTATGCTTCCGCCAAATAAATTGGCTTTTAGGGGGCTTTATCATATTCAAAAACTCACCAAACTTGGCGGACGCGTCAGGTCTGTGTGAAAATTACGTATTTTAAGGTCCTCAGAAAAATCGCACAAGAAACGGCTCAAGGGCGCCACCTAGCAACTTTCAAAAGACCCTTTCCTATTCACTTACTTTATCGTAGAGACTTGAAATTTGGTACACTTGTAGAGCTCCCCAAAACACTCTGAATTTACAATTAATGTCATAGTGCAAGTATCACAGATTGTCGGCCATTTTGGATTAAAGTTCCGATTTTGAACCGATTTTGGGCGTTTGCAGGGTTCGCATTTGATCGAACTTGTCCTAGGGATTTCGATCGATCGGCTTCAAACTCGGTCAGATCGTTCAAAAGGCATGGCCGATCCAAAGTTATCGTACGTTTGTGTTTTCGGGCTTGCTGAAGGGGTCTTTCCGGGGGTCAAAGGTCACCAATTCGCCATGAAACATCAAACTGTTATAACTCTTTGAAAAAAACTCATAGAAGCACCAAACTTTCAGTGATTGATCATCATGGGATGCTCTACAATACCCAACGGTCAAATGATGACGTCACTTAGGCCACGCCCCCTGAGAACAGGAAGTGTCATTTTTTACGCTGAACGGTCGCTATCTGACCCCTTTGACCTAATCGAGGTGAAACTGTGTCCACAGACAGAAAACATGTTGGTGTGTTGAGGATTCCAAGCCAAGCTCATTTGAATCCAGCAGGTGGGCGTGGCGGCGTGGCGAAGTGACCCTAAACGCCGTGTCCTTACGTTTGGCTGTGGATTCCACAATTTTGAGGCCAGCTGCACCAAACTTGACATGAGTGATCCTGGTAGGGTCCCCTACGAACCTATGTTGTCATAGTCTGACGTCATCTAAGCCCCGCCCCTCAGAACAGGAAGTGCTTTTTTTTCCATGGAAAGCTGCCTTTCTGGCTCACTGCACCTAATCAACATGATTCTGTGTTGGATGACAGATAACATGTTAGTGTCACTTGCTTTAAAGCGCCAAGAGTCTTCTGTAGAGGGCGTGGCCGTGGGACCGCGGCGAAGCAGAGGTAACGCCGCCGCCATACGTTTGGCTCTAGATTCCACATCGTTCAGCCCAGCTGCACCAAACTCACTAGGATGCATCCTTATCCATCCCCGAACAGGAATCCATAACAGTCGTTGATGGGCGTGGCCTAATTTCTCTACAGCGCCCCCTAGAATTTTTTAAATGATCAGCCCCAAGCCATTCTTTAACCTAGAATTATGAAACTTGGTACACATGTGTATCATGTCAGGACCTACAAAAAAGTCTCTTGGAGCCATGGTGCAAACCCAACAGGAAGTCGGCCATTTTGGATCAAAATCAGCCATTTCCTCTTTTTCATAGACATCGCATCTGATCTATCTCCTCCTGCAGCTTTTGAGATAGAGACTTCAAACTCAGTCAGCAGAGACTTGAGACATTAAAGATGAAAAGTTATCGTAGGAATTTTTCTATGTCAAAGCATGTGGGCGTGGCTAAGTCCCAAACTTTGACTATTCGCCATGAAACATCAAGATACAATAACTTCCACATAGAAGGTCACAGCTGCATCAGACTTCCTATATCTGACTACAGACCACCCCTCATCACATTGAGATGGTCAGTTGATGACATCACCTTAACCCCGCCCACTTCCGACAGGAAATCACCTGTTTTTTCTATTGTATGTCTTACTTTTACTCTCTAAATCATATGGGATTCATCCTGTGCAGGCTGACATGAAATTACATGATGATGAACTCTCCCATGATGAACTCGACTGACCCGTGGGGGCGTGGCTAAGTCCCAAACTTTGACTATACAGCATGAAACATGAATGTGAAATAACTTCCAAATGCCAGGTCACAGCTGCATCAGACTTTCTATGTCTCATTATAGACCAGCCTTCATCATAGTTAGGTGGTCGATTGATGACATCACCCTAGCCCCGCCCACTTCCGACAGGAAGTAACCTCTTTCTTCAATTGTATGTCTTACTTTTACTCTCTAATTCTTATGGGTTTCATCCTGTGCAGGCTGACATGAAATGACATGATGATGAACTCTCCCATGATGAACTCTACTGACCCGTGGGGGCGTGGCTAAGTCCCAAACTTTGACTATACACCATGAAACATGAATGTGAAATAACTTCCAAATGCCAGGTCAGAGCTGCATCAGACTTTCTATGTCTCATTATAGATAAGCCCTCATCACAGTTATGTGGTCGATTGATGACATCACCCTTGCCCCGCCCACTTCCGACAGGAAGTGACCTGTTTTTTCTACTGTATGTCTTACTTTTTCTCTCTAATTCTTATGGGTTTCATCCTGTGCAGACTGACATGAAATGAAATGATGATGAACTCTGCCGTGATGAACTCTACTGACCCGTGGGGGCGTGGCTAAGTCCCAAACTTTGATTATACATCATGAAACATGAATGTGAAATTACTTCCTAATGCCAGGTCACAGATGCATCAGACTTTCTATGTGTCATTATAGACCAGCCATCATGACAGTTAGGTGGTCGATTGATGACATAACATTAGCCCCGCACACTTCCGACAGGAAGTCACCTGTTTTTTCTACTGTATGTCTTACTTTTTCTCTCTAATTCTTATGGGTTTCATCCTGTGCAGACTGACATAAAATGAAATGATGATGAACTTATTGATGATGAACTCATTGATGATGAACTCTACTGACCCGTGGGGGCGTGGCAAAATGGCTGTCCCTCGTAATATGCATACGTTCGTCTCGTATTCACAAACGCATCATCCGATTTGCACCAGACATTGTATGAGTGACACTTGTGAACCTCTAAGGAGCCCAATAGAGTTTAATTGTGATTTGACTCCACTGCGCCCCCTAGGTTAATCAAACAGCTGTATCTCCTCTCTACATGGCCCGATGTGCTCCAGATTTTTGGTTCATCGCCAGGGAGCTCTGCCGAAGCCGTAAAAGCGGATAGCGTGGATGAGGGCGCGCGAGCGTCGGCGGTGGCGGGCGGGGGGCGGTGCTGGTACCCCCGCGGTGGCTATAGGCCGGAGCAGCGCTAGCTGCGAGGGCCGCTTGAGGCTCCGCGGAGCTTTAATTATTCTTATTATTATTAGGCCCGAGCAGCTAAGCGCTGCGAGAGCCTATTGTTTTCGTACTGTTTCTTATTATTATTATTCTGCCACCCACTTTGGGGGGCTTTTTGGGGGCTTTATCATATTCAAAAACTCACCAAACGTGGCGGGGGCATAGAGCCCGGTGAAAAATTTCGTATTTTATGGTGGTTGCAAAAATCGCTAAAGAAACGGCTCAAGGGCGCCACCTAGCAACTTTCAAAGGACCCTTTCCTATTCACTTACTTTATCGTAGAGACTTGAAACTTGGTACACTTGTAGAGCTCCCCAAGACACTCTGAATTTACAATTAATGTCATAGTGCAAGTATCACAGATTGTCGGCCATTTTGGATTAAAGTTCCGATTTTGACCCGATTTTGGGCGTTTGCAGGGTTCGCATTTGATCGAACTTGTCCTAGGGATTTCGATCGATCGGCTTCAAACTCGGTCAGATCGTTCATAAGGCATGGCCGATCCAAAGTTATCGTAGGTTTGCGTTTTCGGGCTTGCTGAAGGGGTCTTTCCGGGGGTCAAAGGTCACCGATTCGCCATGAAACATCAAACTGTTATAACTCTTTGAAAAAAACTCATAGAAGCACCAAACTTTCAGTGATTGATCATCATGGGATGCTCTACAATACCCAACGGTCAAATGATGACGTCACTTAGGCCACGCCCCCTGAGAACAGGAAGTGTCATTTTTTACGCTGAACGGTCGCTATCTGACCCCTTTGACCTAATCGAGGTGAAACTGTGTCCACAGACAGAAAACATGTTGGTGTGTTGAGGATTCCAAGCCAAGCTCATTTGAATCCAGCAGGTGGGCGTGGCGGCGTGGCGAAGTGACCCTAAACGCCGTGTCCTTACGTTTGGCTGTGGATTCCACAATTTTGAGGCCAGCTGCACCAAACTTGACATGAGTGATCCTGGTAGGGTCCCCTACGATCCTATGTTGTCATAGTCTGACGTCATCTAAGCCCCGCCCCCTCAGAACAGGAAGTGCTTTTTTTTCCATGGAAAGCTGCCTTTCTGGCTCACTGCACCTAATCAACATGATTCTGTGTTGGATGACAGATAACATGTTAGTCTCACTTGCTTTAAAGCGCCAAGACTCTTCTGTAGAGGGCGTGGCCGTGGGACCGCGGCGAAGCAGAGGTAACGCCGCCGCCATACGTTTGGCTCTAGATTCCACATCGTTCAGCCCAGCTGCACCAAACTCACTAGGATGCATCCGTATTCATCCCCGAACAGGAATACATAACAGTCGTTGATGGGCGTGGCCTAATTTCTCTACAGCGCCCCCTAGAAATTTTTAAATGATCAGCCCCAAGCCATGCTTTAACCTAGAATTATGAAACTTGGTACACATGTGTATCATGTCAGGACCTACAAAAAAGTCTCTTGGAGCCATGGTGCAAACCCAACAGGAAGTCGGCCATTTTGGATCAAAATCAGCCATTTCCTCTTTTTCATAGACATCGCATCTGATCTATCTCCTCCTGCAGCTTTTGAGATAGAGACTTCAAACTCAGTCAGCAGAGACTTGAGACATTAAAGACGAAAAGTTATCGTAGGAATTTTTCTATGTCAAAGCATGTGGGCGTGGCTAAGTCCCAAACTTTGACTATTCGCCATGAAACATCAAGATGCAATAACTTCCACATAGAAGGTCACAGCTGCATCAGACTTCCTATATCTGACTACAGACCACCCCTCATCACATTGAGATGGTCAGTTGATGACATCACCTTAACCCCGCCCACTTCCGACAGGAAGTCACCTGTTTTTTCTATTGTATGTCTTACTTTTACTCTCTAAGTCATATGGGTTTCATCCGGTGTAGGCTGACATGACATGATATGATGATGAACTCTCCCATGATGAACTCGACTGACCCGTGGGGGCGTGGCTAAGTCCCAAACTTTGACTATACAGCATGAAACATGAATGTGAAATAACTTCCAAATGCCAGGTCACAGCTGCATCAGACTTTCTATGTCTCATTATAGACCAGCCTTCATCATAGTTAGGTGGTCGATTGATGACATCACCCTAGCCCCGCCCACTTCCGACAGGAAGTAACCTCTTTCTTCAATTGTATGTCTTACTTTTACTCTCTAATTCTTATGGGTTTCATCCTGTGCAGGCTGACATGAAATGACATGATGATGAACTCTGCCGTGATGAACTCTACTGACCCGTGGGGGCGTGGCTAAGTCCCAAACTTTGAATATACATCATGAAACATGAATGTGAAATTACTTCCTAATGCCAGGTCACAGATGCATCAGACTTTCTATGTGTCATTATAGACCAGCCATCATGACAGTTAGGTGGTCGATTGATGACATAACATTAGCCCCGCCCACTTCCGACAGGAAGTCACCTGTTTTTTCTACTGTATGTCTTACTTTTTCTCTCTAATTCTTATGGGTTTCATCCTGTGCAGACTGACATGAAATGAAATGATGATGAACTCTGCCGTGATGAACTCTACTGACCCGTGGGGGCGTGGCTAAGTCCCAAACTTTGAATATACATCATGAAACATGAATGTGAAATTACTTCCTAATGCCAGGTCACAGATGCATCAGACTTTCTATGTCTCATTATAGACCAGCCATCATCACAGTTAGGTGGTCGATTGATGACATCACCTTAGCCCCGCACACTTCCGACAGGAAGTAACCTGTTTTTTATACTGTATGTCTTACTTTTACACTCTAAAACATGTTGGTGTGTCATGGATTCCAACCCTGTGCACACTGACATAACATGAGATGATGATGAACTCTGTCAATGCCTACAGACCCGTGGGGGAGTGGCAAAATGGCTGTCCCTCGCCATATGCATACGATCGTCTCTTATTCACAAACGCATCATCCTATTTGCACCAGACTTTTTATGAGTGAAACTTGTGAACCTCTGAGGAGCCCAATACAGTTTAATTGCAATTTGACTCCACTGCGCCCCCTAGGTTAATCAAACAGCTGTATCTCCTTGCCACATGGCCCAATCTGCTCCAGATTTTGGGTGCATGGCCAGTGAACGCTGCCGAAGACATCGAAGCGGATCGCATGGAGGACGGCGCGCGAGCGTCGGCGGTGGCCGGCGGGAGGCGGTGCTGGAACATCCACGGTGGCTATAGGCTTGAGCGGCGCTTGTTAGGCCCGAGCAGCTAAGCGCTGCGAGAGCCTATTGAAACCTTGCTGTTTCTTATTAGGCCCGAGCAGCTAAGCGCTGCGAGAGCCTATTGTTCCTGTACTGTTTCTTATTAGGCCCGAGCAGCTATCGCTGCGAGAGCCTATTGAAACCTTGCTGTTTATTATTATTAGGCCCGAGCAGCTATCGCTGCGAGAGCCTATTGAAACCTTGCTGTTTATTATTATTATTTTTCTGCCACCTTCTTTGGGGGGCTTTTTGGGGGCTTTATCATATTCAAAAACTCACCAAACGTGGCGGGGGCATAGAGCCCGGTGAAAAATTTTGTATTTTATGGTGGTTGCAAAAATCGCAAAAGAAACGGCTCAAGGGCGCCACCTAGCAACTTTCAAAAGACCCTTTCCTATTCACTTACTTTATCGTAGAGACTTGAAACTTGGTACACTTGTAGAGCTCCCCAAAACACTCTGAATTTACAATTAATGTCATAGTGCAAGTATCACAGATTGTCGGCCATTTTGGATTAAAGTTCCGATTTTGACCCGATTTTGGGCGTTTACAGGGTTCGCATTTGATCGAACTTGTCCTAGGGATTTCGATCGATCGGCTTGAAACTCGGTCAGATCGTTCAAAAGGCATGGCCGATCCAAAGTTATCGTAGGTTTGCGTTTTCGGGCTTGCTGAAGGGGTCTTTCCGGGGGTCAAAGGTCACCGATTCGCCATGAAACATCAAACTGTTATAACTCTTTGAAAAAAACTCATAGAAGCACCAAACTTTCAGTGATTGATCATCATGGGATGCTCTACAATACCCAACGGTCAAATGATGACGTCACTTAGGCCACGCCCCCTGAGAACAGGAAGTGTCATTTTTTACGCTGAACGGTCGCTATCTGACCCCTTTGACCTAATCGAGGTGAAACTGTGTCCACAGACAGAAAACATGTTGGTGTGTTGAGGATTCCAAGCCAAGCTCATTTGAATCCAGCAGGTGGGCGTGGCGGCGTGGCGAAGTGACCCTAAACGCCGTGTCCTTACGTTTGGCTGTGGATTCCACAATTTTGAGGCCAGCTGCACCAAACTTGACATGAGTGATCCTGGTAGGGTCCCCTACGATCCTATGTTGTCATAGTCTGACGTCATCTAAGCCCCGCCCCCTCAGAACAGGAAGTGCTTTTTTTTCCATGGAAAGCTGCCTTTCTGGCTCACTGCACCTAATCAACATGATTCTGTGTTGGATGACAGATAACATGTTAGTCTCACTTGCTTTAAAGCGCCAAGAGTCTTCTGTAGAGGGCGTGGCCGTGGGACCGCGGCGAAGCAGAGGTAACGCCGCCGCCATACGTTTGGCTCTAGATTCCACATCGTTCAGCCCAGCTGCACCAAACTCACTAGGATGCATCCTTATCCATCCCCGAACAGGAATCCATAACAGTCGTTGATGGGCGTGGCCTAATTTCTCTACAGCGCCCCCTAGAAATTTTTAAATGATCAGCCCCAAGCCATTCTTTAACCTAGAATTATGAAACTTGGTACACATGTGTATCATGTCAGGACCTACAAAAAAGTCTCTTGGAGCCATGGTGCAAACCCAACAGGAAGTCGGCCATTTTGGATCAAAATCAGCCATTTCCTCTTTTTCATAGACATCGCATCTGATCTATCTCCTCCTGCAGCTTTTGAGATAGAGACTTCAAACTCAGTCAGCAGAGACTTGAGACATTAAAGATGAAAAGTTATCGTAGGAATTTTTCTATGTCAAAGCATGTGGGCGTGGCTAAGTCCCAAACTTTGACTATTCGCCATGAAACATCAAGATACAATAACTTCCACATAGAAGGTCACAGCTGCATCAGACTTCCTATATCTGACTACAGACCACCCCTCATCACATTGAGATGGTCAGTTGATGACATCACCTTAACCCCGCCCACTTCCGACAGGAAATCACCTGTTTTTTCTATTGTATGTCTTACTTTTACTCTCTAAATCATATGGGATTCATCCTGTGCAGGCTGACATGAAATTACATGATGATGAACTCTCCCATGATGAACTCGACTGACCCGTGGGGGCGTGGCTAAGTCCCAAACTTTGACTATACAGCATGAAACATGAATGTGAAATAACTTCCAAATGCCAGGTCACAGCTGCATCAGACTTTCTATGTCTCATTATAGACCAGCCTTCATCATAGTTAGGTGGTCGATTGATGACATCACCCTAGCCCCGCCCACTTCCGACAGGAAGTAACCTCTTTCTTCAATTGTATGTCTTACTTTTACTCTCTAATTCTTATGGGTTTCATCCTGTGCAGGCTGACATGAAATGACATGATGATGAACTCTCCCATGATGAACTCTACTGACCCGTGGGGGCGTGGCTAAGTCCCAAACTTTGACTATACACCATGAAACATGAATGTGAAATAACTTCCAAATGCCAGGTCAGAGCTGCATCAGACTTTCTATGTCTCATTATAGATAAGCCCTCATCACAGTTATGTGGTCGATTGATGACATCACCCTTGCCCCGCCCACTTCCGACAGGAAGTGACCTGTTTTTTCTACTGTATGTCTTACTTTTTCTCTCTAATTCTTATGGGTTTCATCCTGTGCAGACTGACATGAAATGAAATGATGATGAACTCTGCCGTGATGAACTCTACTGACCCGTGGGGGCGTGGCTAAGTCCCAAACTTTGATTATACATCATGAAACATGAATGTGAAATTACTTCCTAATGCCAGGTCACAGATGCATCAGACTTTCTATGTGTCATTATAGACCAGCCATCATGACAGTTAGGTGGTCGATTGATGACATAACATTAGCCCCGCACACTTCCGACAGGAAGTCACCTGTTTTTTCTACTGTATGTCTTACTTTTTCTCTCTAATTCTTATGGGTTTCATCCTGTGCAGACTGACATAAAATGAAATGATGATGAACTTATTGATGATGAACTCATTGATGATGAACTCTACTGACCCGTGGGGGCGTGGCAAAATGGCTGTCCCTCGTAATATGCATACGTTCGTCTCGTATTCACAAACGCATCATCCGATTTGCACCAGACATTGTATGAGTGACACTTGTGAACCTCTAAGGAGCCCAATAGAGTTTAATTGTGATTTGACTCCACTGCGCCCCCTAGGTTAATCAAACAGCTGTATCTCCTCTCTACATGGCCCGATGTGCTCCAGATTTTTGGTTCATCGCCAGGGAGCTCTGCCGAAGCCGTAAAAGCGGATAGCGTGGATGAGGGCGCGCGAGCGTCGGCGGTGGCGGGCGGGGGGCGGTGCTGGTACCCCCGCGGTGGCTATAGGCCGGAGCAGCGCTAGCTGCGAGGGCCGCTTGAGGCTCCGCGGAGCTTTAATTAGGCCCGAGCAGCTATCGCTGCGAGAGCCTATTGAAACCTTGCTGTTTATTATTATTATTTTTCTGCCACCTTCTTTGGGGGGCTTTTTGGGGGCTTTATCATATTCAAAAACTCACCAAACGTGGCGGGGGCATAGAGCCCGGTGAAAAATTTTGTATTTTATGGTGGTTGCAAAAATCGCAAAAGAAACGGCTCAAGGGCGCCACCTAGCAACTTTCAAAAGACCCTTTCCTATTCACTTACTTTATCGTAGAGACTTGAAACTTGGTACACTTGTAGAGCTCCCCAAAACACTCTGAATTTACAATTAATGTCATAGTGCAAGTATCACAGATTGTCGGCCATTTTGGATTAAAGTTCCGATTTTGACCCGATTTTGGGCGTTTACAGGGTTCGCATTTGATCGAACTTGTCCTAGGGATTTCGATCGATCGGCTTGAAACTCGGTCAGATCGTTCAAAAGGCATGGCCGATCCAAAGTTATCGTAGGTTTGCGTTTTCGGGCTTGCTGAAGGGGTCTTTCCGGGGGTCAAAGGTCACCGATTCGCCATGAAACATCAAACTGTTATAACTCTTTGAAAAAAACTCATAGAAGCACCAAACTTTCAGTGATTGATCATCATGGGATGCTCTACAATACCCAACGGTCAAATGATGACGTCACTTAGGCCACGCCCCCTGAGAACAGGAAGTGTCATTTTTTACGCTGAACGGTCGCTATCTGACCCCTTTGACCTAATCGAGGTGAAACTGTGTCCACAGACAGAAAACATGTTGGTGTGTTGAGGATTCCAAGCCAAGCTCATTTGAATCCAGCAGGTGGGCGTGGCGGCGTGGCGAAGTGACCCTAAACGCCGTGTCCTTACGTTTGGCTGTGGATTCCACAATTTTGAGGCCAGCTGCACCAAACTTGACATGAGTGATCCTGGTAGGGTCCCCTACGATCCTATGTTGTCATAGTCTGACGTCATCTAAGCCCCGCCCCCTCAGAACAGGAAGTGCTTTTTTTTCCATGGAAAGCTGCCTTTCTGGCTCACTGCACCTAATCAACATGATTCTGTGTTGGATGACAGATAACATGTTAGTCTCACTTGCTTTAAAGCGCCAACAGTCTTCTGTAGAGGGCGTGGCCGTGGGACCGCGGCGAAGCAGAGGTAACGCCGCCGCCATACGTTTGGCTCTAGATTCCACATCGTTCAGCCCAGCTGCACCAAACTCACTAGGATGCATCCTTATCCATCCCCGAACAGGAATCCATAACAGTCGTTGATGGGCGTGGCCTAATTTCTCTACAGCGCCCCCTAGAAATTTTTAAATGATCAGCCCCAAGCCATGCTTTAACCTACAATTATGAAACTTAGTACACATGTGTATCATGTCAGGACCTACAAAAAAGTCTCTTGGAGCCATGGTGCAAACCCAACAGGAAGTCGGCCATTTTGGATCAAAATCAGCCATTTCCTCTTTTTCATAGACATCGCATCTGATCTATCTCCTCCTGCAGCTTTTGAGATAGAGACTTCAAACTCAGTCAGCAGAGACTTGAGACATTAAAGATGAAAAGTTATCGTAGGAATTTTTCTATGTCAAAGCATGTGGGCGTGGCTAAGTCCCAAACTTTGACTATTCGCCATGAAACATCAAGATGCAATAACTTCCACATAGAAGGTCACAGCTGCATCAGACTTCCTATATCTGACTACAGACCACCCCTCATCACAGTTAGGTGGTCGATTGATGACATCACCTTAGCCCCGCCCACTTCCGACAGGAAGTCACCTGTTTTTTATACTGTATGTCTTACTTTTACACTCTAAAACATGTTGGTGTGTCATGGATTCCAACCCTGTGCACACTGACATAACATTAGATGATGATGAACTCTGTCAATGCCTACAGACCCGTGGGGGAGTGGCAAAATGGCTGTCCCTCGCCATATGCATACGATCGTCTCTTATTCACAAACGAATCATCCTATTTGCACCAGACTTTTTATGAGTGAAACTTGTGAACCTCTGAGGAGCCCAATACAGTTTAATTGCAATTTGACTCCACTGCGCCCCCTAGGTTAATCAAACAGCTGTATCTCCTTGCCACATGGCCCAATCTGCTCCAGATTTTGGGTGCATGGCCAGTGAACGCTGCCGAAGACATCGAAGCGGATCGCATGGAGGACGGCGTGCGAGCGTCGGCGGTGGCCGGCGGGAGGCGGTGCTGGAACATCCGCGGTGGCTATAGGCTTGAGCGGCGCTTGGCTGCGAGGGCCGCTTGAGGCTCCGCGGAGCTTTAATTAGGCCCGAGCAGCTAAGCGCTGCGAGAGCCTATTGTTCCTGTACTGTTTCTTATTAGGCCCGAGCAGCTAAGCGCTGCGAAGGCCTATTGTAATCGTGCTGTTAATTAGGCCCGAGCAGCTAAGCGCTGCGAAGGCCTATTGTAATCGCGCTGTTTCTTATTATTATTATTATTATTATGCTTCCGCCAAATAAATTGGCTTTTAGGGGGCTTTATCATATTCAAAAACTCACCAAACTTGGCGGACGCATCAGGTCTGCGTGAAAATTACGTATTTTAAGGTCCCCGGAAAAATCGCAAGAGAAACGTCTCAATGGCGCCACCTACCAACTTTCAAAGGACCCTTTCCTATTCACTTACTTTATCGTAGAGACTTGAAACTTGGTACACTTGTAGAGCTCCCCAAGACACTCTGAATTTACAATTAATGTCATAGTGCAAGTATCACAGAATGTCGGCCATTTTGGATTGAAGCTCCGATTTTGACCCGATTTTGGCCGTTTACAGGGTTCGCATTTGATCTAACTCCTCCTAGGGATTTCGATCGATCGGCTTGAAACTCGGTCAGATCGTTCAAAAGGCATGGCCGATCCAAAGTTATCGTAGGTTTGCGTTTTCGGGCTTGCTGAAGGGGTCTTTCTGGGGGTCAAAGGTCACCGATTCGCCATGAAACATCAAACTGTTATAACTCTTTGAAAAAAACTCATAGAAGCACCAAACTTTCAGTGATTGATCATCATGGGATGCTCTACAATACCCAACGGTCAAATGATGACGTTACTTAGGCCACGCCCCCTGAGAACAGGAAGTGTCATTTTTTACGCTGAACGGTCGCTATCTGACCCCTTTGACCTAATCGAGGTGAAACTGTGTCCACAGACAGAAAACATGTTGGTGTGTTGAGGATTCCAAGCCAAGCTCATTTGAATCCAGCAGGTGGGCGTGGCGGCGTGGCGAAGTGACCCTAAACGCCGTGTCCTTACGTTTGGCTGTGGATTCCACAATTTTGAGGCCAGCTGCACCAAACTTGACATGACTGATCCTGGTGGGATGCCTGCCGATCCTATGTTGTCATAGTCTGACGTCATCTAAGCCCCGCCCCCTCAGAACATGAAGTGCTTTTTATTCCATGGAAAGCTGCCTTTCTGGCTCACTGCACCTAATCAACATGATTCTGTGTTGGATGACAGATAACATGTTAGTGTCACTTGCTTTAAAGCGCCAAGAGTCTTCTGTAGAGGGCGTGGCCGTGGGACCGCGGCGAAGCAGAGGTAACGCCGCCGCCATACGTTTGGCTCTAGATTCCACATCGTTCAGCCCAGCTGCACCAAACTCACTAGGATGCATCCTTATCCATCCCCGAACAGGAATCCATAACAGTCGTTGATGGGCGTGGCCTAATTTCTCTACAGCGCCCCCTAGAAATTTTTAAATGATCAGCCCCAAGCCATGCTTTAACCTAGAATTATGAAACTTGGTACACATGTGTATCATGTCAGGACCTACAAAAAAGTCTCTTGGAGCCATGGTGCAAACCCAACAGGAAGTCGGCCATTTTGGATCAAAATCAGCCATTTCCTCTTTTTCATAGACATCGCATCTGATCTATCTCCTCCTGCAGCTTTTGAGATAGAGACTTCAAACTCAGTCAGCAGAGACTTGAGACATTAAAGATGAAAAGTTATCGTAGGAATTTTTCTATGTCAAAGCATGTGGGCGTGGCTAAGTCCCAAACTTTGACTATTCGCCATGAAACATCAAGATGCAATAACTTCCACATAGAAGGTCACAGCTGCATCAGACTTCCTATATCTGACTACAGACCACCCCTCATCACAGTTAGGTGGTCGATTGATGACGTCACCTTTGCCCCACCCACTTCCGAAAGGAAGTAACATGTTTTTTCAAATGTATGTCTTACAGTCTAATTCATATGGGTTTAATCCTGTGCAGACTGACATAAAATGAAATGATGATGAACTTATTGATGATGAACTCATTGATGATGAACTCTACTGACCCGTGGGGGCGTGGCAAAATGGCTGTCCCTCGTAATATGCATACGTTCGTCTCGTATTCACAAACGCATCATCCGATTTGCACCAGACATTGTATGAGTGACACTTGTGAACCTCTAAGGAGCCCAATAGAGTTTAATTGTGATTTGACTCCACTGCGCCCCCTAGGTTAATCAAACAGCTGTATCTCCTCTCTACATGGCCCGATGTGCTCCAGATTTTTGGTTCATCGCCAGGGAGCTCTGCCGAAGCCGTAAAAGCGGATAGCGTGGATGAGGGCGCGCGAGCGTCGGCGGTGGCGGGCGGGTGGCGGTGCTGGTACCCCCGCGGTGGCTATAGGCCGGAGCAGCGCTAGCTGCGAGGGCCGCTTGAGGCTCCGCGGAGCTTTAATTAGGCCCGAGCAGCTAAGCGCTGCGAAGGCCTATTGTAATCGCGCTGTTTCTTATTATTATATTATTATTAGGCCCGAGCAGCTAAGCGCTGCGAGAGCCTATTGAAACTGTACTGTTTATTATAGTTCTTGTGCCAAATGAATTGGCTTTTTGGGGGCTTTATCATATTCAAAAACTCACCAAACTTGGCGGGGGCATAGAGCCCGTGTAAAATTTACGTATTTTAAGGTCCCCGGAAAAATCGCACAAGAAACGGCTCAAGGGCGCCACCTAGCAACTTTCAAAAGACCCTTTCCTATTCACTTACTTTATCGTAGAGACTTGAAACTTGGTACACTTGTACAGCTCCCCAAAACACTCAGAATTTACAATTAATGTCATAGTGCAAGTATCACAGATTGTCGGCCATTTTGGAATAAAGTTCCGATTTTGACCCGATTTTGGGCGTTTGCAGGGTTCGCATTTGATCGAACTTGTCCTAGGGATTTCGATGGATCGGCTTCAAACTCGGTCAGATCGTTCATAAGGCATGGCCGATCCAAAGTTATCGTAGGTTTGCGTTTTCGGGCTTGCTGAAGGGGTCTTTCCGGGGGTCAAAGGTCACCGATTCGCCATGAAACATCAAACTGTTATAACTCTTTGAAAAAAACTCATAGAAGCACCAAACTTTCAGTGATTGATCATCATGGGATGCTCTACAATACCCAACGGTCAAATGATGACGTCACTTAGGCCACGCCCCCTGAGAACAGGAAGTGTCATTTTTTACGCTGAACGGTCGCTATCTGACCCCTTTGACCTAATCGAGGTGAAACTGTGTCCACAGACAGAAAACATGTTGGTGTGTTGAGGATTCCAAGCCAAGCTCATTTGAATCCAGCAGGTGGGCGTGGCGGCGTGGCGAAGTGACCCTAAACGCCGTGTCCTTACGTTTGGCTGTGGATTCCACAATTTTGAGGCCAGCTGCACCAAACTTGACATGAGTGATCCTGGTAGGGTCCCCTACGATCCTATGTTGTCATAGTCTGACGTCATCTAAGCCCCGCCCCCTCAGAACAGGAAGTGCTTTTTTTTCCATGGAAAGCTGCCTTTCTGGCTCACTGCACCTAATCAACATGATTCTGTGTTGGATGACAGATAACATGTTAGTCTCACTTGCTTTAAAGCGCCAAGAGTCTTCTGTAGAGGGCGTGGCCGTGGGACCGCGGCGAAGCAGAGGTAACGCCGCCGCCATACGTTTGGCTCTAGATTCCACATCGTTCAGCCCAGCTGCACCAAACTCACTAGGATGCATCCTTATCCATCCCCGAACAGGAATCCATAACAGTCGTTGATGGGCGTGGCCTAATTTCTCTACAGCGCCCCCTAGAAATTTTTAAATGATCAGCCCCAAGCCATGCTTTAACCTAGAATTATGAAACTTGGTACACATGTGTATCATGTCAGGACCTACAAAAAAGTCTCTTGGAGCCATGGTGCAAAACCAACAGGAAGTCGGCCATTTTGGATCAAAATCAGCCATTTCCTCTTTTTCATAGACATCGCATCTGATCTATCTCCTCCTGCAGCTTTTGAGATAGAGACTTCAAACTCAGTCAGCAGAGACTTGAGACATTAAAGATGAAAAGTTATCGTAGGAATTTTTCTATGTCAAAGCATGTGGGCGTGGCTAAGTCCCAAACTTTGACTATTCGCCATGAAACATCAAGATGCAATAACTTCCACATAGAAGGTCACAGCTGCATCAGACTTCCTATATCTGACTACAGACCACCCCTCATCACATTGAGATGGTCAGTTGATGACATCACCTTAACCCCGCCCACTTCCGACAGGACGTCACCTGTTTTTTCTATTGTATGTCTTACTTTTACTCTCTAAGTCATATGGGTTTCATCCTGTGCAGGCTGACATGACATGATATGATGATGAACTCTCCCATGATGAACTCGACTGACCTGTGGGGGCGTGGCTAAGTCCCAAACTTTGACTATACAGCATGAAACATGAATGTGAAATAACTTCCAAATGCCAGGTCACAGCTGCATCAGACTTTCTATGTCTCATTATAGATAAGCCCTCATCACAGTTATGTGGTCGATTGATGACATCACCCTTGCCCCGCCCACTTCCGACAGGAAGTGACCTGTTTTTTCTACTGTATGTCTTACTTTTACACTCTAAAACATGTTGGTGTGTCATGGATTCCAACCCTGTGCAGACTGACATAAAATGAGATGATGATGAACTCTGTCAATGCCTACTGACCCGTGGGGGAGTGGCAAAATGGCTGTCCCTCGCCATATGCATACGATCGTCTCTTATTCACAGACGCATCATCCGATTTGCACCAGACTTTTTATGAGTGACACTTGTTAACCTCTAAGGAGCCCAATAGAGTTTAATTGCAATTTCACTCCACTGCGCCCCCTAGGTTAATAAAACAGCTGTATCTCCTTGCCACATGGCCCAATCTGCTCCAGATTGGGGGTGCATGGCCAGGGAACGCTGCCGAAGGCATCGAAGCAGATCGCGTGGAGGACGGCGCGCGAGCGTCGGCGGTGGCCGGCGGGAGGCGGTGCTGGAACATCCGCGGTGGCTATAGGCTTGAGCGGCGCTTGGCTGCGAGGGCCGCTTGAGGCTCCGCGGAGCTTTAATTATTTTTCTGCCACCTTCTTTGGGGGGCTTTTTGGGGGCTTTATCATATTCAAAAACTCACCAAACGTGGCGGGGGCATAGAGCCCGGTGAAAAATTTTGTATTTTATGGTGGTTGCAAAAATCGCAAAAGAAACGGCTCAAGGGCGCCACCTAGCAACTTTCAAAAGACCCTTTCCTATTCACTTACTTTATCGTAGAGACTTGAAACTTGGTACACTTGTAGAGCTCCCCAAAACACTCTGAATTTACAATTAATGTCATAGTGCAAGTATCACAGATTGTCGGCCATTTTGGATTAAAGTTCCGATTTTGACCCGATTTTGGGCGTTTACAGGGTTCGCATTTGATCGAACTTGTCCTAGGGATTTCGATCGATCGGCTTGAAACTCGGTCAGATCGTTCAAAAGGCATGGCCGATCCAAAGTTATCGTAGGTTTGCGTTTTCGGGCTTGCTGAAGGGGTCTTTCCGGGGGTCAAAGGTCACCGATTCGCCATGAAACATCAAACTGTTATAACTCTTTGAAAAAAACTCATAGAAGCACCAAACTTTCAGTGATTGATCATCATGGGATGCTCTACAATACCCAACGGTCAAATGATGACGTCACTTAGGCCACGCCCCCTGAGAACAGGAAGTGTCATTTTTTACGCTGAACGGTCGCTATCTGACCCCTTTGACCTAATCGAGGTGAAACTGTGTCCACAGACAGAAAACATGTTGGTGTGTTGAGGATTCCAAGCCAAGCTCATTTGAATCCAGCAGGTGGGCGTGGCGGCGTGGCGAAGTGACCCTAAACGCCGTGTCCTTACGTTTGGCTGTGGATTCCACAATTTTGAGGCCAGCTGCACCAAACTTGACATGAGTGATCCTGGTAGGGTCCCCTACGATCCTATGTTGTCATAGTCTGACGTCATCTAAGCCCCGCCCCCTCAGAACAGGAAGTGCTTTTTTTTCCATGGAAAGCTGCCTTTCTGGCTCACTGCACCTAATCAACATGATTCTGTGTTGGATGACAGATAACATGTTAGTCTCACTTGCTTTAAAGCGCCAACAGTCTTCTGTAGAGGGCGTGGCCGTGGGACCGCGGCGAAGCAGAGGTAACGCCGCCGCCATACGTTTGGCTCTAGATTCCACATCGTTCAGCCCAGCTGCACCAAACTCACTAGGATGCATCCTTATCCATCCCCGAACAGGAATCCATAACAGTCGTTGATGGGCGTGGCCTAATTTCTCTACAGCGCCCCCTAGAAATTTTTAAATGATCAGCCCCAAGCCATGCTTTAACCTACAATTATGAAACTTAGTACACATGTGTATCATGTCAGGACCTACAAAAAAGTCTCTTGGAGCCATGGTGCAAACCCAACAGGAAGTCGGCCATTTTGGATCAAAATCAGCCATTTCCTCTTTTTCATAGACATCGCATCTGATCTATCTCCTCCTGCAGCTTTTGAGATAGAGACTTCAAACTCAGTCAGCAGAGACTTGAGACATTAAAGATGAAAAGTTATCGTAGGAATTTTTCTATGTCAAAGCATGTGGGCGTGGCTAAGTCCCAAACTTTGACTATTCGCCATGAAACATCAAGATGCAATAACTTCCACATAGAAGGTCACAGCTGCATCAGACTTCCTATATCTGACTACAGACCACCCCTCATCACATTGAGATGGTCAGTTGATGACATCACCTTAACCCCGCCCACTTCCGACAGGAAGTCACCTGTTTTTTCTATTGTATGTCTTACTTTTACTCTCTAAGTCATATGGGTTTCATCCGGTGTAGGCTGACATGACATGATATGATGATGAACTCTCCCATGATGAACTCGACTGACCCGTGGGGGCGTGGCTAAGTCCCAAACTTTGACTATACAGCATGAAACATGAATGTGAAATACCTTCCAAATGCCAGGTCACAGCTGCATCAGACTTTCTATGTCTCATTATAGACCAGCCTTCATCATAGTTAGGTGGTCGATTGATGACATCACCCTAGCCCCGCCCACTTCCGACAGGAAGTAACCTCTTTCTTCAATTGTATGTCTTACTTTTACTCTCTAATTCTTATGGGTTTCATCCTGTCCTGACTGACATGAAATTAAATGATGATGACCTCTCCCATGATGAACTCTACTGACCCGTGGGGGCGTGGCTAAGTCCCAAACTTTGACTAATCACCATGAAACATGAATGTGAAATAACTTCCAAATGCCAGGTCAGAGCTGCATAACACTTTCTATGTCTCATTATAGACCAGTCCTCATAACAGTTAGGTGGTCGATTGATGACATCACGTTAGCCCCGCCCACTTCCGACAGGAAGTCACCTGTTTTTTCTACTGTATGTCTTACTTTTACACTCTAAAACATGTTGGTGTGTCATGGATTCCAACCCTGTGCAGACTGACATAAAATGAGATGATGATGAACTCTGTAAATGCCTGCTGACCCGTGGGGGCGTGACAAAATGGCTGTCCCTCGCCATATGCATACGATCGTCTCTTATTCACAGACGCATCATCCGATTTGCACCAGACTTTTTATGAGTGACACTTGTTAACCTCTAAGGAGCCCAATAGAGTTTAATTGCAATTTGACTCCACTGCGCCCCCTAGGTTAATCAAACAGCTGTATCTCCTTGCCACATGGCCCAATCTGCTCCAGATTTTGGGTGCATGGCCAGGAAATGCTGCCGAATGTATCGAAGCGGATCGCGTGGAGGACGGCGCGCGAGCGTCGGCGGTGGCTGGCGGGAGGCGGTGCTGGAACATCCGCGGTGGCTATAGGCTTGAGCGGCGCTTGGCTGCGAGGGCCGCTTGAGGCTCCGCGGAGCTTTAATTATTATTACGATTCTGCCACCCTTTTTAGGGGGCTTTTTGGGGGCTTTATCATATTCAAAAACTCACCAAACGTGGCGGGGGCATAGAGCCCGGTGAAAAATTTCGTATTTTAAGGTCCCCAGAAAAATCGCACAAGAAACGGCTCAAGGGCGCCACCTAGCAACTTTCAAAAGACCCTTTCCTATTCACTTACTTTATCGTAGAGACTTGAAACTTGGTACACTTGTAGAGCTCCCCAAGACACTCTGAATTTACAATTAATGTCATAGTGCAAGTATCACAGATTGTCGGCCATTTTGGATTAAAGTTCCGATTTTGACCCGATTTTGGGCGTTTGCAGGGTTCGCATTTGATCGAACTTGTCCTAGGGATTTCGATCGATCGGCTTCAAACTCGGTCAGATCGTTCATAAGGCATGGCCGATCCAAAGTTATCGTAGGTTTGCGTTTTCGGGCTTGCTGAAGGGGTCTTTCCGGGGGTCAAAGGTCACCGATTCGCCATGAAACATCAAACTGTTATAACTCTTTGAAAAAAACTCATAGAAGCACCAAACTTTCAGTGATTGATCATCATGGGATGCTCTACAATACCCAACGGTCAAATGATGACGTCACTTAGGCCACGCCCCCTGAGAACAGGAAGTGTCATTTTTTACGCTGAACGGTCGCTATCTGACCCCTTTGACCTAATCGAGGTGAAACTGTGTCCACAGACAGAAAACATGTTGGTGTGTTGAGGATTCCAAGCCAAGCTCATTTGAATCCAGCAGGTGGGCGTGGCGGTGTGGCGAAGTGACCCTAAACGCCGTGTCCTTACGTTTGGCTGTGGATTCCACAATTTGGAGGCCAGCTGCACCAAACTTGACATGAGTGATCCTGGTAGGGTCCCCTACGATCCTATGTTGTCATAGTCTGACGTCATCTAAGCCCCGCCCCCTCAGAACAGGAAGTGCTTTTTTTTCCATGGAAAGCTGCCTTTCTGGCTCACTGCACCTAATCAACATGATTCTGTGTTGCATGACAGATAACATGTTAGTCTCACTTGCTTTAAAGCGCCAAGAGTCTTCTGTAGAGGGCGTGGCCGTGGGACCGCGGCGAAGCAGAGGTAACGCCGCCGCCATACGTTTGGCTCTAGATTCCACATCGTTCAGCCCAGCTGCACCAAACTCACTAGGATGCATCCTTATCCATCCCCGAACAGGAATCCATAACAGTCGTTGATGGGCGTGGCCTAATTTCTCTACAGCGCCCCCTAGAAATTTTTAAATGATCAGCCCCAAGCCATGCTTTAACCTAGAATTATGAAACTTGGTACACATGTGTATCATGTCAGGACCTACAAAAAAGTCTCTTGGAGCCATGGTGCAAACCCAACAGGAAGTCGGCCATTTTGGATCAAAATCAGCCATTTCCTCTTTTTCATAGACATCGCATCTGATCTATCTCCTCCTGCAGCTTTTGAGATAGAGACTTCAAACTCAGTCAGCAGAGACTTGAGACATTAAAGATGAAAAGTTATCGTAGGAATTTTTCTACGTCAAAGCATGTGGGCGTGGCTAAGTCCCAAACTTTGACTATTCGCCATGAAACATCAAGATGCAATAACTTCCACATAGAAGGTCACAGCTGCATCAGACTTCCTATATCTGACTACAGACCACCCCTCATCACATTGAGATGGTCAGTTGATGACATCACCTTAACCCCGCCCACTTCCGACAGGAAGTCACCTGTTTTTTCTATTGTATGTCTTACTTTTACTCTCTAAGTCATATGGGTTTCATCCGGTGTAGGCTGACATGACATGATATGATGATGAACTCTCCCATGATGAACTCGACTGACCCGTGGGGGCGTGGCTAAGTCCCAAACTTTGACTATACAGCATGAAACATGAATGTGAAATAACTTCCAAATGCCAGGTCACAGCTGCATCAGACTTTCTATGTCTCATTATAGACCAGCCTTCATCATAGTTAGGTGGTCGATTGATGACATCACCCTAGCCCCGCCCACTTCCGACAGGAAGTCACCTGTTTTTTATACTGTATGTCTTACTTTTACACTCTAAAACATGTTGGTGTGTCATGGATTCCAACCCTGTGCAGACTGACATAAAATGAGATGATGATGAACTCTGCAAATGCCTACAGACCCGTGGGGGCGTCACAAAATGGCTGACACTCGCCATATGCATACGATCGTCTCTTATTCACAAACGCATCATCCTATTTGCACCAGACTTTTTATGAGTGACACTTGTGAACCTCTGAGGAGCCCAATACAGTTTAATTGCAATTTGACTCCACTGCGCCCCCTAGGTTAATCAAACAGCTGTATCTCCTTGCCACATGGCCCAATCTGCTCCAGATTTTGGGTGCATGGCCAGGGAACGCTGCCGAAGGCATCGAAGCGGATCGCGTGGAGGACGGCGCGCGAGCGTCGGCGGTGGCCGGCGGGAGGCGGTGCTGGAACATCCGCGGTGGCTAGGCTCGAGCGGCGCTTGGCTGCGAGGGCCGCTTGAGGCTCCGCGGAGCTTTAATTAGGCCCGAGCAGCTAAGCGCTGCGAAGGCCTATTGTAATCGCGCTGTTTATTATTCTTATTATTATTATTATTATTATTATGCTTCCGCCAAATAAATTGGCTTTTTGGGGGCTTTATCATATTCAAAAACTCACCAAACTTGGCGGACGCGTCAGGTCTGTGTGAAAATTACGTATTTTAAGGTCCTCAGAAAAATCGCACAAGAAACGGCTCAAGGGCGCCACCTAGCAACTTTCAAAAGACCCTTTCCTATTCACTTACTTTATCGTAGAGACTTGAAATTTGGTACACTTGTAGAGCTCCCCAAAACACTCTGAATTTACAATTAATGTCATAGTGCAAGTATCACAGATTGTCGGCCATTTTGGATTAAAGTTCCGATTTTGAACCGATTTTGGGCGTTTGCAGGGTTCGCATTTGATCGAACTTGTCCTAGGGATTTCGATCGATCGGCTTCAAACTCGGTCAGATCGTTCAAAAGGCATGGCCGATCCAAAGTTATCGTACGTTTGTGTTTTCGGGCTTGCTGAAGGGGTCTTTCCGGGGGTCAAAGGTCACCGATTCGCCATGAAACATCAAACTGTTATAACTCTTTGAAAAAAACTCATAGAAGCACCAAACTTTCAGTGATTGATCATCATGGGATGCTCTACAATACCCAACGGTCAAATGATGACGTCACTTAGGCCACGCCCCCTGAGAACAGGAAGTGTCATTTTTTACGCTGAACGGTCGCTATCTGACCCCTTTGACCTAATCGAGGTGAAACTGTGTCCACAGACAGAAAACATGTTGGTGTGTTGAGGATTCCAAGCCAAGCTCATTTGAATCCAGCAGGTGGGCGTGGCGGCGTGGCGAAGTGACCCTAAACGCCGTGTCCTTACGTTTGGCTGTGGATTCCACAATTTTGAGGCCAGCTGCACCAAACTTGACATGACTGATCCTGGTAGGGTCCCCTACGAACCTATGTTGTCATAGTCTGACGTCATCTAAGCCCCGCCCCTCAGAACAGGAAGTGCTTTTTTTTCCATGGAAAGCTGCCTTTCTGGCTCACTGCACCTAATCAACATGATTCTGTGTTGGATGACAGATAACATGTTAGTGTCACTTGCTTTAAAGCGCCAAGAGTCTTCTGTAGAGGGCGTGGCCGTGGGACCGCGGCGAAGCAGAGGTAACGCCGCCGCCATACGTTTGGCTCTAGATTCCACATCGTTCAGCCCAGCTGCACCAAACTCACTAGGATGCATCCTTATCCATCCCCGAACAGGAATCCATAACAGTCGTTGATGGGCGTGGCCTAATTTCTCTACAGCGCCCCCTAGAATTTTTTAAATGATCAGCCCCAAGCCATTCTTTAACCTAGAATTATGAAACTTGGTACACATGTGTATCATGTCAGGACCTACAAAAAAGTCTCTTGGAGCCATGGTGCAAACCCAACAGGAAGTCGGCCATTTTGGATCAAAATCAGCCATTTCCTCTTTTTCATAGACATCGCATCTGATCTATCTCCTCCTGCAGCTTTTGAGATAGAGACTTCAAACTCAGTCAGCAGAGACTTGAGACATTAAAGATGAAAAGTTATCGTAGGAATTTTTCTATGTCAAAGCATGTGGGCGTGGCTAAGTCCCAAACTTTGACTATTCGCCATGAAACATCAAGATACAATAACTTCCACATAGAAGGTCACAGCTGCATCAGACTTCCTATATCTGACTACAGACCACCCCTCATCACATTGAGATGGTCAGTTGATGACATCACCTTAACCCCGCCCACTTCCGACAGGAAATCACCTGTTTTTTCTATTGTATGTCTTACTTTTACTCTCTAAATCATATGGGATTCATCCTGTGCAGGCTGACATGAAATTACATGATGATGAACTCTCCCATGATGAACTCGACTGACCCGTGGGGGCGTGGCTAAGTCCCAAACTTTGACTATACAGCATGAAACATGAATGTGAAATAACTTCCAAATGCCAGGTCACAGCTGCATCAGACTTTCTATGTCTCATTATAGACCAGCCTTCATCATAGTTAGGTGGTCGATTGATGACATCACCCTAGCCCCGCCCACTTCCGACAGGAAGTAACCTCTTTCTTCAATTGTATGTCTTACTTTTACTCTCTAATTCTTATGGGTTTCATCCTGTGCAGGCTGACATGAAATGACATGATGATGAACTCTCCCATGATGAACTCTACTGACCCGTGGGGGCGTGGCTAAGTCCCAAACTTTGACTATACACCATGAAACATGAATGTGAAATAACTTCCAAATGCCAGGTCAGAGCTGCATCAGACTTTCTATGTCTCATTATAGATAAGCCCTCATCACAGTTATGTGGTCGATTGATGACATCACCCTTGCCCCGCCCACTTCCGACAGGAAGTGACCTGTTTTTTCTACTGTATGTCTTACTTTTTCTCTCTAATTCTTATGGGTTTCATCCTGTGCAGACTGACATGAAATGAAATGATGATGAACTCTGCCGTGATGAACTCTACTGACCCGTGGGGGCGTGGCTAAGTCCCAAACTTTGATTATACATCATGAAACATGAATGTGAAATTACTTCCTAATGCCAGGTCACAGATGCATCAGACTTTCTATGTGTCATTATAGACCAGCCATCATGACAGTTAGGTGGTCGATTGATGACATAACATTAGCCCCGCACACTTCCGACAGGAAGTCACCTGTTTTTTCTACTGTATGTCTTACTTTTTCTCTCTAATTCTTATGGGTTTCATCCTGTGCAGACTGACATAAAATGAAATGATGATGAACTTATTGATGATGAACTCATTGATGATGAACTCTACTGACCCGTGGGGGCGTGGCAAAATGGCTGTCCCTCGTAATATGCATACGTTCGTCTCGTATTCACAAACGCATCATCCGATTTGCACCAGACATTGTATGAGTGACACTTGTGAACCTCTAAGGAGCCCAATAGAGTTTAATTGTGATTTGACTCCACTGCGCCCCCTAGGTTAATCAAACAGCTGTATCTCCTCTCTACATGGCCCGATGTGCTCCAGATTTTTGGTTCATCGCCAGGGAGCTCTGCCGAAGCCGTAAAAGCGGATAGCGTGGATGAGGGCGCGCGAGCGTCGGCGGTGGCGGGCGGGGGGCGGTGCTGGTACCCCCGCGGTGGCTATAGGCCGGAGCAGCGCTAGCTGCGAGGGCCGCTTGAGGCTCCGCGGAGCTTTAATTATTATTACGATTCTGCCACCCTTTTTAGGGGGCTTTTTGGGGGCTTTATCATATTCAAAAACTCACCAAACGTGGCGGGGGCATAGAGCCCGGTGAAAAATTTCGTATTTTATGGTCGTTGAAAAAATCGCAAAAGAAACGGCTCAAGGGCGCCACCTAGCAACTTTCAAAAGACCCTTTCCTATTCACTTACTTTATCGTAGAGACTTGAAACTTGGTACACTTGTACAGCTCCCCAAAACACTCTGAATTTACAATTAATGTCATAGTGCAAGTATCACAGATTGTCGGCCATTTTGGATTAAAGTTCCGATTTTGACCCGATTTTGGGCGTTTACAGGGTTCGCATTTGATCGAACTTGACCTAGGGATTTCGATCGATCGGCTTGAAACTCGGTCAGATCGTTCAAAAGGCATGGCCGATCCAAAGTTATCGTAGGTTTGCGTTTTCGGGCTTGCTGAAGGGGTCTTTCCGGGGGTCAAAGGTCACCGATTCGCCATGAAACATCAAACTGTTATAACTCTTTGAAAAAAACTCATAGAAGCACCAAACTTTCAGTGATTGATCATCATGGGATGCTCTACAATACCCAACGGTCAAATGATGACGTCACTTAGGCCACGCCCCCTGAGAACAGGAAGTGTCATTTTTTACGCTGAACGGTCGCTATCTGACCCCTTTGACCTAATCGAGGTGAAACTGTGTCCACAGACAGAAAACATGTTGGTGTGTTGAGGATTCCAAGCCAAGCTCATTTGAATCCAGCAGGTGGGCGTGGCGGCGTGGCGAAGTGACCCTAAACGCCGTGTCCTTACGTTTGGCTGTGGATTCCACAATTTTGAGGCCAGCTGCACCAAACTTGACATGAGTGATCCTGGTAGGGTCCCCTACGATCCTATGTTGTCATAGTCTGACGTCATCTAAGCCCCGCCCCCTCAGAACAGGAAGTGCTTTTTTTTCCATGGAAAGCTGCCTTTCTGGCTCACTGCACCTAATCAACATGATTCTGTGTTGGATGACAGATAACATGTTAGTCTCACTTGCTTTAAAGCGCCAAGAGTCTTCTGTAGAGGGCGTGGCCGTGGGACCGCGGCGAAGCAGAGGTAACGCCGCCGCCATACGTTTGGCTCTAGATTCCACATCGTTCAGCCCAGCTGCACCAAACTCACTAGGATGCATCCTTATCCATCCCCGAACAGGAATCCATAACAGTCGTTGATGGGCGTGGCCTAATTTCTCTACAGCGCCCCCTAGAAATTTTTAAATGATCAGCCCCAAGCCATGCTTTAACCTAGAATTATGAAACTTGGTACACATGTGTATCATATCAGGACCTACAAAAAAGTCTCTTGGAGCCATGGTGCAAACCCAACAGGAAGTCGGCCATTTTGGATCAAAATCAGCCATTTCCTCTTTTTCATAGACATCGCATCTGATCTATCTCCTCCTGCAGCTTTTGAGATAGAGACTTCAAACTCAGTCAGCAGAGACTTGAGACATTAAAGATGAAAAGTTATCGTAGGAATTTTTCTATGTCAAAGCATGTGGGCGTGGCTAAGTCCCAAACTTTGACTATTCGCCATGAAACATCAAGATGCAATAACTTCCACATAGAAGGTCACAGCTGCATCAGACTTCCTATGTCTCATTATAGACCAGCCTTCATCATAGTTAGGTGGTCGATTGATGACATCACCCTAGCCCCGCCCACTTCCGACAGGAACTAACCTCTTTCTTCAATTGTATGTCTTACTTTTACTCTCTAATTCTTATGGGTTTCATCCTGTGCAGGCTGACATGAAATGAAATGATGATGAACTCTGCCGTGATGAACTCTACTGACCCGTGGGGGCGTGGCTAAGTCCCAAACTTTGAATATACATCATGAAACATGAATGTGAAATTACTTCCTAATGCCAGGTCACAGCTGCATCAGACTTTCTATGTGTCATTATAGACCAGCCATCATGACAGTTAGGTGGTCGATTGATGACATAACATTAGCCCCGCCCACTTCCGACAGGAAGTCACCTGTTTTTTCTACTGTATGTCTTACTTTTTCTCTCTAATTCTTATGGGTTTCATCCTGTCCTGACTGACATAAAATGAAATGATGATGAACTTATTGATGATGAACTCATTGATGATGTACTCTACTGACCCGTGGGGGCGTGGCAAAATGGCTGTCCCTCGTAATATGCATACGTTCGTCTCGTATTCACAAACGCATCATCCGATTTGCACCAGACATTGTATGAGTGACACTTGTGAACCTCTAAGGAGCCCAATAGAGTTTAATTGCGATTTGACTCCACTGCGCACCAAGGTTAATCAAACACCTGTGTCTCCTTGCGATATTAGCTGATCTACACCAGATTTTTGTGCATTGTCTGGGAGCAATGTCGAACATGACAGGGTGACTATCTTCAGGGCGGGTTTGGCAGCTCCGTGAGAGCAAGGAAGTGGCTGGGGGTAGGCGGTGGCTGGGGTGACATGGTGCTGAGGGGAGGCAGTGGCTGGGGGGAGGTGGTGCTGAGGGGAGGCGGTGGCTGGGGGGAGGCGGTGCTGGAACATCCGCGGTGGCTAGGCTTGAGCGGCGCTTGGCTGCGAGGGCCGCTTGAGGCTCCGCGGAGCTTTAATTATTATTACGATTCTGCCACCCTTTTTAGGGGGCTTTTTGGGGGCTTTATCATATTCAAAAACTCACCAAACGTGGCGGGGGCATAGAGCCCGGTGAAAAATTTCGTATTTTATGGTCGTTGAAAAAATCGCAAAAGAAACGGCTCAAGGGCGCCACCTAGCAACTTTCAAAAGACCCTTTCCTATTCACTTACTTTATCGTAGAGACTTGAAACTTGGTACACTTGTACAGCTCCCCAAAACACTCTGAATTTACAATTAATGTCATAGTGCAAGTATCACAGATTGTCGGCCATTTTGGATTAAAGTTCCGATTTTGACCCGATTTTGGGCGTTTACAGGGTTCGCATTTGATCGAACTTGACCTAGGGATTTCGATCGATCGGCTTGAAACTCGGTCAGATCGTTCAAAAGGCATGGCCGATCCAAAGTTATCGTAGGTTTGCGTTTTCGGGCTTGCTGAAGGGGTCTTTCCGGGGGTCAAAGGTCACCGATTCGCCATGAAACATCAAACTGTTATAACTCTTTGAAAAAAACTCATAGAAGCACCAAACTTTCAGTGATTGATCATCATGGGATGCTCTACAATACCCAACGGTCAAATGATGACGTCACTTAGGCCACGCCCCCTGAGAACAGGAAGTGTCATTTTTTACGCTGAACGGTCGCTATCTGACCCCTTTGACCTAATCGAGGTGAAACTGTGTCCACAGACAGAAAACATGTTGGTGTGTTGAGGATTCCAAGCCAAGCTCATTTGAATCCAGCAGGTGGGCGTGGCGGCGTGGCGAAGTGACCCTAAACGCCGTGTCCTTACGTTTGGCTGTGGATTCCACAATTTTGAGGCCAGCTGCACCAAACTTGACATGAGTGATCCTGGTAGGGTCCCCTACGATCCTATGTTGTCATAGTCTGACGTCATCTAAGCCCCGCCCCCTCAGAACAGGAAGTGCTTTTTTTTCCATGGAAAGCTGCCTTTCTGGCTCACTGCACCTAATCAACATGATTCTGTGTTGGATGACAGATAACATGTTAGTCTCACTTGCTTTAAAGCGCCAAGAGTCTTCTGTAGAGGGCGTGGCCGTGGGACCGCGGCGAAGCAGAGGTAACGCCGCCGCCATACGTTTGGCTCTAGATTCCACATCGTTCAGCCCAGCTGCACCAAACTCACTAGGATGCATCCTTATCCATCCCCGAACAGGAATCCATAACAGTCGTTGATGGGCGTGGCCTAATTTCTCTACAGCGCCCCCTAGAAATTTTTAAATGATCAGCCCCAAGCCATGCTTTAACCTAGAATTATGAAACTTGGTACACATGTGTATCATATCAGGACCTACAAAAAAGTCTCTTGGAGCCATGGTGCAAACCCAACAGGAAGTCGGCCATTTTGGATCAAAATCAGCCATTTCCTCTTTTTCATAGACATCGCATCTGATCTATCTCCTCCTGCAGCTTTTGAGATAGAGACTTCAAACTCAGTCAGCAGAGACTTGAGACATTAAAGATGAAAAGTTATCGTAGGAATTTTTCTATGTCAAAGCATGTGGGCGTGGCTAAGTCCCAAACTTTGACTATTCGCCATGAAACATCAAGATGCAATAACTTCCACATAGAAGGTCACAGCTGCATCAGACTTCCTATGTCTCATTATAGACCAGCCTTCATCATAGTTAGGTGGTCGATTGATGACATCACCCTAGCCCCGCCCACTTCCGACAGGAACTAACCTCTTTCTTCAATTGTATGTCTTACTTTTACTCTCTAATTCTTATGGGTTTCATCCTGTGCAGGCTGACATGAAATGAAATGATGATGAACTCTGCCGTGATGAACTCTACTGACCCGTGGGGGCGTGGCTAAGTCCCAAACTTTGAATATACATCATGAAACATGAATGTGAAATTACTTCCTAATGCCAGGTCACAGCTGCATCAGACTTTCTATGTGTCATTATAGACCAGCCATCATGACAGTTAGGTGGTCGATTGATGACATAACATTAGCCCCGCCCACTTCCGACAGGAAGTCACCTGTTTTTTCTACTGTATGTCTTACTTTTTCTCTCTAATTCTTATGGGTTTCATCCTGTCCTGACTGACATAAAATGAAATGATGATGAACTTATTGATGATGAACTCATTGATGATGAACTCATTGATGATGTACTCTACTGACCCGTGGGGGCGTGGCAAAATGGCTGTCCCTCGTAATATGCATACGTTCGTCTCGTATTCACAAACGCATCATCCGATTTGCACCAGACATTGTATGAGTGACACTTGTGAACCTCTAAGGAGCCCAATAGAGTTTAATTGCGATTTGACTCCACTGCGCACCAAGGTTAATCAAACACCTGTGTCTCCTTGCGATATTAGCTGATCTACACCAGATTTTTGTGCATTGTCTGGGAGCAATGTCGAACATGACAGGGTGACTATCTTCAGGGCGGGTTTGGCAGCTCCGTGAGAGCAAGGAAGTGGCTGGGGGTAGGCGGTGGCTGGGGTGACATGGTGCTGAGGGGAGGCAGTGGCTGGGGGGAGGTGGTGCTGAGGGGAGGCGGTGGCTGGGGGGAGGCGGTGCTGGAACATCCGCGGTGGCTAGGCTTGAGCGGCGCTTGGCTGCGAGGGCCGCTTGAGGCTCCGCGGAGCTTTAATTAGGCCCGAGCAGCTAAGCGCTGCGAGAGCCTATTGAAACCTTGCTGTTTCTTATTATTATAGTTCTTCAGCCAAATGAATTGGCTTTTTGGGGGCTTTATCATATTCAAAAACTCACCAAACTTGGCGGGGGCATAGAGCCCGTGTAAAATTTACGTATTTTAAGGTCCCCGGAAAAATCGCAAAAGAAACGGCTCAGTGGCGCCACCTAGCAACTTTCAAAAGACCCTTTCCTATTCACTTACTTTATCGTACAGACTTGAAACTTGGTACACTTGTAGAGCTCCCCAAGCCACTCTGAATTTACAATTAATGTCATAGTGCAAGTATCACAGATTGTCGGCCATTTTGGATTGAAGTTCCGATTTTGACCCGATTTTGGCCGTTTACAGGGTTCGCATTTGATCGAACTTGTCCTAGGGATTTCGATCGATCGGCTTCAAACTCGGTCAGATCGTTCATAAGGCATGGCCGATCCAAAGTTATCGTAGGTTTGCGTTTTCGGGCTTGCTGAAGGGGTCTTTCCGGGGGTCAAAGGTCACCGATTCGCCATGAAACATCAAACTGTTATAACTCTTTGAAAAAAACTCATAGAAGCACCAAACTTTCAGTGATTGATCATCATGGGATGCTCTACAATACCCAACGGTCAAATGATGACGTCACTTAGGCCACGCCCCCTGAGAACAGGAAGTGTCATTTTTCACGCTGAACGGTCGCTATCTGACCCCTTTGACCTAATCGAGGTGAAACTGTGTCCACAGACAGAAAACATGTTGGTGTGTTGAGGATTCCAAGCCAAGCTCATTTGAATCCAGCAGGTGGGCGTGGCGGCGTGGCGAAGTGACCCTAAACGCCGTGTCCTTACGTTTGGCTGTGGATTCCACAATTTTGAGGCCAGCTGCACCAAACTTGACATGAGTGATCCTGGTAGGGTCCCCTACGATCCTATGTTGTCATAGTCTGACGTCATCTAAGCCCCGCCCCCTCAGAACAGGAAGTGCTTTTTTTTCCATGGAAAGCTGCCTTTCTGGCTCACTGCACCTAATCAACATGATTCTGTGTTGGATGACAGATAACATGTTAGTCTCACTTGCTTTAAAGCGCCAAGAGTCTTCTGTAGAGGGCGTGGCCGTGGGACCGCGGCGAAGCAGAGGTAACGCCGCCGCCATACGTTTGGCTCTAGATTCCACATCGTTCAGCCCAGCTGCACCAAACTCACTAGGATGCATCCTTATCCATCCCCGAACAGGAATCCATAACAGTCGTTGATGGGCGTGGCCTAATTTCTCTACAGCGCCCCCTAGAAATTTTTAAATGATCAGCCCCAAGCCATGCTTTAACCTAGAATTATGAAACTTGGTACACATGTGTATCATGTCAGGACCTACAAAAAAGTCTCTTGGAGCCATGGTGCAAACCCAACAGGAAGTCGGCCATTTTGGATCAAAATCAGCCATTTCCTCTTTTTCATAGACATCGCATCTGATCTATCTCCTCCTGCAGCTTTTGAGATAGAGACTTCAAACTCAGTCAGCAGAGACTTGAGACATTAAAGATGAAAAGTTATCGTAGGAATTTTTCTATGTCAAAGCATGTGGGCGTGGCTAAGTCCCAAACTTTGACTATTCGCCATGAAACATCAAGATGCAATAACTTCCACATAGAAGGTCACAGCTGCATCAGACTTCCTATATCTGACTACAGACCACCCCTCATCACATTGAGATGGTCAGTTGATGACATCACCTTAACCCCGCCCACTTCCGACAGGAAGTCACCTGTTTTTTCTATTGTATGTCTTACTTTTACTCTCTAAGTCATATGGGTTTCATCCGGTGTAGGCTGACATGACATGAAATGATGATGAACTCTGCCGTGATGAACTCTACTGACCCGTGGGGGCGTGGCTAAGTCCCAAACTTTGAATATACATCATGAAACATGAATGTGAAATTACTTCCTAATGCCAGGTCACAGATGCATCAGACTTTCTATGTCTCATTATAGACCAGCCCTCATCACAGTTAGGTGGTCGATTGATGACATCACCTTAGCCCCGCCCACTTCCGACAGGAAGTCACCTGTTTTTTATACTGTATGTCTTACTTTTACACTCTAAAACATGTTGGTGTGTCATGGATTCCAACCCTGTGCACACTGACATAACATGAGATGATGATGAACTCTGTCAATGCCTACAGACCCGTGGGGGAGTGGCAAAATGGCTGTCCCTCGCCATATGCATACGATCGTCTCTTATTCACAAACGCATCATCCTATTTGCACCAGACTTTTTATCAGTGAAACTTCTGAACCTCTGAGGAGCCCAATACAGTTTAATTGCAATTTGACTCCACTGCGCCCCCTAGGTTAATCAAACAGCTGTATCTCCTTGCCACATGGCCCAATCTGCTCCAGATTTTGGGTGCATGGCCAGTGAACGCTGCCGAAGACATCGAAGCGGATCGCATGGAGGACGGCGCGCGAGCGTCGGCGGTGGCCGGCGGGAGGCGGTGCTGGAACATCCGCGGTGGCTATAGGCTTGAGCGGCGCTTGGCTGCGAGGGCCGCTTGAGGCTCCGCGGAGCTTTAATTATTATTATAGTTCTTGTGCCAAATGAATTGGCTTTTTGGGGGCTTTATCATATTCAAAAACTCACCAAACTTGGCGGGGGCATAGAGCCCGGTGCGAAATTTTGTATTTTATGGTCGTTGCAAAAATCGCAAAAGAAACGGCTCAAGGGCGCCACCTAGCAACTTTCAAAGGACCCTTTCCTATTCACTTACTTTATCGTAGAGACTTGAAACTTGGTACACTTGTACAGCTCCCCAAAACACTCTGAATTTACAATTAATGTCATAGTGCAAGTATCACAGATTGTCGGCCATTTTGGATTAAAGTTCCGATTTTGACCCGATTTTGGGCGTTTGCAGGGTTCGCATTTGATCGAACTTGTCCTAGGGATTTCGATCGATCGGCTTCAAACTCGGTCAGATCGTTCATAAGGCATGGCCGATCCAAAGTTATCGTAGGTTTGCGTTTTCGGGCTTGCTGAAGGGGTCTTTCCGGGGGTCAAAGGTCACCGATTCGCCATGAAACATCAAACTGTTATAACTCTTTGAAAAAAACTGATAGAGGCACCAAACTTTCAGTGATTGATCATCATGGGATGCTCTACAATACCCAACGGTCAAATGATGACGTCACTTAGGCCACGCCCCCTGAGAACAGGAAGTGTCATTTTTTACGCTGAACGGTCGCTATCTGACCCCTTTGACCTAATCAAGGTGAAACTGGGTCCACAGACAGAAAACATGTTGGTGTGTTGAGGATTCCAAGCCCAGCTCATTTGAATCCAGCAGGTGGGCGTGGCGGCGTGGCGAAGTGACCCTAAACGCCGTGTCCTTACGTTTGGCTGTGGATTCCACAATTTTGAGGCCAGCTGCACCAAACTTGACATGAGTGATCCTGGTAGGGTCCCCTACGATCCTATGTCGTCATAGTCTGACGTCATCTAAGCCCCGCCCTCTCAGAACAGGAAGTGCTTTTTTTTCCATGGAAAGCTGCCTTTCTGGCTCACTGCACCTAATCAACATGATTCTGTGTTGGATGACAGATAACATGTTAGTCTCACTTGCTTTAAAGCGCCAAGAGTCTTCTGTAGAGGGCGTGGCCGTGGGACCGCGGCGAAGCAGAGGTAACGCCGCCGCCATACGTTTGGCTCTAGATTCCACATCGTTCAGCCCAGCTGCACCAAACTCACTAGGATGCATCCTTATCCATCCCCGAACAGGAATCCATAACAGTCGTTGATGGGCGTGGCCTAATTTCTCTACAGCGCCCCCTAGAAATTTTTAAATGATCAGCCCCAAGCCATGCTTTAACCTAGAATTATGAAACTTGGTACACATGTGTATCATGTCAGGACCTACAAAAAAGTCTCTTGGAGCCATGGTGCAAACCCAACAGGAAGTCGGCCATTTTGGATCAAAATCAGCCATTTCCTCTTTTTCATAGACATCGCATCTGATCTATCTCCTCCTGCAGCTTTTGAGATAGAGACTTCAAACTCAGTCAGCAGAGACTTGAGACATTAAAGATGAAAAGTTATCGTAGGAATTTTTCTATGTCAAAGCATGTGGGCGTGGCTAAGTCCCAAACTTTGACTATTCGCCATGAAACATCAAGATGCAATAACTTCCACATAGAAGGTCACAGCTGCATCAGACTTCCTATATCTGACTACAGACCACCCCTCATCACATTGAGATGGTCAGTTGATGACATCACCTTAACCCCGCCCACTTCCGACAGGAAGTCACCTGTTTTTTCTATTGTATGTCTTACTTTTACTCTCTAAGTCATATGGGTTTCATCTGGTGTAGGCTGACATGACATGATATGATGATGAACTCTCCCATGATGAACTCGACTGACCCGTGGGGGCGTGGCTAAGTCCCAAACTTTGACTATACAGCATGAAACATGAATGTGAAATAACTTCCAAATGCCAGGTCAGAGCTGCATCAGACTTTCTATGTCTCATTATAGATAAGCCCTCATCACAGTTATGTGGTCGATTGATGACATCACCCTTGCCCCGCCCACTTCCGACAGGAAGTGACCTGTTTTTTCTACTGTATGTCTTACTTTTTCTCTCTAATTCTTATGGGTTTCATCCTGTGCAGACTGACATGAAATGAAATGATGATGAACTCTGCCGTGATGAACTCTACTGACCCGTGGGGGCGTGGCTAAGTCCCAAACTTTGAATATACATCATGAAACATGAATGTGAAATTACTTCCTAATGCCAGGTCACAGATGCATCAGACTTTCTATGTCTCATTATAGACCAGCCCTCATCACAGTTAGGTGGTCGATTGATGACATCACCTTAGCCCCGCCCACTTCCGACAGGAAGTCACCTGTTTTTTATACTGTATGTCTTACTTTTACACTCTAAAACATGTTGGTGTGTCATGGATTCCAACCCTGTGCAGACTGACATAACATGACATGATGATGAACTCTGTCAATGCCTACTGACCCGTGGGGGAGTGGCAAAATGGCTGTCCCTCGCCATATGCATACGATCGTCTCTTATTCACAAACGCATCATACTATTTGCACCAGACTTTTTATGAGTGAAACTTGTGAACCTCTGAGGAGCCCAATACAGTTTAATTGCAATTTGACTCCACTGCGCCCCCTAGGTTAATCAAACAGCTGTATCTCCTTGCCACATGGCCCAATCTGCTCCAGATTTTGGGTGCATGGCCAGTGAACGCTGCCGAAGACATCGAAGCGGATCGCATGGAGGACGGCGCGCGAGCGTCGGCGGTGGCCGGCGGGAGGCGGTGCTGGAACATCCGCGGTGGCTATAGGCTTGAGCGGCGCTTGGCTGCGAGGGCCGCTTGAGGCTCCGCGGAGCTTTAATTATGTTTGTGTCACAATAATAATTTATTATTTTTAGTCTCAATTTTTGTTTTAGTTTCAAGTTTTTTGGGTTGTAATTTTTTTTACTTTTGAACAAACTTTATGGCTCTGTTTTAGCTCCATACGGCTGTGCTTTCTATTTCATTCTCTGTCCATCCCTAGCTGTATGAACCACGACCCCAGTGACCTCTGACCCCTCTCCACCAGCTCCAATGTGAGAAGTTTTGTCAGTTTATGTAAAATCAGCAGTTTCCTGCTCAGTAGGAAATAAAAGCCTCAAACGAACCGTTGCTGTGGTTTATCGTTTTCCGTCAGTCGGGAATTCAGTCTCTCATGACTTCGTTCCAGGAAATAAAATGGATAAATCAGAAATATGAAAGCCCCAGGTAAGCTGAGCCTGAAGTTTAATGTTGTTTTTGTTGAAGACGGTTTTCATTCTGGAGCCATTAAAGGTAATTTTCTCTCAGATTAAACCACCTGTGGCCACGAAGCTGCAGGTTCAGACCAACGGTGCCTTAAAGGGAAACTGATTTCTATAATCCTGGATTTTTTAGCTGTTTGAACAAATATTTTAAATAAATCTCTTTTTTATCTGATTGCTAAAAGTCAGAAATTATTTTGATACTTTCGTTTAAATAGTTGATGAGTCAACTTGATCCAAACTGGGAAGAAACCAGTTAACCAAACCGTTTTTGGACTGGAGGAGCTGGAACTATTTACAGTTTATTTTTAAAGTGGCAGAATCATCAAAAATCTACTTTTTTTAATCTTCCCATAATGTTTTCATGTTTTTCCCTCATCAGAAACAATCCTGCAGTATTGCTTTGATTCCTTCATGTTTGACAAATCCTTTCATCTCCATGGCAACCATTCAGCTGTCCAAAGAGCCTATTTGAACCTAGCCCCGCCTCCAAGGCGCAGCTCCTCCCCCATTCAGCTCCTTCAAACTAGCCAGCAGAAATTAGCAAACAGCTCATTGTAGGAGCTGCTGCTCAGAGCAACGATGGAAAAAACGTTAAAGGGTTAATAGAGGAGCCATATTGGGACGACTTCCTGGAGGCGGAGCATCAGGAAGAGCAGAAGTTCTTAAAGAGACAGACGCCCAATTAATAAATCAGGTCATATTTGATATTTTCAGCATTTTTATAACAACTGAAGGTAACATATTTACTGGCTGTGCTACAAAATGACACCATGTGTCTGGAAAACGCATGACACTGGCCCTTTAAGAAGATAATCATTGAAAGATAACATTTAACACTCCTATGTTTGAGATGAACAATTTTTTACTTTTCAAACTAAGAAAAGGTTTTGTCTAGAAAATTCTGAGGTTTTTCTAGCAATTATTTGACTTCAAATTCGGATATTTCCGTTTTGTTCTACAATTTTTTCTATTAAATTAAACTGAAATTTATGAGGTTTTTTTGCAGTTTTTTCCCTTTTGGAGCTCAGAAATTTTTTTCTGAAAAATTTCTGAGACTAATCCTAAAATGTTTGAGATTTTTGCTGGAAAGAATAAAGAATAAAAAAAGCATTTGGTACAAAGTTTACTGATCAAATAATGAATCATTTAATGTTGACAAATTACATCATCAGACGGACCAAAATATAAAGTTATAAAGTGGAGATTTTAATATTTTAAGGACCAAAATTAGAATAATTTATAAAAATAGCAAAATAACAAAATCAACGAAAAGAAAATGTTTCCAAATCAGTTTCAATAAAAAACTGATGAAACTTTAACAGAATCTGCAGCTGCGTGTCACGATCCGTGTTTCTGTGTTTATTTTGGAGATTTCCTGTGTCCAGTCCTGTTTTCCTGTGAGTCTCTGTCCTGTCCTCCCCGTTGATTGTTTCCCAGGTGTGTCTCATCCCCTTGATTACCCCGTGTGTATTTAAACCCACCTGTTGTCCTCGGCGGATCTTTGTCAGATGTTCTTCGTGCTGTTCCCTGTTGCTCTGTTTACCTGGATTATCACCATTAAACTCTTCATCTTCACCTTCAACCTGGGTCTGCCTGCGTCCCTATCCTCACCACAACAAACCACATCATGACAGAGTGTCTGTCTGGTGAGTTTTGGTTAAAACATGTTTGATTTTCATTCAGTGTAATTAAATCCAGATTTACTCAAGTAAGAGAAGAAATACTTCAGAATAAAATTACTCACGTAAAAGTGAAAAGTACAACGTAAAATACTCCTAAAAGTAATTTTTTTTCAAAAAGGTTAATCAAGTAAATATAGTTACTACCCAACTCTGCCAATTTGTGATTTATATAAATAATAAAGTTGTAGTAAACACTTCACGTCATGCGTTTTAATGCAGTTTAAAGTTGATTCTTGGACGAATAAAAACCGCAAACCTTCCGGAGAGCATCCCGCAGTTCCCGCCCGGTGAGTCCTGCGTGCCCCGGTCCGGGTCCACTCCCTCCATTCACGGCCGCTGCGCGCCCAGAATAGCCCGGCTCGGCTGAAAAAAGCCGGAGCGCCGGGAGGAAGTGACATGCTCTCCTCCACTACTCACTGCTGGAGATTAGCGCGCAGGCAGGCAGCTGTAATCTGCTTCAGCACCGCGGCCACAGACGCCGCCTGGCCATGAATCCTCCCCAAAGTTCCCTGGAAGGGAACCGCCGCGGACCCAAACCTCATTAAAACAAGTTCGTGTGGATACGGAAGCAAAAGTTCGGCTGGAAATGTATTTATGATTATTAGAAACCAGAAAATCCCGGGACAGCTGCCTCAGATTTGGGAACTTGAAGGAATCTGATGATCAGGTGAATAGAAGCGGATTTTTTTAAGGAAGCGGAGGAGAAGGCTGTGCGCTCGGAACCGGACCGGACCGTGAGGATGGAGATCCGGCCGGACAGGTTCAAAGCTGTGGCAGCGAAGACTCTGGGGAAGATTTACGGGTAGGTCGATCCTCTGAATGCCTAAAACTGATACATAAGGCGAAAACCGAAGTTATCGCGATCAGCCGCAGGGCCGGTCCGATGTGGCGGCGGCCCTGGGCGGAGTATTACCTGGGGGCGCCCAGTTCTCCTCTACAGGATTTTACATTTCTGTTAAACAAGTAGCTGGGTTAAAGAGGTAATTTAGAGCATTTTATTATTTTCATAAAGGTAACTATGAATATTAATCAACATTAATTCATCGTGTAAATATGACGAATTTAGCCAGAGTGACTAACTTTCTACTTTATGTTGATTTTTAAAATATTTTTTATATTTAATTTCCATATTTGTTCTGAAAACTTTCATTCAGAGATTTATTTATCCTTTCCTGTTCTGGTATTGATACATTTTAGCTGCTTTTTGATGCATTTGTGTTTTGTAACCTTTAAAACAAAAAAAGGCAGGAGATCCAACTTGATTTGTTGCAAATAATCAAATTAAGGTTATCCTAGTAAATATCTTACGTTTATTAAGTTGTCATGTTAAAGAAACGTAAATTAAGTTTGACATGTAAATTATTATTTTTTTTTTTTTAGTTGGAGCGCCATTCTTTTTTTTTTCAGTGTAATGTTTCATGATTTTCCCAACTCAGATTTGTAATTATTACCTTTAATTTGTCACCTTTGGTCAAACTTGTGCTCGTCTGACTGAATCCAATCTCTCAAACTGTGCTTTGCCTCTGGTCTGACCGATAAGAGCAGTGAAGGAGATCAGGATGTCCTCAGGCCTGGATTATCTGACACATCTGCATTTATGCTGCGACTCCAGAACTTTCTGGTCCATTCTGAGCGTTGAAACCCAAACTGAAGCTCCAATCTGCAGGTTGGAGTAAAATTAGCCGCCGCCTCTTCCTGGGATCCAGGAACAGAATCTGGTTTCATCGCAGGCAGAAATGTCCTTTCGGGGAAAGATGAAACGTCGGATCGATTTTTTTGGATCAATTTCTGCTGCTTTATGCCGTAGCGGCATAAAGCAATGACTGCAGGTTTATCACACAAATTAATCATATTTCAGTTAAAACTCAGAATGTTTAGGTCTGGATTAATACATAAACTTCAGGGATTGTGCTGCAGATTAGCAGATTTAATGACAGATTATGACTAAAGGCAGCAGAAATCTGACACGGAGTCATAAAAGGCTAAAGGGACTCCTCTGTAAAAACCTCAACACTTGCACTGTAAAAAATCTTGCTTCCTGTGAAAATTAGACGTTTCAACGGCACTAAAAATATGTAAGATAAGTTTCAGTGATTGAAGTCGCAGCTGAATTACATCATCTGTTAAATCTACAGAAATAAGTTTTAATTTTGTGTAAAAGCTACAGCACAAAGTGACATGAATGTTTAGTATTTTAAAAAGTTTTTCTGGTATTTGAATGAAACATTAACAGAATTGTTTTGTTATGACTATTACAATATTTTCCTGTTTTATTTTTACCACCATTTGTAGCTTTCAGAAATAAATTGGATTATATTCAAATTGTTGCTGTGAAAACAAACATCTTGTTTAAAATATTTATCTATTTTGGGGGCACAAGTGTTTATTTTTTTAATTGTAAATTTATACACCAACTAGTGCATACAAAACAAACATTACAGACTAACAGAGGTATCTTATTTTTTTAAAAATTCCAGTTACTGACTGATTTTCATTTCTGTTTTGTTTTTCTGTAATCTTTGTTTTGATTGATCTAGGGCCACTGATATTTGTGTATTGGGAAAGAAGGAGAAATAAAGATTAAAAAAAATATATACCAGACTTCAGAATAACTAAAGAACGTTTTATAATTTTATTAATGGCTTTTCTCATTTCCTCCCAAAAACATTCACATTATGATAGTTTTCTGCTGTGATTCTACATCGTTTTAATGTAAACTCCGCGGTCATTTTTTACAGTGTAGGGGTAAAGGGGAGAAGTCCGGAGCATTTTCAGGAATCTGAGAGCATGGAGGTTATCGATGGACTCGCCTTTCTCCCTCCTGGGATTTGATGCAGCGTCTCAACTCTTAAATCCTCTCCAGAAATAGCCTCTCCTCTCCAAGCTGTCGGCCTGCGTAAATCCCCGCAGGATGTACACCTGGGCCGATCTCTCTCTCCCGACGGCCCCTCCCTCCGCGGGACGCCCAACTACCGGGATTAGTCCTCTCCATTAAACGGCAGCAGGCTGTAAACCGTCACTTCCGCCCGGCGCACGTGCGCCCAGGTGCGCCGCGTAACGCGCGTGGGAGGCTGCTGGTCAGGCGGTCCGGTTGGGACTTCCTGGTTTGGACCAAATCCCGCCAGGCGTCACTCTCTGTGTCAATGATTCAAAACTGATCATCCAACTCAGAGTACAGTAACTAGTCACATTTACTCAGTTACATTTATACATGAGTAACGTTTTGGGGAAAAAAAACTTTTAGGAGTAATTTTACTACGTTGTACTTTTTTACTTTTACTCAAGTAATTTTATTATGAAGTAATAAAATTCCAATAATGATTTAACAGTAAAGTAATAACTATACTATGAATAATCATTACTTTTACTCAAGTAAAATTTCTAGGTACCTACTGTGAAAAACTTCACTGAATGAATATTTGTCTTGTTTTAACCAAAGAATCACCAAGCGCGCGCGCACACACACACACACACACACACACACACACACCTGCAGCTTCTGTTAAAGTTTCATGAGTTTTATTTTGAAAGAAACTGATTTGTAAAAAAGTTTCTTTTGCCTGATTTTCTTATTTTGCCATTTGTATCGATTGTTTTCATTTTTGTCGTTAAAATACTCAACCTTCCACATAACTTTATATTTCGGTCTGTTTAATGACGCAATTTTAAAATATTAAATTAATTTTGATCAGTTAAGCCTACTAAGTGTTTGAGTTTTTACCAAATACTTTACTCTTGAGTAATTTATTGGACGGATAAGTTTTACATTTATTTGAGTAAAACATGTTGAAGAAGCGATGCTACTTTGGTACCTCCGGATGTTTGAACCAACCTGCACCGGAAGTGGTTCTTCTGTCTTTAGCGTCATCGCCTCTGACCCTGATTCTCGGTTCTGGTTCGGGTCTGAACGGCAGAACTGCGCAGCTCGGGCTCCGTTCTTCAGGTGTGACATCCAGCAGAAGGTCAGGTGGCTTTCAGGGATTACAGCGGATTTTCCTGAAAGGTCAGCGATGAACAGTCACCGCAGATTAGCTTCATGCTAACAAATATGGCGCCTAGGAGAAAATATCCAAACACATTGAAGGTCTGTTCTCTCAAACTGCGAATATTTTATTGGCGATTTATGTTGTGCTGTGTGATAATTGTGAAAGGGAAGGAAATGGTTTCAAAGTGATTTTATTAACAAAATTTTCTGTTTTATAATCTTTGGAAAATATGGATTTCTTTTTCGCGCCGAAGTGATCCGCCATTTTGTTTTCCAGCGTGTATTTATTTAATTTGGTTTATTTATTTTTCAATCAACATGAATACGTCACATAAACATGTCGGGTTTTGCCAGAGGCTAATTTTCATCTGTAGTTTCCTACCAGGTTGATGGAAGAGATGAAGAAAAAAAAAATGAACATGAATGACAACATAAGTCATCTATGATTAGACAGTTTTTATTGAATAGGTAAAATTTGTGTAATTTACAGTTAAACTTGATCATAAAAAATCCAAATAAAAACAAATCTAAATGATACAAAAATGCAAAAACTTCATTTAAAAATTATAAGTTAAAAATATGAATAGAATTGTGATTATCTAGTAACCACTGCTTAACCATTGTCCTAAAACAGTTAAAATGTTTTTTTAAAACAGTTTTTATTTTTAATGGTTTTTTTAAATTCAGGTAGAGTCCCAGATGGGTTGATTAAAATAAAAGCATTTTTTAAAAACAAATATTTTCTGTCATTTGTAATAACAAAAGAAAGCGAGAAAAACCCAAATCAACTAAAATTGGAAATCAGATTTAATCTGATGTTTCATTTTTAAATATGATCCAAAATGTAACAAATTAATAAAATGAGGCATAAAATTATGTAGTTCAGCCAGAAATTTGCACATTTACTAAGTGTCATAAAAGTTCTGCACTTTATGCAAAATAACAGTTTGTTTATGGCATCGTTTATTATTGATTCAGACTAATGCTTCAAATGAAAAGTGCTGACCCAGGCAAGCTGAGAGCAGATAGAAGTTAAATTTATTTAAGAATATTACCTGGTTTTATTTTCTTCTACATTACAATGTTTCACAGTAACTGATGGTCTGTTTGATAGAGGCAGAAAAATGTGAAGTAATATGACAATAAGGTGAATATTTGTGGTGGAAACAGACCAGGAAGTGATTGTTGGAGAGAGAGATGCTCTGTGGATTGTTGGTGGTAAAGCCGGGTGAAGATGAGGAGGAGGCAGGAAGGAGGAAGAGGGACCCGCCCGGACAAAAATAGACCGAGTGAGCCAGAGATGGCCTATTAATAATTTAACATGGAGAATCATCAATACTTCATCACCGCTGAGGATTGTTGCAACCTTTAAGCACACTCAAAGTAACTCTGCATTATGATTGCAAGGCTTTTATTTCTCCCTGTTTTATGAGTTGATTGAAAAGATCTGACATTTCGTTTTTACAGCGTCTTCAGACAGAAAAACTAAAACCAGCATCATGACAGACGCCTTCAGCCATTAGAGCGTAAAACAAAATGCAGGCCTCAAAAATATTTAGCTAGGAATAAACAAAGAAATTATTCAATGTATTTGACTCCAAAATAAATCAGGTGAATGACTTTGATTAAATGGAACAGAAAATGACTCGTATATAGTTGATAAAAATAATTAATTTTTGAACACAAAAAGATAGAACCAAGAGAAATAACAGAGATACAGAGGCACCCCAGAAAATCTTCAACTTTCAAGGGACAAAACTAAAAAACAAAAGGTGATATTTTATTAATTCATTTATTCATGCATTGGGCTTTATTTATTATTTTTTGTCTTTATTGAAGATGATGCCTTTCTATGACAAGAACATGTTTCTCTTGGGAGAGAGACATTTTTCACGTAGGGGCCGTGGCCCCCTCTGCTCCCCCTTTTGGGGCCGTCACTGTTGTCAGTGGAACATAAAAATCTTTAAAATGAAAACTAGAGATCAGGGGAAAATCTAAAACTAAATGAAAACAGGAACCTGAAGGCTCCAGCTGGAGGCGACAAGTGGAGGATCTGACAAAGAGCGGGCTAACAGAGAGCGATTAAAGCTGGGGAGGGTGACTACAGGTCCTCAAGTGAGGAAACGGGAGAACAAAATGGCCGAAAATACGGATTCCTGTCTATTAATGACGTTTCTACAGTCGTCTAGTAACTAGAACCACAAACATCGACCCAGTTTTACTGAGAGGCAAAACGGATAATCCACCCAAAACGTCACGTAAAACCTTTTTATGTTTGTATCTACAATAATATAAAATGTTACTTTAGTTTGTTATTGAGCTGATAAACTTTAAAAAAGGCAGAAAAACTTAGTTTTAAAATATTTTTGCAGCCCCTCTGCACTTTCAACGTATCGATTTTGTCCCTGATGTTTGGACATCATTTCCTGAAAGAGTCCAATAAAAACTAATTAGATTGTCACTATTACTGCACGTTTAATGTGGAACAACCAATTACCAGTTTTACGGCGTGGTTACTTTTTCACACAATGCCAGGCCACTTTATAAATAAAATGATGATTTTTAAACAGATTTTTCCTTTCTGATGTATCTGGTGTTAAAATTAGTTGATCTGAAACATTAAAAAAGCAAAAAAATTGCAAGTAAAATCGTTTTCATGCCACAGTTTGTCGTTCATATTGGAAGTGATATGAAGAGGTTTCTGCTCAGTGTTTCACATGTCATGGTTCATTTATGGCTCCTTGGATACATATTTGATGTTTTTCAGACGGGAGGCAGAAAAAGGTCAGAGCTTCTCAGGAAACGTGAAGAAGAGGAGAAACACGTTGGTGTTAAACTCTGCAGTTACCAACACCTTCTCTGGCGTTAGGAGCCGGTTCTGTCAGGAGATAAATGTGTGCAAAGCAAAAACCAAAATATATCAACACCTCCAGGAGAAGTAAGAAACAAACGCTGGTGTTTCCCTGGTGAGGCTCAGAATATCCACTCAGCCTGACAGAAAACATCTGCCGTCCAGACGGTTCCTAAGCAGCCAGCAGATGAATGCTGCATGCTGGGAAAACATCAGATTCTCTGGAAGACAGTGGTGGGCGCGGCTAACAAAACGCTAGCTACGCTACCCCTGAAGCACTAGTCATGAACATTAGCAATGCTAACGTTAAATTGCTACACCAACACAGTGTTTAGCGGAAGCTAATGCTAAAGTGCTAACTTCAACTCAGGTTATATCAGACTGCGGCCCGAAGCTCCAGTTTTCATCTTGGAATTATAATTTAATCTACGACATGTTGGAGTCATTATAGATTAAAATAAGAAACATTTCTGCCAAAACAAAATTACTGCCAAATGTATTTCTGAGATTAATCTCAAAATTAGTGGGATTTTTTCTAGCATGTTTTTTCTTCACTTTTCAAACTCGTACATTTTCGAGGGTTTTTGTAGGAAATTTCTGAGATGAATCCCAAAATTAACATTTCCTTTTATGTTTATTCCAATTTTTTCTTTCTTCCTCTGTTAGATACTTTATTTATGTTTATATCTTGTTCTGAACTGTGCAGGTCTTATTTTGTTCCCGTTTGTTATAAAGTTATTTTAAGAGAGAAAAAGAGGAGAGGAAAAGGAAGTGCTGCATAAGTGGCCTAAAGTCACTTCAAAATAAAAGCCTTAATGTTAAATGTTTAACTCCAAGTAAAATTTAACTTCCTTGAGTTACTTTGGTTAAATTCTAATAATATGGTAAATAGTCTTTTTTTCAGTTTCTTATAAAATCAGAAGTTTTAGTAAAATTTGGGCTGGTGTTTGTTTTACTGTTTGATAAAATCGAAGATGGAGAATGCTTAGCTAACTGTTGCCATAGTTACATTCAACTTTATTCAACTGAAAGTTTAGAAAACAGCCGAGTAAATTATCAGTTTAGAAAATAATTTGGGCAGAGTCGGGTAGCAGCTAATTATATTTACTGTTACATTTATTTAAGTAGCTTTTTATAAAGAAAACAAAAAAGTCCTTTTCGGAGTATTTTTACTACGCTGAACTTTTTACTTTTACTCGAGTAATTTCATTATGAAGTATTTGTTTTTCTTGAGTGAAACTTCTGGGTTTTCTTCCCACTGAATGAAAACCAAACATGTTTTAACCACCAGACTCGCCTGCAGCTTCTGTCCAAGTTTCTGAAGTTTTTATTGAAGCTGATTTGGAAAAATAATTTTTTGCCTCATTTTATTTTTGTTACTTATATGAGTTAATGTTTTTCTGGTTGTTAAAATTTCCTCTTAACTTTATATTTCGGTCCGTCTGATGTAGGGCTGAAACGATTCCTCGAATGATTCGAGTACCTCGATTACTAAAATTCCTCGAGGAAAATTTTCCTGCCTCGAAGCTTCGTTAATTTATGTTTTATTAGTTAGCGCACCGTGTTCCGGCCGGGACTTCATTTGCGTTGCGCGGAGCTCTCACTTCCGCCTCTGAGTTGTTGACAAAAGCTAAGTCTCAGCGGCATAAAGTCCAATCTTCAAGATTGGCCCGTGGGGATTTTATTGATTGATGATAATGCCCGACTTTTTATCGTGTTTGGGGAACCAATAAGCATCCTTAACATGACTGGGGGAATGCCTGGAGTACGGCAGCATTTCTCCTCCGGGGCTGCTGGTTGAAAGCGAACGGCGGGAAGAGCGCTGAGGTGAGCGGATAGCCTGAACAGGGCGGGCGGCTGAGTAGCTGATGCTTACCGTGTAAATGTAGCTTTACCGACGAACCGCACAATAAATTTCATATCCCGGTCTGAAGAAACGGGTGGCGGAGCGCATCGTACATGGCTGGTAGATGAGTTTCTGAGTGTGACCAGTGAAGGTGTCGTAAATATCCCGTATTGCTTCCCCCCGTGTTCGTCCCCCGGTCTAACGGTTCGTCAGTCCGCTGGTCTATTTCCTCCCCTCCACCCCATCTTACGTTCGTTCATTCGCCCTCTCCTCCCACTCCAGGCGGCATTTCCCGTATTTTCAAACCCAAAGCGTGACAGGTTAGGTGGCAAGGTGAGTTTAATTAATCTATTAAACTCACTGAAGATGAATACATAAACTAAAAGCTGGATTGTAGACATTTTTTATAAGCATATTTGTGAGCCTGCCTCTTTGTTATTAAATTCAATATAATTTCAGATTTTTCTATAACTTTTCTTCTGGTTAACTTAGAAAGTGAGCTATTATTGTTACAGGTTAGTTTTCTAAACTACAAAAAAGCAACTGTTAGGGATGCTCAAATATGAAAAATTGGACTGATATTGATATCTGATAGTAACACCGGTATTATGCCAGATTTACCAATATTTCATTTTATAATTTTTTTTATCCGATTACTCGATTAATCGTAAGAATAATCGATAGATTACTCGATTACTAAAATATTCGTTTACAACAGCCCTAGTCTGATGTCATTTTTAAATGATTGATAATTTGATCAGTTACTCAGACTTTTTACCAAATACTTTCTTTCTCCTGAGCCATTTCTGCTTTTTACTCTTAGCTGAGTAAAAATAAATAGTTCTTCTTTTACTCGAGTGTACTTTCTGGAAATCTGCTCACCTCTGAATTTAGGGAAGCTAAGTATGCTAAGCATTTTCAAGGTTAGCAAAACCGCTAACAATTAGCTCTGCTGTTAGCGCGTTAGCAGAACATTAAAATCTGGACTCTGTTGTTCTAACAGAGGCGATTCTATAAATTTCCTGCAGCTGAAATGTGGAGTTCTGCGTTTTGTTGCCGTATGAAGGAAACGTCTCTCGTTGCTGCAGGGCGCTAGAGAAGAAGCAGGAAAATGGCGAAACCATCGAGCTGTCGGCGGAGGGCCGGCCGGAGCTGGTGCAGGAGAAGGAGATGCCGGTGGTGGACTGCACCTGCTTCGGCCTGCCCCGCCGCTACATCATCGCCATCCTGTCCGGGATCGGCTTCTGCATCTCGTTCGGCATCAGGTGCAACCTGGGCGTGGCCATCGTTAGCATGGTCAACAGCCACACCGTCTTCAGGGACAACAAGGAGGTCATCGTGGTGAGTCAGAGCTGCACCTCCTCTGGGCTTCCCATCAGAACCACTGCTGTGTTGTGGCCCAATCACATTTCTGCAATGGAGCCGTTTGATTAGTTTTTTCTCACAAAGGAAAAAAACAACTAAAATTAATTCTTATTTCTAAACCAGGTTTCATCTTATTTTTGTAGTAAGTAGAAGGACAAATATCAGCTTTAATTCAGCAAGAGGAACTTCCTGTTGCCAAGTTTGCATTAAAAAACTAAAACCAGAAAACTGTATACTACACTGCAAAAACACAAAATATTACCAAGTATTTTTGATCTAGTTTCTGGTGCAAATATCTCAATATTTTTAAAATAAAACTAACTTACAATTACCTTTTCAGAAATATAAATAAACTTATCTTAAATCAGTAGTCCCTTAATGTTGATGAAAAGGTTCCAGTTCCTTTGACAGATTATTTCACCAGTGGGGAAAAATGTTTTGAAATAATCTGGCAATGGAATAAGTTTTTAAATCAATATGAAGGAATATTGTCACATTCATTTTTGTCCTTAAAATCCCCAAATTTTAAGGACAAAATTTGGGTATTTTGTCCTTTTGTTGTTTATCTTCACTGGGTTCAGTTTGGAAACCCCTGAGGAACAGCGAAGACAAACAATGGTCACAAAATTTAAGAAATCCAACAAAAGAGATGCAGTACTGCTGAACGGACAGCAGGTGTCACTGTTGCGCCACTTTAGATATTTTACTTGATTTCTGTTGCTGATTTCACCTGAGCTCAGCTTCATCACACCGTTATTCATGGCATGAAGCTTTAAGATGGAATATTAGTTCATGTGAGCGTGATGCGTTTGTGTCCCCTCAGTAAATGTGAGCGTGATGCGTTTGTGTCCCCTCAGTAAATGTGAGCGTGATGTGTTTGTGTCCCCTCAGAAAGCTCAGTTCAGCTGGGATCCAGAGACGGTGGGGATGATCCACGGCTCCTTCTTCTGGGGTTACATCGTCACCCAGATCCCCGGAGGTTTCATCTGTCAGAAGTTTGCAGCGAACAGGTCAGCTAATCCTCCTGATGCTCACATTTCCGGGTGTTTTCCCCCTGACCTTTGACCTCTGTGTGCCTCTGCAGGGTGTTTGGCTTCGCCATCGTCGCCACTTCCTGCCTGAACATGCTGATCCCCACGGCGGCGCGGATGCACTTCGGCTGCGTCATCATAGTGAGGATCTGTCAGGGCCTGGTGGAGGTACGGGGAAACATCCTGCTCCAGAAAGTGTCCAAACCGTTTAAACGCAGAACTCTGTCACTTCACAACCTGAAGCTTTGACGATGTTTACTGGAGCCGAGGAGTGAAAAATAAAAACAAAATGTGACTTCAGAGTTTTTTAGATATAAAAATGTGATTTGTTAATTTATCCCCCTTTACTCTGAAACCCTGAAATAACATCTAGAACAGGAGGCAGGAAATACATGGTAACTTTATTTGAAGGGGTGTGAATAAGACTGACATCACACTGTCATGAACATGAACGAGTCTTTATGAATGTTTCTGACTGTTGTCATGACGTGTCATTCAGTAAATAATGACACTTTTAATGCAAAGTTGCTCTGAAAGTTGCATTAAAAGTCCATTAAAATGCAAACTTTGCATTAAATTATCATAATTTACAAAATCATGCAGTTTGCATTTTAATGGACTTTCAATGCAACTTTTAGAGCAACTTTGCATTAAAAGTGTCATTATTTACTGAATGACACTTCATGACAACAAACATTCATAAAGACTTTTTATGTTCATGACAGTGTGATGTCATGAACATCACACTTTATTTGAAGCACACCCCTTCAAATAAAGTGCTACCAAATACATTTTTATAACTATGTACCATATAAAGTTAACTGAAGATTACTTCTAATAAAATAAACCATCTATTACAAAAGAAAACAATGACTATAAAGTAAGAACGAGTTGAGCGCTTCCCATAATTATAGAACTGAAGGAAGAAAGTCTGTAGTTAGTAACTTTTAAGAGCCTGTTGTACATATAAGTAGATTTTACATAAGAAAACTCCTTTTATTGCATGCGAGAGGCTGGGGTTGCTAGGTAACAGGAAGGGCTTGGCTGGGGTTGCTAGGTAACGGGAAGGGCTTGGCTGGGGTTGCTAGGTAACGGCACCAAGTGGAACTCGGAAATTTTTCCTCACCATTAAGGAATTATTTACATAAATGAAACTCATATCTTGCTGAAAAGTTAATTTTCAGTTAGTTTTGTGATATTTCAAGGGAACGGAGATGTGTGTGTGTGTGTGTGTGTTCGTGCGTGTGTGTGTGTGTGTTTTTGCAGTCGTGTGTGTGTGTGTGTGTTTTTGCAGTCGTGTGTGTGTGTGTGTGTGTGTGTGTGTGTTTTTGCAGTCGTGTGTGTGTGTGTGTGTGTGTGTGTGTGTGTGTCTGCCTGTTGATGTGAAACGTTTGAAGTCCATCAAACTCTGGTTGTCATGTGACAAAGTGTGAAAGTGGAGAAGAGGCGTGAGGACTGTGGTGTTTAACCAGCCGTCTCTCTGTCAGGGCGTCTCCTACCCAGCCTGCCACGGCATCTGGGCCAAATGGGCCCCGCCGCTGGAACGGAGCCGCCTGGCCACGACGGCCTTCTGTGGTGCGTTCAGGGGCCGCCGTACATCACACTGCTGCTTCTTGCTGTTCAGCAGAATCATCACGATACATTTTGACAATAATCTAACCTGAAATCCAACACAGCTGTTGATTAAAACTGCTGCTGCTTTGACATAAATGCTGCTGGATTGAAAACCGTCCCAGAAGTTTCACGATAAACGATAATATTGTTTTCAGACCATTTTCCAGTAACATGATGTTAGAAAACTTCAAAGATCAATAAACTTTACATTCTAATGAAGATTTAACACTGGAACTGGAAACATTTTAAATATCCAAGATAAATAAACAAAGCAACAGAAACAACAAAATGAACTATGAAGTCACTGTAAACAAAATGATCTTTTAAAATCAGAGCTATTTGAGGCCAAAGCAGCAGATAAACAATAAATCCTGCAAATGGAAATGATTGACTTGTTTCATCCATCATGTGATTAACATTCTTAATGCATGTCTGCGGTTCTGCAGGCTCTTATGCGGGCGCAGTGATCGCCATGCCGCTAGCTGGAATCCTGGTCCAGTACTCAGGATGGTCCTCTGTCTTCTACGTCTACGGTAAACGACCTTTGACCTCTGACCTTCACAGAGAGAACCCTGTCTGCAGGATAAACACTGCAACAAAACTAAATCTTACAAAGTATTTTTGGTCTAGTTTCAATCTTGGTGCAAAGTAAGAAAAGTTCAAAGATGGAGCAGCTTGTTTCATGTAAATATTTAATTACAGTAGATTCTTTAGTTCCTCTGCCAGATTGTTTCTCTTCTATTAGCAGCTCATTAATGTTTTAGAAGCTGTGATGTTTTGCATGTTTCCTGAACACAAACTGACCTGTTTGTCTCGACCTTTGACCTCTGCCCCCTGCAGGGACCTTCGGGGTCATGTGGTACTGCTTCTGGATCCTGGTTTCGTACGAGAGTCCGGCGGCTCACCCGACCATCACGGAGGAGGAGCGGACGTACATCGAGGAGAGCATCGGCGAGTCGGCCCAGCACACGGTGACGGTCAGTCACATCGTATTACTGCCAGTTTTCTCCCATCATTATTACTTTTTCCTCATTTTATTATCATTTTTTACATTATTATGACTTTTTCTTATTATTACAACTTTATTCTTGTAACATTGTGACTTTATTGTATCATTTCAACATTACTCTGGTAATTTTCTGACTTTATTCTCAGTATTACGTCGTTTCTCATAATGTTCTGACTTTCTTCTTGCAGGTTATTTTTTTCTTAGCCTGGCTTTAGTTCTCCGTCATAGAAAACAAATACACAACATGACATCAGTTCCTTCCAGCCATAAGCTTCATCATGAAGGTTTTAAAACGGAGTCAGATGTTTGTGTTGAGTCAGAAAACGGCAGCAGCTCCTCTGACAGATCTGTGAACCGCCCGTTTCTCTGTCAGCCCAAAGTTTCAGACTGACCACAGTTCCAGTTTCTGCTGGTCGTTTTTCTCCTGCTGACTGTGAGAACTGTTGTCAGACGTTGAACCGCTGAGCGTTTTGGTGTTGCAGAAGTTCAACACTCCGTGGAAATCGTTCTTCACCTCCATGCCGGTCTACGCCATCATAGTGGCCAATTTCTGCCGCAGCTGGACCTTCTACCTGCTGCTCATCAGCCAGCCCGCCTACTTTGAGGAAGTGTTTGGCTTCGAAATCAGCAAGGTAATTCAGCCGGAGGTTCATGAACCACAGCGTTTATTTTAGGAGGCAGAAAAACACAAAGCAGAGCAGGAAGTAGAAAAAAAAAACTTTTTTTGGAGCTTGATGTCACAGAGGTTCACAAACTGTGTGTGAACATCAGTTATCAAGTGATTTCACAGATTTAGGCCTGGACTTTGACTAGGCCAACCAGCAGCCACAGTTTTGGCCAAAAAATCCAAGAGAATTGAGCAACATTTAAAAATGTCAAGCGAATGAAAAGGATGCTAGCTTTTTCAGTTTTGGTTTTTAATGCAATAAATTCCTAATATTTCCACAAAAGAATATTTTTTACATGAAAGAACTGATGCAGCAGAGAAGCCAACAGGAAGAAGCAGCTGCAAGGTTTCCTGACAGTTTGAGGAACAAGAAGCAAAGCCTGAAAATCCAGATAAACAAACAAGTGTCGAGTTGAAAAGGTTTTTTAAAGTTTGTGACGCCGTCTTTGAGTGGACTGACCTGCGCTTGTTGTCGATGCCTCCAGGTGGGAATACTTTCTGCTCTGCCTCACCTGGTGATGACCATCATCGTTCCCATCGGAGGCCAAATCGCCGACTACCTGCGCTCCAATCAGATCATGACCACCACAAACGTCAGGAAGATCATGAACTGTGGAGGTCAGAAGGAGAAGAAGCACAAAATCTGAACAAATATTTCTTTAGTTTTTAGTGCAAATATCTTAGTTTTGTTTCATTTCAAGTGAAAAACTTATAAGTAACTGTTAGCAAGACACAGCAGCTTATTTTGAATGAAAAGTTTCTTATTGATAAGTTTTAGTGGCAGATAATTTCACTTATGACAAGGAAAACGTCTTGTTACAAGTTAAATAATCTGCCAGTGGAACTTGAACATTTTCATCAATATTTAGAAATTATTAACTTAAGCTGCTGAATCTTGCTGAGCAGTTAGATGAGCTGCTGAGATATTTGCACTAGACCGAAAACACTTGGGCTGCTTGTCTTTGCAGAGCAGAAAGTCTGACCTGCATTAAGATCAGAGCAAATAAAAAAGTCATTTTCTGGATGTAAGTTTATAGATTTTATTCTGCCGACTCAGCAGACTGGCTGCGTTTTATCGTTTGGTGGATCTTTTTAAGGCACACACCCTCCAGTCAGCCTCATTACCGAGTTCAAGTTGTGTGAGCTGTGGTGTGAAAACACCAGGCCACATGAGGCAAACGATGACTAAGTGTTAGAGGCTCTGCCTCGCTCAGCTATTTCTGCTCAGAGATGTTCATACTGGAGAAATGAGGAAGCCGAAACGGGCGCATCATGAGAGAACGGAGCAAAGCAAACAGTTTCCATATCAGTGAGCATTCAGGGCTGAAATGTCTGTCTGTTGTGACCTCTGACCTCTGGTCTGCACAGGGTTCGGGATGGAGGCCACCCTCCTGCTGGTGGTCGGCTTCTCGCACACGAAGGGCGTCGCCATCACCTTCCTGGTTCTGGCGGTGGGATTCTCTGGGTTCGCCATTTCAGGTGGAGCTCAGTTCAGAGAAACGACCCAAAAACGACACGAGAGAAACGAGTTTCAGAGTCGGCACGAGTGGCTGACCATTCACTCATTTAATATGCAAAAGTACATCATCAGGATGTAAAATTAAGAGGAAATTTTGGAATTTTAACAACCAAAATGACAATATAAGTAACAAAAATAACAAAATCAAGCAACAGAAAATGTTTCAGATCAAATAAACAAAATCTTCAGAAAAAAACTGATGAAACTTTAATAAAAGCTTCAGGTTTGAGTCTGTGGCGAGTTTTGGTTAAAACATGTTTGTTTTTCATTCTGTGGGAAGAAAATCCAGAAATTTTACTCAAGTAACAGAAGAAATACTTTATAATAAAATGATTCAATTAAGAGAAAAAGTACAGCGTAGTAAAAATACTCCGAAAATGAATTTAAAAAAAAAGTTACTCAAGTAAATGTAAGTTTTTACAACCCGACTCTGGTTTTAACATTTTAGCGTAAATTTAATAAAATTTTAGCGTAATTTTGACGGCGTTTTATCGTCCTGTGAAGGTTTTAACGTCAACCACCTGGACATCGCGCCGCGATACGCCAGCATCCTCATGGGCATCTCCAACGGCGTGGGCACGCTGTCCGGCATGGTCTGCCCGCTGATCGTAGGCGCCATGACCAAGAACAAGGTGAAGCTCATCCGTCTCTTTCCTCTTATTGATTGTTTGATTGACATGTAACTGTGTTTATGATCCTAACACCTTTTAGCAGCGTGTACATGGGGCTGGTTAACAGCGGTAAGCCCCGCCTCCTGGCTCTGATTGGTTGTTTTTGGTGCATTTCTTCAGTCAGGGGAGAAGAGGACATCGATCTTTTCACACATTCTGTCTCGGTTTTAACAAACGTAAAAAAACATTTTATAAAAGTTACAAACTGCAGTGACTTCCACCCTGACGACCTCTGACCCACCGCAAGCCTGAAGTTGTGCAACGATTCTGGACAAAAAGCAAAGCATTTGTATATTTTATTATCGTGCTGCTGGAAAAGGAACCATTGAAATAAATTCTTGAAATCCTAAAAGGGAGAGAAATCCAGAACTACGGTGACTTTATAAAAACTGAAGCTGCTTTTCTCTCTGCCTTTCCTGAAATGACATTTTTCTGTTGAGTTTGTGAATTAAAATGTTGCCGCAGCAGCAGCAGCAGTTTGTTCTTGTTTTAACTCCATAAGTTAAACGAGGCCTGAAGTCTACAACAGTTTATGTCAATCAGTCTTACTTCTGCCCAGTGTGGGTTTTAAGCCCTTTCTAATTGTTTTGTTTGTTTTCTGTGTTCAGACGCGGGAGGAGTGGCAGGGTGTGTTTCTGATCGCCTCACTCGTTCATTATGGAGGGGTTATATTTTATGGTGAGTCAAACTCGTCTTCCTTCTCTGAAGTCTTCGTGCAAATTATGTCAGAATGATTTCTGGGAAACATTTCCTGTTTGTTAGCATTATATATATATATATATATATATATATATATATATTAGCTTGTTCAAATATAACCAAACCTCAGATTATGTTTATTCTCTTTACTTAAATCATTTCTGAATTTTCTTCAATGCTTTACACATTAGTCTCAGTATTTTTACATGTAATTTCTTTAAATTTTAAATTATTACTTTGAAGAAAGTTGCATATATTTGATGTAACTGATTACATTCATGATTTTTAATGCCTTATCGCGTGAACAGGCTTATTCATTCATGATTTTATTTATATTTCCATTTAATAGAAACCCTCCTATTGCTGTGTTTTTTCGGCATTAGCAGGATGCAGATAAATATTTGTGCCTTTTTTTCTGTGCAGGTATTTTTGCCTCTGGGGAGAAGCAGCCGTGGGCCGAGCCGGAGGAGCTGAGCGTGGAGAAGTGCGGCATCCTGGACGAGGACGAGCTCGCCAACGAGACGGAGGAACTGTACCGCTCCAGCGGAGGAGCCGGCTACGGCGCCACCACCCAGAGCTCCGACCCCAACGGAGGCGGCGGCGGCTGGGTCTCCGACTGGGACAGGACCGAGGAGTACGTCCAGCCGGCCGGGACCAACAGCTACGCTTACCCAGGGTTCACATAGAAGCAGCCAGAGAAACACAAACAGCTCAGCAGCAACGTGGAAACCTGAAGGAACTAAAACAGCAACCGGGCCTTTCAGGAAGCCCGACCTTTGAACTTTAAAGACATTTAAAGTGAGGATGGTAGTTAAATGTGTGTCTGTGTGACTGCAGTTAGGAATCAGAAGCCTTTTTGCAAACTTTGACTGGAATCAGGCTTGTTGTTAAGATGAGGCGTCCATCTTTAAGTCTGTTTTCCATCATGACTCGGTTTTTATTGGTTTGTTGCTCATTTAAATTTGAGTTATTGTAGCTTGGATGTTTATCCACTGAAACATCACAGACACACAGATCAGTGTTGAAACAGACGGACCTAAAGGCGTGGGCTGATTTTCCTGGATAACTGAATATAAATAATGGTTAAAAACATGAGTGGAGAGGCAAGACTTTTGTTACACCTTGGAAAATGTAGCAATCCTCACATTGTTGCACAGAAACTCACATCACCATGAACAGCAAGAGAGTTTAATTTATCTAACATGCATTTTTCAGTCTGGAAGGAAGCCAGGATCAGTTCAAAGGGAGAAAATGGAAACTGGTCATAAAACACATCAGATGGGACTCTTTAGGAAATGATGAAGACAACGGCGCCTTCATTTCGGTTTCTCCCTTTTTCTTATTGATATCAACATTTTGTTTTTTTTTTCTCTACATGAAAATTTGTCCCACGGCTCCATTTCATACCTGAAGTATTTCAAAACAAAACAACCGAAACCGACAGTTGTGCTAAGCTAGCTTTGGCTAATTAGCAGGTGAAAGGCTAACTTTAGCTTAAGTGACTGATGTCATTTTCCAAATTAAAACTAAAGTCATTATTACGCAGCGTAGGTTCACCAACATGATTTTGCCATTTTGGGCATCAAATTAAAATGTTTTATTGATTCAGACCAACAGTGCATCCATTTTGACCCACAGTGGGAAACTTTCAGCATACTGCAACAACCAAGTCCTAAATATTATAATATTCAGCAATAGTCTACTGTAAGGAAATGTGATTTTTATAACCAAATATGATGATTTATTTATTTTATTTGGTCCTTTATAACCATCAACAGGAAGTCATAAATTTATTTTTGTCTGATCATCATAATCTCATTTATTTTGGTTATTTAGAACCAAAATGAATTAAATTAGAGTAAAATCTAAAATATTCAGGTAATAGTGTCCATCTGAAACCTGCTATATTATCTACACAAAAATTAAAGTAATTATACCAAAGAAAAATAAGCTAATCGTTTAGCATAGGACAGTTTGTTAAAGCTAACGACGCCTAAAATGACTTTAGCTGACAGTTAAGTTTGGATTATAAAGTTAATAACACTGTATGAAATATAGTTTGTTTTATTTACTTTAAGACCAGTTCTTCAGTCAGTGTCTGAATGTTTAGCATAGCTAGCATTAGCTTGTGCTAACTACTTAGCAGCTAACAAGCTAACGTTAGCATAAGTGAAAAAAGTTGTTCTGTGATGTGATTATTACTGTGAAATTATCATTATTACACTGCAAAGTATTTTCTTTCATCCAGAATACGAGGTTCGTCGAGGTCTGATCTGGTTGTTGGTCTGTAGTTCAAAATGGCCGTCTTGTAGTTTATTCTGTAACTCAGTAAATGGGTTATTGCTCTGACCTGGTGTTTGGATTAAAGACGTAGCCCAGCAGGTTTCTGTGTGAACATTTCTCTTGGGTGAAAATTTGACTAAATCTAAAGTTTTTTTCAACCAGCAGAAATTTAGCAGAAAGTTTTTGCAAAATATAGTGTTAATCTTTTATCCTTTAAGAAAAGCATTGTGCCAATACAACAAAATAATGATGTATTCTGTAGTATTGGTTTATGAGGAAGTGAACAGTTGCAGATCTGTTCTGTGTGTAGAGATAAAGATGAAAATTATTTTGTAAAATGAACAGAAAATACGAAAGTTTTTGACCGTTTTGCCTATTGAAGGAAAGTTATTACGCAAAATATCATCTTCATAAATTAGTGTCTGAGTGTAGGTCCTTCATAATTCTGTTTTCATTCAAATCCATCATTTTAATTTCTGTTAAATTTGTTTTATATGTGATTTATTTGTTGTTTATGTTAATTTATTGTTCACCAGCTTTGTCTGGCGTTAGCATAGATCTAAATATGAACCAGGAAAAGCACAAACAGCATCAGCACATTAAGTCTTATGTCACTCTGACGGACTCTTAAATAAACGAGCCGATAAATCAATTAACTGGTGTATTGTACAAATGCACATAGTTTTATTTTTAGTGGCATGTTCTCATATATTCATATACTTAGATCCCAGAATAAATCTAAAAATAAAGAAATGTCATTGGTTTAGGCCACCGGATGGTAGCGAGTGGTGTAAAGGCAAAAACAAGTTAGTTTTTGACTTTTCATTGATTTGTCTCAACTGATTTATTTGTGAAACTGAACTGTTTAAAAAAATCCTGTACATGTGGAAATGTTGCATAATAAAACATAGGGGTGTTGATTTTTGTGCAGTTATCGGATATTTTTGTTTTTTTGCTGAAGCTGTTTTTCTTTAAATAGATGTCCATCGCCACGGTTACTGATCTAAAGCAAGAAGAGGAAATCAAGTAAAATGGGGAAGAGAAACTAAGAAATGGCAAAGAAGGAAAATGGCTATTGATCGTATGAAGACCATTTGTTTTTTAACTGACTTCAGCATCAATGAGAAACTGGTTTCACTTCACCAATCCTGAGGTTTTAAGTATGTGTGGCTGCACACTGCTGGTCAGCTGGGCTAAAGCCCACTTCATTTTTGTTACTAATATTGTTGGGAAATCCAACACATGGAGCTGGGGAGCTAGGAGAGCTGTTAGCTGCTACCTGGAGGGTAGCTACATGAACAGATGGCCTGACTAACATGCTAACGTCAGCTAGTTATACTCTGTGTCACTCTAATGATCAGAATAGCAAGAAAACACTTGAAATATTAAATATATTTGCTAAGATGTATCAAAAATCAAAACAACACTGTTGAAATATGTAGTTATGTCAGAAACAGGATTAATTGGTGCTTTTCTGTTTTAAAAATAATCCTGCGTATTAACAGTAAGACACAAAACATTAGATTTTCAACAGTTATGTCACTACACAGTGAGGTATATTTTCCAAAAATAAAACAACCCAAGCTTTTAAAAGGACGGCGTCACAGTTTTACTTTGATATTTCAGTTTTTTCTTATTACCTGAAAATGTGGATTTTGAAAAGAAGTCTGCTCTTAATGTAGCTTTAATTAAAATGCAGTTGGTGAATAAAATGGTGTGAACTTAAATGAAACTATATTGAACTGAAAATATGATGAAGCGATTATTGAACTGGGCCTGAAACAGGAAGAAAACAGCTGCGCTTTCATATCTTGCTTTTTGCATGCACGTTTAATCTTGGGTGTGTTTCACAAAATGCAAATACAAAATGCAACCAAATGGCTTTTTATGCATTACTTTCATTTTATGCTGCTTCTAACTGATCTTAATCTGTCGCTCTCAATGCTGATCTGAAGATTTTAAACAGGAAATAAAGATGAACATGGAAACTATAGAAATGAGAGAGGTTATTATCATTAGTCTGCATCTTGGCTCTTATTCTAGGAGTTCTAGCTCTAAGTTATTTATACTCTGGGCAAATTCAGATTTGAAGTCACTTTAATTTAACCACTAACTTTATTTCCAAAGGAAAATTAGGTTAAAAAATAATAAAACTCTGTGAAAGGAATTAATATGTTTGGATTTTTGACAGCAACTATTTATACTTTGCTCAATAATTAAACCACTGATTTTTTGTGTAATCTTAATCAAATCAAACTTCAAATTGCAGAGAACCATAGTTGCATATTTCCTCCCAAACTCATCCTGAAAAAGTTTTAAATTCAGTTAAAAATAATAATAATAATTTGTCTTGAAATACCTTAATAGCAAGTTTTAAATTTTATGGTCAGAAAACCATTTAATCTCAAATATTCCATTGATTTATTTTTTATTAAATTGAAGGGAACTGGTACGCAATTTACAGGACAAGAAATTACAGCTGGTCAAAATTTCCACTTCTGAATCTTATTGTTTTTTGCTAAGGTACCGACATTTTTCCCCCTTGTATTATTATTATTTTATTTATTTTGTTTAGCGTCCTAATTTAATGCCACACTAAATGTAATGTTGCTCGTCAACTGCCATAAAAACGAAGAAGAGTATTCTATTTTTTTCTCGCGAGACTTTTCTGTCCGCAATAGTTTTTTTTTTTTTGAGTCGCGCGCAAACACGTCTCTTGGCTCTTGGCGGTTGATGCTACCGCGAGCTAGCTGCTACGATACCGCTAGCTAGCTGCTACGATACCGCTAGCTAGCATCTCTCATCTTGGGTAAGTGCTGATTTATCGCCGTTTGGGTGGAAGAGCAACACAAACTCTGAAGCTGGAGCTTTAGTGGATTTTAAATAAAAGCACCAATTTGACCGAGGTAAGAATTTTATTTCAACAAATATGTTACTAAGGAGGCAAATACTGACAAGAAGGAAGAGAAAATGAACATGGATTACGGTACTAAGAAAATGGAGACCCACATGAGAACAAATAGGAAAAAGAAAACAATGATTTTGAAAGTGTAGAGTTAATTTAAAAATGTAATAATTTCCTAAAGCCCAAAGGGTGAAGGCCTCATTTGTACTGAAATATTTGTGTTTTTGTTTGTAATAAATGCTCAAAATGACCAAAGTTTCAGCTGGTTGGACATTAAAACAATACATCAAATGGCTTATTACTATCGTCATTTATTATCACTCTGTAGTAAAACACAACTGGACCAAAAAGTGATTTATTCAACTTTTATTTGAGCAGATTTGAACAAAAAATAAAATACTGTATAAATGTTTACAGCTGCGTACAAAAATGTGATTTTTGCAACAAAAAAGGAATCTGTAAGATTAATACTGAAGCATGTAATATTGCATTTTATGATAGAAAAATCTGCATGGGTTACTGCTAAATGTTAATTTTCTTATTCTGAAGCTGTGCATATGTCCTGAAAATGTAATGCAAACGTTGTCAGAACTTAAAGTATGAGTTACATCAGCTTAATCTGTCTAAGCAAGATGAGAAAATAATGTTTATTACTGCAATTCAAAGTACATGAAATATGAAAGCTAGCAATAAAACATGTATGAAAATGACTGAAAAAGAAGAAAAGTGAAAACTCTGCTTCCAGACATGTTTTGTTTGTTGGTTGTTTATCTCCCAAAATGAATGTTGTACTTCTATCTATCTGTTGATATTTTAATAATTTGAATTATTTAAATAATAAACAAATAACAGAGGTGAACCAAAAACATTTTCTCTCCATAATTACACAATTTATATAAACTGAAATGTATTGAATGTATATTATTATTAGTAGTATTTTTACATACATACGGGCACTGACTGCTTTGAAGAGGTGAGAAGTATCTCACATTTATTGTAGTAACGTTTATAACAGTTTTAGCAGTAGTTTTACCTTACCGTACTTCTACTTAAGTAATATTATTTTTTAAGTAACAGTAATGGGTTAATAGTTCTGACACTCTATCCAGTAAATAAGCATCTCTCTAATTACTGACTGAATTAAAATGAAAGATACATCAGAAACACATAAATCTACAGTTTTTGTTTGGACAAGTTAATTGTTATAGTATTTTCTATATGCTGTGTCATTGGTAGGTCAAATTAATGTGAAGTAAACAGTATGTATTGTCAGTAGAAGTACTTTGTTCTAACATAATATATACTTTACCTTCTATAAGTATCGTTTTGATGAACTTTATATTGTGAACAAAATTATTTTTTTCCTGATCTTTAGAATTCCAGGATTTGCAGGCAACTTTTTTTTTTCTTGTCTGATGATCAATTTGAACAAATTAAATCAGATGTCTTGATCAAACCGTTACTCGGTATTGAGTCGCCTTTATACCAAACACTTTTAACGTTTTGGATGTACTTTTCACTTCTACCTGAGTGAAAATGTATCAAATTTTAGATTTTCTGACTTGAGGATCATTTCTGGGCGGGTCTGTCCACCATTGGGAGGAAGGAGACCCGTCATCCTTCTAAGCCTCTCTCTCATTTCTTCTCTTTTATCTCTTCCACTTTCTCCAGCTCTGCTTGCTTGGTTTTCAGGGTTTCATATTCATCCTTTTGGATTCCTGCTGTCTTCAGAGCTTCGTAACCTCCGTCTCCTCCGCTTACTGCGCCCGTCCCGCCCTCCGGTTGCTTGGTTTTCAGGGTTTCATATTCATCCTTTTGGATTCCTGCTGTCTTCAGAGCTTCGTAACCTCCGTCTCCTCCGCTTACTGCGCCCGTCCCGCCCTCCGGTTGCTTGGTTTTCAGGGTTTCATATTCATCCTTTTGGATTCCTGCTGTCTTCAGAGCTTCGTAACCCCCGTCTCCTCCCGACGCTACGTTTTCTCCCAGAGTGTGGTAAACTTCGTCTTTGCCTTCCCGTTTCGTCAGTGCTTCGTATTCGCCGCCTGTCTTCTGTCTGCCCTCTGCTCCAGGTTGAAGTGTGTCGTATTCACCCTCTTTCACTTGCCTCACGTTTATGGCCTCATAATTGGTATCCCCTTGCCTCATCGGGACTTGCTCGTAAATGTCCACTACAATAATAAAAGAGAGAAATGTGACGATGTGTTAGCAGAATTGTAAATGGCTTGTACTTCTACAGTGCTTTATCAAGTCAGAACCGAGGCTGCCATGCACAAGCACCCTCTGACCACCTCCAGCAGCAGGTTAAGCGCTTTGCCCAAGAATATGACCACAGAGGCGACTGGAGCAGGAATCAAACCAGCAACCCACTGATTACGGTCTGATCTCCTACCACCATCACCACCATCGTCAAAAAGTGCAAAACAAGACTGGCACTAACCTCTCTCATTTCTCTTCTTATTCCACTTATAAAATGCCACGGCAAAAATGAACAATCCCAACAGAACGATGAAAAACAAGATCCCAATCACCGGTCCAGAAATACTGTGATTATCTGAAAAAGAAACATGGAACATCAGGATATGAAATAATAGCAACAGGTAGGGTGTAGCAAGGTTTCATGAAGTTGGGATTGTCATGTTCAAACCCCTAAGCCTCCTGAGGTTGGACTGTCAACTTGGAAACAGGGCTACCGAGTTTAATTTGCAAGTGAAGTAATACTGCATTCAGACCAAAAGCGATTTGAGTGTCAGAAGTGACTGGTTTACATACAATATCTACGTGGATGTTTGTATGGCATGATGAGAAGTCTGGCAGCACGTCTCATGTTTGAAATGTTTAACATTTGATGTGCAACGATGCTGGAACTGAACTTTTACCAGTCAGAGAGACTCCTGTATGCTATTCCCTGGCCTGTGAGAATGCCATAGCGGTGGGATGTAACTGGTGTCCTGCCAGGAGATGTAGGCACCATCACAGATCAGCAGGTTGTCAAACTGGGCTTTATGAGCACACAGCTAGTTGGTGAAACTCACCTGAATTCAAACATGGCGCAGAGGCGTACTTGCTTTCATTAACTAAAGCCAAGACACACTCTCAATTTTTCACCCACCATTGTACAAAGAGACTGGAAGAGGAAAAAAGCCAAGAGACTCTTCCCAATGCGCATCAAGAGCAATTCTGACACTTGATGTCAAGCGTCTGACATGCGAAATGTGTTCGGTCTGAACGCAGCATTAGAAGTTGTTTTCAGCGTCCATCTACGTTGTTGCTAGCTCCCCAGTCACTAGAAGACACTAATTTACACCATCATCTAGTTTGGATGATTGACCACTGATGATTAACTCGCTCAGTTCACTGAGCAGTTTACTTTTTAAAGTAAACTGCAAGCTTACAGGAAGCTTGCAAGAAGCTTGCAGGAAGCTTGCAGGAGGAAGCTGGTTTATAAGTAGATACTCACATCTCACAGCATTGCTGGGTAAAGTCCTCATGTTATCCATAACAGCTCTGCAGTGGTAAGTACCGTCGCCGTCTGGATGTTTGTTTTGACCGAGCATTGTCCAGGAGGCACCATTTTGCTTGTAGTACATGTATGACCCCTGTCTATCACATGATGGACAGGAGCACCCCATGGTGTCAGACAGCACCGCTCTGACGGGACAAACTGGAGCAGGCAGAACGAGTCCATTACAGCCGGGCCAAAAGTTATTCAAACCTCACAGCAGACGAGATTTACTGGCAAATATATAAATCCGTCAGCTAACTGCAATACTTAAGTGAAACAAGAACAGCTTAGTTAAAATGAATTTGACAAGCATTTTATCCAAATTTGATGTTTTGGTGTCCGTAGTTAGGAAGATACTGATGAGCTCCAGACCTGAACTCCAACATCTGCACCACTACTGACCCGAAAGCACAAAAAAGTCAGCCTCTGGTTAGTCACAACAAAAAAAAACCCAAAGATTTTGGGGTGGTTTTTTTCTGTCAATTGGTTTTACAGTTGATTGGAGCTGATAACATGTTCACCAGCTCAGAACCAGACAAAGGAAGCCGATAAAAAGAAAGCCCAGCTAACGGCAACGGCCTTCAGTGGAGCATTGACTGCAGCTTCTGGAGAGAAGGACAGCTGCTAGTCTGATTCCAGTAAAACTACTTAGCAGTCAACAGCAAACTGTAAATAGATGACATCGGTCGTACGTAGAACAATAACAATGGCATTCAGAAAGGGACGGCTGAGTTTACATACCATGGACAGGTACATCCTGAACATCAGAATCGTATACATGTGGGTCCACTGTCTGGTCCTTGTATCTGTAGGTGGCTTTACACTTATATCTTTCCACCCCAGGTTCATCAACTGTAAGGATATTATACGTATCTCCCTGAACGCTCATGATCTTGGTGTTCTCTTTGTAGAAGACAGATTTAGTAACTTCCTTCGTTCCCCACACAAGACATTTCAGGGTCATTTTCTCTCCTGCTATTGCAGGGAACGGATACATTTCCAGAATCACGTCATTGTCTGAAAGACAGTTGGAACAGGATTAAACGAAAGAAGACTAAAAATACTCCAGCATTTAAAGTTTATTATGTTTGGAAATTATTATTTTGCACTGGTAAAGTTTAATATTCATAAACTACAAGACCACGGTGAACCCCCAGTATTTGGATTGGCTAATGCCGCAAATAGCTAAAAATATGTGAATACTGGAAAACATAGTTATAGCTGCCTATTTTATAGTTCAAAGGTCAAATATACCTTAATGCATTGATGTTCAGTGGAAACTGTTTTAGCACTATCACAGCAGTTAATATCTATGGCTTTCCTTAGACAGCCACAGATATCCAAGGAAAACGTAGAAACCCCCCCAAGAACCAACTTGCCTACATTCTTGGGGGGTTTTACCAATCAGCACATAAAACAGCTGAAACACTGGGTGCCTTTAAATCTCAACTTAAAACCACCTGTTTAGAGCTGCTTATGGCTAAATTAGAGTTAGAGTGGGGTTTTGATGTCTTCGATGTCTTCAATGTTTTTATCTTCACTTTTTATCTATTTATTAATTTCTTTTTATTTCTCTTTCTCACTGTTTACATTTTAATGATGTAAAGTCCCCCGGAAAACGTCCCAGTTAAACGACGTTTAACTGAAGTCCTAAAATGTTTTTATGTTTTAATGTTTTTATCTTTTTTTTTTTTTTTTTCAAAATCTCTTTCTCTTTCTCACTGTTTATTCAATGTCACATGCTGTTTTTATTTTAATTATGTAAAGCACTTTGAAATGCCTTGCTGCTGAAATGTGCTATACAAATAAAATTTGATTGATTGATTGATTGATGTCCAGTAGCTTTGCACCGCAGCATTTCAGCTTCCCAAGCAGCATTTTATTTCACAATACATTAGATATGAAAACTCTGCGACTAGGCAAATCTTCTGCAGATAATTTGGGAGTTACCTTCCACAGAAAACCCTTAAATAGTGAACCATCAGTAGGCGGCGGTCCACTGTAGTTTTTACGGTTTTATATAGAGGTTGGTAGGCAAGGCTTTCTAAACTGACCAGACTAAACCAGGCCTTTTCTAAGCCATATATTAACTTGTTGGTGATGTGTCTCTAATAAGGGCATGAAGTTAATATTAACCCTACCAGTGGTCCTGAGAACGACTTGGTTACTTCTGCTTGTATTGTTCTTTTCACACCAGTAGATGGTCTCGGGGACTTTCAGTTCTGTAGTTTCAAAGGTAAATGATGTTGGATTTTCGTTGTTCAATTTCAGTTTAATTCTTCTGGTCTTCATTCCCCGGTTGACCCTGCACCACCATCCCTCCAGTCCGTCATCGTTTGTAAGCTCCAGCAGGACTTTGGCGTTCTTGCGCATCACTGGCTGGCCTGTTGTGATGCTAAGTGATGCAATGGGAACGTATTCTGTGTTGGACACAAACACATTCATCATAACAATCAGTTAACTATTTATTTCTCATCTTTGGGAGTTTGAGCTCCATATTTTCCATCTGTATTTTTACCAAAAACTTCTAAGTTGAAGTCATCGCTTGTTTGGCCGTTGCTTATACAATTATAGATTCCCGAGTCCTTGGAGGAAGCAGCTGCTATCTTCAGGGTGTTACTTTGGTTTTTCTTGTTGCCATTAAACTTCCAGATTGCTGTGCTCCCATCCTGACTATCATTACAGTGCAAGTACAGCAAATCTCCAGCGAAGATCGGTGACAGGTTGGGAGTCATGTACACTAAGGATGCAGAGGATTTAAAAATCAGAGCATTATTGTCTGAGGAAATGACCTTGAGGAAGTAACATGGAGGATCTGTCAGAAAACCTGGATTACCTGTTGGTTTCTGCTCAGTTCGCACCAGGAGAGCGATCACTGCTGCATTATTGAGCAAAATAAAGTTAATTTGTTTTCAGTAATCAAACACATTTCTGATCAGTTTAGAAGTATTTCCTAAACTTGTGCTGAAATTAACTTGAAAATGTTAGAATTTAAATATTCTGTTTGATAGAAAGATTCAGTAAAAAAACCTTTTGATAATTTTTTTCATCTGCATGTCGTCTTATAACGGAAAATGACTTCAATTATAAAACAAACTACATATTTGGTTACATTACCTTTAACAAATAATACACCTAAATGCAATTATATAAATCTTAAAAAAAAAAATACTTTAACAATTGGTTTTAATTGGCCCAACAAACTAGCATTTGTTTGAAATTTTTCACATTCAGGTAATCATGTATTTAAAGTCAGAAAAATAAAATCTTGTATTTAGATCTGCATTATTTATTTAAAACATAGAACTTAGAATCACAAAATGACTTAAATTTAGCTGTTCTACATCATCTCCCATACACTTTTGTGTTTGTTTTTATTTTATTTATTTTGATGTAGCTTTAGTCAGAAGGCTAAATAAAGCTACCTGCACAAAACAACAAACTGAAATTAATTTATTTGAAATGCAGTTGATTTAATGTTTTTGTGATAAACTAAAGCTTCTAAATGAAAAGATATTCTGATGTTCCATAAATACATATGTGAGGTTTTTGGTCAATTAATAGATTATTGATAAGGATGTGCAGATTGTTTGGCACCAGGTTCTTTAAGTGCTTGGCGTTCAGCAGATGGTTTCATGTGAAACCGTCTTTATCTGCTGATCTTACCTACCATCGCAAAGGTCTGAAAGTCGGCCGCTGTCCTCTTCTGATCTTCACATTGAGAGAGGACTGAAAAACAGCCACTCCCCAGGTCACGTCTGCACAAAGCTGCTGTATTTGGGCACTTTCATTTTGCACCACAAGGAAACCTAAAACTCAACGCTTCATGCTTTAAGTTGGCATGTTAGTTTGTCCTTAACTGACACCAAACCTGTTGGTAAAAGCAAATACTCCAAAGCACTTTGCTTTTGATAAGAGGCTCAGAACAGGTTTGTAGTTTGTATTTTTGAATTGTAAAAAGTTGAAGGAACTGAATTTTTTCTTCTATAAAGCCCCACGTCAAATACAAGAGTTTTATGAACATTTGGGTTACGCATTATATAGAGAATCTCAAGCTATATTTTCAGTAATTACTGATCTTCTTATCGGCATTGATAACATCGCGGTGGTTCGGCCGTTTGTAGCGGGTTGACTGTCCTTTGGACATGACACGGGTCGAGCTGAGGAGTTTGATTGTGACCCAGTTGGCATCTCACAGGCGGCTACAGACAGTCTGAGTGATGGTCAGACGTCTCATCAGCTGTGTGTCGCTGGTCTGAGCCGATCCTCAGATACGTTGGATGTGGTGATCTGGAGTCGGTCAAACGAGGATGAGGAGGATCTGCAGTAGAGCCAGTCTGTTGGAAACCAACTCAAATGGCCGATGGTCCGATAACAGACACTGAGCCGTGCAGCTGCTGCTCTGCTGGACGTCCTGCATCCAACATGCCAACGGCTCCACATAACATGAGGCTTTATGACTGGTGACAAAATGTGACATGTTGGGGCCATTTATTGCCCAGCTGTTCATTTTGTCTGATCACCCAGTGGACATGCCCCACAATGCACCGAGTAAAACAACAACTCACTGAGTATTAATGCTGACTGACAGCAGTTTGGATTAAAAATTCATCTCAAATCAAGAAAAATATTACTTTTGTTCTATAAAATGTCAGCAAATGTTCATTTACAGTTAACTCCACATGGCAACAACATCTGACGTGGCCGTTTATATTTTTGTTCAGTGTAGTTTACTTAGTTCAGTTGTTTGGACAAAAATGCTGTAAATGTTTTATTTATATTTGATAGAACTGCCTCAAGTTCAGATAAAACAAGTTTCTATTATTTTACAGGCATTGTTCATTGTTTTTCAATAAAATAAAATCAGAACATTAGAAGGGTATTCTCACCTTGCAACAATTAGATGTTAATTATTTTTTTAAATTGGCAAGTCAGGTTTTTTAAAGATTGGTTGACCAGAAAATGCAAGTTTCACCCTGTGATTTATCTAATTCATCTCCTGCATGTCAACCATTCTTGGTTTTGCTGCACCAGGAAAACACTGAAAAAGCGAGAAACATTGCTGCTTGTATATCTGTTGGTTTGGAAATGTTTTCAGGGAAACGATGAGTCGACAATAAAACAGAACTGACTTGAACTGAAACTGAAGGCAGAAACTTAAAAGCTTTTGTTACTCATCAAGTAAAAACAACACCAGCCAAACCAGTAAAAAGTGAATGTTTAGAGATCAGCTGGTTTCGATCTGATAACGGCTTCCTGCCTTACCTGCCAGGAGCAGCAGTTTCCGTCCACCTGTCATCGTTCCAAACAAATCAGACAAGAAGTCAGCTCATCCGCTGGGCGCTGACAAATGGCCTCAGTCAAAACTGTAGAGTCAAATATTCACTCCTGTTGAGGAAGTTCAGTGTGTTATGATGCTGGAGGGTTGGAGCAAACACTAAAATGCTGCTACAAGGAAACAGAGCACGCTTTCTGAGTAAAGACCTTGTGAGGGTTCTTACATAAACCAGGCAGAGAGACGCTGAGTGGAATCCAAAAATAATCTTAATTTATTACAAAAAAGTTCAAAAATAATTAAACAATGAAGAACTGGGCCCAAAAACTGAGGTCAACATAACAAACTACAACTCAGGTGTTAACACAAAGAACTCAGGCACAAAACTGACCTAACAAACATGAGGGGAAGTTAATAGTGGCTGATCAAACCACTGCTGACACAGGGGGTGATTAAACACACAAAGGCTTAAACAAATACTAATCAATACAATACCAAATCTTTAAATTAAACAAACATTAGAATGAAACTACCAAATAAAAGAAACATTAAAGAAATGGTCAAATTAAATTGAAGAAAACCAAATTTCCTCGTCCCCTGGCAAACAGATGGAATAACCCGCTGAGGAGGTTTCAGCCAAATATGGACGTCGATCAGCTGGAGCTCTTCTGACCCTCCAGCAGCTCCGAAGGAAACTGGTAACTCAAAACAAATAATTTAATTTGTTGCATTTAACAAAAATATAAAGAACTGACAAATAAAGTTAACTAAATGTGTGCACTGCAAACAGTTAGCTAAAAAGTCAGACTAATGAAAATAATTTTAAAAATAAAAATCTAAACTATTCACTAATTAATGAGAAGGATAAACAAAACGATTACATTCAGGTCTGTGTGACAGTAGAGTCAGCTGTCACACAGACCTTCCTTATTGATCACAATAATGATGATTATTTCTACCGAAATGAGATGTTTCAGATGTTAAAACCTCAGATAGTTTAAATCAGAATTGTCTGAGAACTTATTACTGCTAAGAAAATAGCAGAAACTCAATTCCAGGTTCACAATGAAACCTGCAGAGAGACGGCGAAGCCATCGCTCGACACGAACACAAGCAACAGAAACATTCACTTCCTCCTGCCTTCTAGATGACAGATTAGCAAACTCTGTTATGACTGTAGACTGTAACAAAAAAAAGAAATCTCTAATTTACTGTAAAATACCAGCTGGTGCTGTTGCTAGAACCTTACCCAAGAAATATGGTAACATTTTACTGTATTCACATGGTAAATTTCTGCAGTTGCTACAATTTTACCTTATAAATATGATAAATTTTTGGCAATCACAGCTGCTGGTATTTTAGGGTAAATTAGAGACGATTTTTTTACGTGCCTGTGGTGAATTTACCAACTTCTTCACAGAGACATTTAAAAAGATTAGATGATCAATCTGCACATCAAACCCAGTGTCAATGCATAACAAATGCAGAGAAAATGGCTGAATTTCAACAACTGATGCATAAAACCTGAGAAGATATTATAAATCAGTTGAGCTTCTTCAGAACGTCCTGCCTGTCATTTCATCTGATCTGATCCGAATAGAAACCTCATCGCTCTCATCAGGTGTTTCCCCCCAGGCTTTGAACACAGCAGTGATCAAACCACTGATTAAACAGGATCAATCTGGACCAATCACTGCTGCAGAACTACAGGCCGACCTCTGACCTCCCATTGATGGAACGGAAATACAATTTTAGGAGTTGTTTTGCAAGGGAAACCGTCTGGCTCCCGTCGGGGTCATGCGTAGGAGCGAGGATTGGTGAAAACCCAAGACTGGGGGGGAAATATTCTGTCTGCGCAGATAAGAAGACAATAAACCTCGATTCATCTGAACACGGAGCAGATTTTGATTCCAGGAGGTCGACCCCTAATTCTCTGAACTTCCAAATTCACATCCAGTGTAAAACGGAGCCAGAACTCCTATGCAAATGAAGTCCAGTAACGCCATTGGTCGAAGCTTCCCAATGCACACCAGTAGAGCTGAGACAATAAAATCTGACATCAGAAAGAGAAATTGAGAAATGTTGGATTTCTGTAATGATGCAGTTGTGATGTCTTTGGTTTCTGTAGATGTGCAAATTAAAATCTCTTCCCGTTTTTGGCCTTGAGCAGAAAGGAATCGGAGTGCTGTCTATCATTTATGTTCCTTAAGTTTAACCAGCTTTAAATTCCTCTAACATTCATCTGTCAAACTGTTGAAAAAGCTGTGTCTGTTTTAAGTAAATTTCTGAACAACAATGTTTTTCAGTCTGGTTTCCATGGTTACAGCATTGCTGAGGCTGGCCTAGTCAAAGTGTTTGGTGAAATCCATTTAAACACAGACTGGACGAACCACAGCGCTGGTTCTGTTGGACCTCAGTATCGATCATGACATATCACTGAATCGACTGGAGAGTTGGGTCGGACTCTCCGGTCCAGAACTCAACTGGTTCGAATCTCACATAAAGAACAGGGATTTCTTTGTTTCCAAAGGAAACATCACACTGGAGAAATCACATCACATCTCCTGCTAGCTCAGATTATAACGAGTAATAAAATTATCTTCCATATCTACGCCGATGACACACAGCTCTACATCACAATGTCACCAGGTGACTCAGAACCCATCCAAGTACTGACCAGAACCAGAAACCAGGCCTGATATCTGGGCAGAGTGATGGACTCAGACCTGAACCTTCAGACACATAAAGACGGTTACAAAGTCGGCCTTCTGCCACCTGAAGAACATTTCAGATGATAGAAACAACAAGATCTGGAGTAACTCAATGACTTTGTAATTAGTCACCTCCACCAGCTCCACTTCATTTCTGTTTTGTAAGATGCAGCTTCTTCTCGTACCTTTTGGTCCTCTACACCAAACGCTGGAAGGACAAGCAGATCTAATACAGATCTGACCTCTTCAGACCAACTACTTAATGACAGGGACCTCCAAAGGCATTTAAATGGGACAAAAATGCAATAAAACATTTCAATAATTTACTACCCTGACCTTTTAAGGTTAAACCACATTAAACCCCAACATGTGTAACTGCGGAGCAAACTGTCCTGTTTCTGAGTCCTGAGTCCCGTCAGTGGTCTGTAATTACCAGTCAGGATTCTCCCTGTTTGGTTTTTTCTGGATGTTTTTCCTCCATTTTCTCATCTGACCAATCACATCTGGGCTCATGTTGTAAACAGTGAAGGAACAAAGCATGTTGTAGAACTCGCTTTATGATTTCTGGGACAAAACGGGAGAAAACAACTCAACAAATCAATTTCATGTTCAGTTTTGCTTTGTTTCCTCATGCTGACCATTGATTAGTGATTATTTACAGGTTTGGCAGGAAGGTTCAGAATCCGATGGATCCTGTCGGAAAGAAGATGTCTACAGATTAGAGTTAAGTCATAATCTGCATTTGCAAACCAAAACTTCCTGTGTTTTTTCTAATCTTTGAAAGTCTGAATCAAATGATCACAAAATGAAAATATAATCAGAACTCATCACTGATTGATGAGCTAAAAGCAGGTAAACCAAGTGATACAGTGAATCAGAATCTCCTGCTCTGACCTCTTTCACCAGCAATAATGACAAACATGGAAAATTAAAACATAAAAGGAAGTTTATTTTTAATGTAAAATTTAATCAACTTCATCATTTATGCATGGCAGCTTGCAATAAAGGAAACCACTGACGGTTTGCTGAGTCTAAGAGATAAAGTGGCTCATCAGACCTGCTGCTTCACAAGCCGCAGTTTAAACTGATGAATTATTTATTTGTGATTTCTATTTAATAGCTCGCTTGTACTTTTTTGGAAGCAGAATGATCTTTATCATATTCTTTATTTAATAAGGTCGTGACCCTACTGTGATTTTATAATATCTAAAAATTCAACATCATTGACAAGAGGGCAGAGAGAAACGGAAGATCGTTGTTTCAGAAACTGACCGAGAAACATCCCACAGCTGAGAGGCGACCCGCAGCTGGACCAACAGAACTGGACCGAACCGTCCCAACCCAGAGCACCGTACTACACGTTTTGATTTGGTGGGTTCCTGGTTCTACTCCCGCCTCTGCCGTGCCCCACCATGCCCCTGTGGCACTGGTGCATGGTGGTGCACGGCAGCCTCGCCTCTGTTGGTGTGTCCCAGGGGAGCTGTGGCTACTGTTCAGTAGCTTGTCACCACCAGCGTGTGAATGTGTTTGTGAATGGGTGAATTATGTAGAGTGAAGCGTTTGGGGTCCTTTGGACGTCATGAGGCACTATACAACTACCGGCCATTTATCATAACATACCACAAACATACCGCTTCATACCATGCCATGTCATACACAACCATACCACGCTATACAAATCATACCATATCCCACCATGCCACATTATGCCACAACCATATCAAACTACACAATGCTATCCACGGCCTGTTGCACCATGTCACCACATCAGGCCTTTCTATGCAAAGTGCTGACTCTTGTCAGGGAGGGTTTTGATTTCCGGCAGGCGCCTGAACGGAAAACGAGAGCACTTGACCACCGCACCGTCATGTAGGCAGGTTTTAGGTTGGGGTTCATAGGGTGCGTTCACACTGCAGCCTGAAGTGACCCAATTCAGATTTTTTTGCCGGGGCCGTTCACACTGCCAGTAAATGCGACCTGTATGCGTTCTGCAGTGTAAACGGGCAAACGACCTGAAAGTGTCCCGCATGCGCAGTAGAGGGCGCCATAGCGTCAGCATTCTCAGTGTTCTGCCAACCACCATAAAAAGAAGAAGTGCTCAGTGTTTGCGGAAGTAAACATGGAGGCTAACGGTGGAGCTTAGCTTACATATTTGAAGTTGTTGTCCGGCCGGCGCAGCATATTAACAACTTCATCCTCATATAATCCATCATGGTTGTTTTTCTTCCCACTTGCGCTTATCAGGACGAGAATAGTGAGATTTGTTGAGAAACTGACGTTCAGTTCGGATGAATGCGGCCTGGACGTTATGGTCGCATTTGAATCGGATACGTATCGGATATGGGTCACATTCGAAAAAGAATCCGACCTGTGCTGTTCACACTGCCATGAATAGATCGGATACAGGTCGCATTACGGCAAAAAAATCGGAATTGGGTCACTTCAGGCTGCAGTGTGAACGCACCCGTAGTCACACCTAAATTATGGGTCTGGTTTTATGTGAGTTAGTGAGAAGGAATCAACTGGAGCCAGTGGATTTAAAAAGTGTGACCTCAGTCCTACGTGATCGGCCCTCATCACCAGGCAGTCACAGATAATAATTATGTAGAAGAGCGTTGCTACATGTTAATATGCAAACCTTTTAGGATTTTCTTTCTTTCCGATTGTCTTTTTGCTTCTGAGTAAAATGTGATCATATCAATTACAGCCTTACAGAGAAATGACCAAGTAATTTACATTCTGTTACTGTCAGTTCAGTCAAATCCAGCAGAGCCCAAAGTTACCGAGATAATTATAATGTATTCATGGCAGAATTAAAGCAAATGATTGATGATGATGTTGTGGATTTTGTTTTGTCTTGTCATAATTTCTGTCTCTCCACCAGTTTTGAACGTCTCCAGTCCTAACCTCATGTTTGTTCTTCGTCGTTCCCATGGTTGATTGTGTGTTTAACATGAGGTTAAAGTGTAAGTTCGCATTATGTAATTCAAGCCATGATTTTGTAAATTATGATAAATTAATGCAAAGTTTGCATTTTAATGGACTTTTAATGCAACTTTCAGAGCAACTTTGCATTAAAAGTGTCATTATTTACCGAATGACACGTCATGACAACAGTCATAAACATTCATAAAGACTCGTTCATGTTCATGACAGTGTGATGTCAGTCTTATTCACACCCCTTCAAATAGAGTGTTACCTTCTTTTCTTGCTTGGTTTTGTTGACTCAACCCTCAGCTTATTCTCACTACTATATAAAGCAACCTGAACAGGGTTGTAATAAATGGAGTGTTTTCCGTTTTGATGTGACTAAACCTCATTTATGCACAAAGCAGCAAAATGAAAAATATTAAGCTTGTAGCTTCACACAAAGGTAAAAATAATAAAAACAGAACAATAAAACTAAGATATTCAATTTAGTTTATTCTATGGCACCATTTCACAAGAAATATCTTCAGTTCAATCACATAATCCCAGATGATCATAGTTATCAAACATTTAAGCTCAGTTTATTTTAAAGTAGTTTGAAAGGTTTTCTGCCTGAGGAGAGCCAGCAGATGGCATTGAGTCACTGGTTCCTGATATGAACGAGAAAAAACTCACTAACATGAAACCGAGAGTTAAAGCATAGACCTAAACTTCAGGCAGAGTTACAGCATAAGAACTGTACAGTTATTAAAAATAGCATACTAATTTAAGAAATGTGAAAACTGAGCAGGTGTGTTTGTGCATAAAAAGCTGAACGTCTAGCAGCTGCTGGGAGGAAGGATCTGTGATACCTCTCCTTTGTGCACCCAGGATGCATCAGCAGCTGGGTGCTGCTGCATCCATGCTGCAGCTTCATGCATGGAAACAACCAGAGGCCTTCTGTGTCCTGCTAGCTGCCCCGGATGAGAGGTCACCCTGGGACAGAGCCGGCGCTTTAAGTTCCTTCAAGTTGATTCTGATGTTTGTGCTCCTGCCATTTAAGGAGACTCTGTGGTTTCAGTGTCAGATGAAGGTTTTATTTTTGAACTGGGGCATGAATCCATCCAGTCAGCAGCTTCTGCTTTTTCATGGCATAAACAGAACTGTTCAAACTCAGAAACCCAGGCAGACGACTGCAAAAGAACAAGTTGAGGTTTTAGTTTCTCCATTTTGTTTCTATGAATCTGAATAAAAAGAAAAGAGGCAACGAAACAGTTTAACGCTGAGAAATGAGACCTTTGGGGTTTTTGTTGCACTCATTTCAAACTAAAGTCAAAACTAAGTCTTTGCAAACAGACGATGTTCAGAACTCTGCAAATCACCAGTTGGATAAAAATAAATACATTTAGTGAGTTTATGACTGTGACTTTTACTCCATTTGATCAGAGTTTGGAGTTGAGATGGGTGAATGAAGAAGTGAAAGGTTTTCACGTCAGTTTCAGTGTAAGTCTGTCCTGGTGCAGCTTCCAGTAGAGATGAGCCAAACGGGGTATCAACCTGATACCAGGTCTCTACTGGGCCAAGAGCCCCAACACATTATTTAAGTTTATTTCATCAAACTTCTGGCTCTTAATCATTTTGTTGAAGTACAAAAATCTATCACTTGAGAGCAAATCAAAACTTTTTTTTGTAGAGTTGAGAAACTGCAACGGAAAATGACAGTAAATTTCAAGAGGGAATCTGACCTAAAGGACTGGTTTGCCATGCTTTCCTCTGACCGTACGACTGCACAAACTGGAACTATGAAAATGAATTTGCTTCATGGAAACATGGCAGTTTTGAAAAAACTCACGTTTTTTTGATAAAAAACCGGAAATAATCAACCAGTGGAGCTAGAACTTTTTTCATCAATATTAAGAAATTATTGACTCATTTATCTTTCTGAAACTTTATTTGTAAGTTAATTCTGTCTTCTTTCAAGTGTGCTAAAATATTAGCACTGGAATCTAGTCAATACATGTTTGTGTTTTTGCAGTGTACTGACTTGGTCTCGGGCTGCACGGTGGTGCAGCAGGTAGAGCTGCTGCCTTGCAGCAGAAGGTTCTGGTTCGATTCCGGGTCTTTCTGGATGGAGTCTGCATGTTCTCCCTGTGCATGGTGGGTTCTCTCCAGGTAGTCCAGCTTCCCCCACAGTCCAAAAACATGCCTGTCAGGTTATTGGTTATTGTGTGTGTGTGTGTGTGTGTGTGTGTGCGTTTGTTTGTAATACCTTGTGGGGACGATTTTCCTGACATATACTACGTTGTGGGGACCAATCGCTCCTCGTGGGGACCGGAGCCTGGTCCCCACGAGGGGAAACCCTGTTTTTGGGTCAGGGGTCAGTTAGGGCTAAGGTATGAATTGAGTTTTGGTTAGGGTTAGAGTTAGGTACGTGATGGATAGGGTTAGGGTTAGGGTAAGGTTTAGGCTGTAGAAATTAGTAGAAATGAATGGAAGTCAATGGAAAGTCCCCACAAAGATAGCAAAACAAACGTAGGTGTGTGTGTGTGTGTGTGTCCTGTCTGTTGCCCTGCTGCCACCCCCAGCGGTTCTTGCAGATCTCAGTATTTCCAGAAGTAAAAACGTCAAGAAGAGTTTCAGAACCACTGATTCAAAGTTTGTTTGATATAAATAATCTCACCAGAACATAAAGTAAGTAAATAAAACTTTATTTCTATTTCACAGAAGTATAGATCACAAAGGCATGACGATTAAAGAAAACCTGATTTAAACTAAATAAAGACCCTGCAGATTCTTTCTGCCTTGCGCTCATGACCCACTTTCCTCTCTTTGTTCAGCACCATGTGTGTTAACGAGGCGAGGCGGGAGGCGGCTTTATTTCCCCTGGTGGAGGGACAGTGGGCAGCGAACCCAGAGAGGAACAGAGTGATGCAACCTTTAAAGAGCCGCAGCTAAAGAGCTGCTGTCAGGGGTTCATGGCGCCCTTAAGAGGCTGATGTGCTGGATTCCTCTGCGTCTCTCGGCGGGCAGCAGAGTGCTCTGCTGCGCACATTAATGTGTTTAATTCAGCCTTTCACCTCCTCTCTTCTCTCTGAATGGGCCTTAAAAGCAAGGATGAGAGCATAAACGCTGCTCACCGCTGCAGTTCTTACGTAAACCGCGTTGTAAGGTCACATGGATTCATTACTTCGCTGAACGTTTAAGTACATAAACGGTTTGTTGATTATCTCACTGTTTAACTTTTAGCTTTGAGGTCTAAATGCTGATTTATGAAGGGTTTGTGCAGAGGGCTGCTGGTGAATGTGTTTTACCCAGAGGGTCACAGATGGTGCTGCAGCGAGACGTTGAGCTTGCCACAAACAAACAGGCTTTACCGGGATTCACGGCGACTGCCAAGGATTTGAGCCGCAGAACAAACTCTACCAGCCCAGAAATCTCTTCTCAGTTCTTCATTTCTGATTATTTTTTAAGGGGCAGTTTGATGTGATTTCCAGGCATTTTACAGCACAATCAAGTAATTATGCTGCCTTCAGTTCTTATAAAAATGCAACATATATAGAATATGACTTAAAAGAAATTTAACTTCCTGATTTGGCACTTTGAAATTGGGCCTCTGTCTCTTTAAGAAGCTCCTGCTTTTTCTGAAGCTCCGCCTCCAGGAAGTCATCCCAACATGGCTCCTCTATTAACCCTTTAACATTTTTACCAGCTGTTATAATTAGCTCAGCAGCTGTTTGCTAATTGCTGCTGGCTAGTCTGAAGGAACTGAGAAGGGGAGGAGCTGCGACTGGAAGGCGGGGCTAGGTCCACCCGGGCGTTTTATCAGCTGAATGGTTGCCATGGAGATTAGAGGATTTCTCAAACATCCATGAAAGAATCAAAGCAATGCTGCAGGTTTATTTTTGATGAGGGAAAAACATGAAAACATGATGGGAAGATAAAAAAATGTATATGTTAATTTAAAAATTCACAGTTTTGTTTTATAAAGAAGAAATAAATACAAATTCAGCAGAGGGAGGAGCCTGCATGTTCACTGATTTTTCTTTCACTGATTATAAAAGTCAGAATAATATAGTTTTAATATTTTCTGCCACAACTAGTCCTTTATTTATACAGTGGCATACTAGGGCCATTGTAGCTGCAGAAAAAAAATAAGTAAATTTTTGCCAAAAAAAAAGCCCTCAGGAATTTTGTAGAAAAAACAAGGAAATGTCTGAGCTCCAAAGGTTGAACACCTGCAGATCTATGGGATGGATTTTGTATTCATCTCAGACGTTTTCTAGAAAAAACTTGGAGATTTCAGTGTTTTAAAATGTTTTAATTTTTTGACTTGTGCAAATCAGGACATTTCCAAAAGTCAAAATTTTGGGGAATTTTCAAACTTGGATTATTTTCTAAAGCATTTCTGGACTTTTCAAAAATGTTCTGACAGTAATGTCAAAATTTGAGTTTTTTGGCAGAGATGTTCTTTTCTATTTATGGCCCTAATATGCTGTTGTACATTTATGATCTTGATGTGTCTCAAAATAAAAATGAGTTTCTCATTTCCCACTTACAGTACAAAAACCAATCCAGCTGTAATTCTGGGCCAAGCAGCTCATCCAGGTCTCGACTTGGGTTGAAACACCTCAAACCGTCTTAATCTGTCTAGAATAAATGTTTCAGTGAGATTTGCAGCATATTTTAACATGTTGAAAGGCAAATATTTGCAATACATTTTAATTTTTAACCACTTTTAGATTTAATTTCTAAGAAGTCCTGAAAAATATGTCGTCTTTCATCCATTCTACAATTCTGCATGATTTTTGTGTTGGTTTATGAGGCGCCAAGCTTACTGATATTTAACCAATCAAGTTAAATAAGCTTACTGATATTTAACCAATCAAGTTAAATAAGCTTACTGATATTTAATCAATCAAGTTAAATAATCAGATAATGTTCATTCAGCCCTCAGAGGGAAGGAAAAGCTGCAGCAGTTTTAAACACAAAGCTTTACTTCTAAACTGTTGGGCCCCAATATTCACGTCTTCAGTCTCATTTCTCTTGATCTATAAACTTGTGTTATTTATGGGCCTTTTAATGGAATTAATTATTTCATAGTATTGAACTATATTCCCATGACACTGAACAATAGGCTTCCTATTTACATTTTGCAGTGAAAAGCTGTAGTTTATTTCTAGGAGTCCTGCAGACTCACTGCAGACGCAGCCAGTCTGCTGCTGACACATCTACATCCTTCAAAACAAGAAATCTGAAAATGAAACATAGTTAGAGCATATGCTGAAAAGTTTAAGGTCCAATGTATAAAAAACATCTGTGACCAAATCTAACCAAACTAACCAGCTTTAATACTCTAATATAGCCTTCAGACGTATTTAAACCAACACATGTTGGTTAGTAATTACAACTAAACTAACAAAAACTCATTTATAATCTTTAAAATTATTACATGTGAAAATAAAATACTGTTTTCTGACAAAGTGTGTTTTCTTCATTTAAAAGTTAAAAAGAAAAAAAGTTTTCTGTTTTCTTCCTTTTTAATAGATTCTAAATAAATTTATAGCAGAGAAAATGTTTGGAAAACTCTTTGAAAAGAGCAAAATTCCCATCACTGGTGAGTATTGATAAATTTACAGGGTAAATTCACCTTAAGTTGGTTTGGCAACCGCCAATAAAACCCAGAAGAAGAGGAAGGATCCCCTTTAGCCAGGCTTTTTCCAGTCACTCTAATAATGTTCATTAAAAACACGCACAATAGAAATCACTAAAATATATGTCATGTGTTACGGCCCAAGGCCTTTACCTGTGGGTCTCTAACATCCATGTTTTGGACTCCTTAATTGGTGCTGATTGGAAGTGGAGGCAGCTGGCCAGTGTCTCCAGATGACGTCAGATCCACCTTAAGATGCACCACTTTCTTTGACTAAGCAGCTCAGTCTTCCTGTCTCCCTGCCACTCTCTCCCCTTTCTCCCCCAACCAGTTATGATTTTTGTTAAATAAATTCCCTTTTAAGTTGTCTCTGGCGTTGCTTCCCTTTTATTTGTTGTGGTTTAAGAGCCGGACCATAACACATGACGGATTCCAACGTGGAATAAATATTGTTTGTAGCATCTTTTATACATAATTTGAAGCTTAATTTTCCATAAGCAAACACCACTTTTAATTAGCTTAATATAGAGTTGGAGGCGCTACATGTAACATTGATCTTAGTCTCACTCCTGCATGTGTGTTTTATGAAATAAACATGTTTCCACCACATCGTACTGCTGTTGGTGATGGGAGGGGCGGCCATTTTGAAACAGGAAGTCAGCCTTCCAATAACTGGTGGTAGATGGAGTTGTTTCCAGTTTCCCAGTGGAAAGTCCGACTGGATGGTTTTCCTGTGGATTTATCTGACTGGAAAGTCGGAATTTTTCAAGTTCTCGGTAAACAGATTCACGATGTCAAACACCGGAAACGGAAACCCAGCGGCCATTCGCCTCCAGGCTGCGTCACTGTCTCCAACTGTAAGAACGTCTGACTTCTCTCCATCAGTTAAAAATATTCATAATTTCCGATTTTAGAGAACTTAGTTTAGTAAAACTTTCTTGTATGATGCCTGGATCTTCTTCATACCTTATTCAGCTCTACAGGAGGTCAGAGCAGCTGTTTATTTTTCTTTAATCGCAGTTCTGAGTTTCTGCTGTGGAGAAATAAATTCTTTAATCAATGCGGTTAATGGGTGGTAATGTTAGTGACTTGTTTGTTCACCGGTTAAACCACCGTTGGCCTTTTTTCTGCCGAGTTATCGGAACCAGCTAGTGCTAACTATGTTTAGCATTCACACTTTGACCAAAGATCTGGACAGGAGTCAAAATGGAGAAGCGGTATTTACCGAGAAATTATGTATGCGGTTTAGTAATTTTATTTTGAAGTATCTTTACTCTTGAGTAAAATTTCTGGATTCTCCATCCATTGTGAGGAACTTTAACCAAAAACTCACCAGAGACACACCTGCAATTTTTGTTAAAGTTTAATAGTTTTATTTTGAAAATAATTTATTTTGCAATATTTTATTTTTTAATTATTTATGTAAATTATTTTTATTTTGACCTTTAAAATACCAACATTTCCACATAACTTTATACTTTGATTTGTTTGAATTTTAAAATATTAAATATTTAATGCTTTTATCCATTAATTAGTTCTTGAATCGCCTTTTTAAAAAATAGTTTTACTTTTACTTGAGAAAAAAGATGCTATAAGTATGTATAAGTTGTGCCTCCATCTTCTGGTGAAACATTTAACCAATATTTACATGTTTTTAGATGAACCTGTGAATATGGACTCATAATCGCTCCATTGGCAAAACACTGGAGGCAGAAGTAGAAAATAAATGCATGGATCTTTCAGCTTGGCCTAAATATTTCTCATTTTGTAAACCAGGTCACAGGTTATTCTTTCCAACTCACTGTTGGTTAGAAATGACCAATTCTTACCCAGTTTTTGGGTTAATAACCTGGTTTTATGCTGACCCATTACCCAGCACTGCCTGACTCAGGTTAGCAAAATGAACCTGCAATTTACAAAATGCAACAATAAAAACAAACTTATTTTTATTTTAATACCTCAAAGCTTCTTAAAGACCAGAGAGTCATTGAATCCGAACAGGAAGTGAATAAATGAGCAGGAAACATTTGACAGGATGAATTTAACTGATTGATGGAGGGACTCAAATGATGAGGGAGGGATGTTGAAATCCAGGAGAGAAGAGAGGGATGAATCCTGCTGGAAAGAGGGAGAGAGAGAGAGGAGGTGTGCAACAGAGAGAGAGAGCGAGCAGCTTCGGTGGAGCAGAGAGGAGTTGAAAGAGTGTGTGTGAAGGAAACGCTGCACAGCTCAGGATGCTCCCTAGAAGATGAGAAAATGTGATCTAAACCACTTTTTCCTTCTCGTCTCTCAGATCCCGCTCCGGTTTTTCCTTCTTTTTGTGTTTCATCAAGACGAAGGTTGAGGACCGGGAAGGAACGCCGCCACCCGACCAAAAGGTACTTACTTTTTTTCTGCTCATTTACGACCTTTAATCAGCTGGAGTTCACAGCGAATGCAAAACATTCAGGATGAAAACAGGAGAAAGTTATTCTGGAAGCAGAGATGAGAGTACAGGAGCTGCTCATGTCGTCCCATGGGGTCGGCTTCACATGTTTAATGGAGGTGTGGAGGAAGAGCAAAGTGGGGCATGGTGGGGGTGATCACACAGAAAACTGCATTATTACCGGGTTTCACTCCAGAACCTCCCCACTAAACACCAGTCGGTTCTACTGGACCCACTGGGTGGTGTCGCTGGATAAATCCCACACAAATGAGACTTTATTCTTCTGGATTTGACTTTACAGCTGTAATTAAATCCCTGGTGACGAGTCAGGAGTTTGCATCATGTTCGTTATGAATCATAACTGAGTTTTCATTCAACACTCAGTAGGTTATGACTCGACAAAAGGAAGGAATGTGGAAACACGTTACACGCTCACTAAGGTTCTCCTCTGTCGCTTGTTTTCAGTGAAAAAGCACAAAAGTTTCTATAATTTTACATAAAATCTGTAATAATAAAAACATTAGCTGAAGCTGTGATTCATAGAGGTGGCCACACCAGGTGGCAAAGTCAACAAAATAAATAAAAATTATACATAAACATTTCAAAATTATGAAGTAGAATTTTATTCATAGACTCACTTGTTCTTATTTATTCACGGGGTTTTTCATTCATGTCTTGATGGAAGAAGGTGACTCTGTGTGCCTTTGTTTGACTTGGACTGGATTCACTGGGGCTCCAGGGGCGTAGACAAAGTTTTTCTGGGGTGGCCATGGCCCATTCCCACGCCCCCCTCTTGGGGGCGCCACAGTTAAAATGTGAAGTAGAAAACTCTCCACTAATTCCAAAATCACGAAAACATCATCACATTGTGATATTAAGTTAAAAAAAATCATATGTTTGGGCAGTAAATCTGACACACAGCTACATCCGCTAACAGTGATGGACTAAAAGCTGCTTCTCTCAGCCCAAAATTAAATAAAACTATAGATATATTTGTTGTTGAGCTAATATGTCTATTTATTCAATAATTTAGCAACAAAAAAGAGGTTTTGGAATTTAAAATATGGCTTACTTTGTCAATTTTTGATTAAAATGTGATTAATTACAGCTCCTGCAATTAACTTGATTAAAAGTTAAAATCAAGCACCGCCACTATTATATGTAAAAGGAAAAAATAGAAGTCAATAGTGACCGACTGTCTAAAATCAATATTTATTCTATTTTCAAGTGAATTCAAAGAAACTTACCTCTGACACCTTGACCTGTTAGCCAAAAAGTCTTATGGATGTCTGGGAGCTTAAATGTATTTACTTGTTGCTGCCTCTTGGCCAAAAACTGGTTTTCAATCTGAACAGAATTTTATTCTGGTAGAAAAATAAAAAGAGTATAGCTGAGAGGAAAAGGTGTTGGAGCTGGGAGGTGAGACGAACCAAACGGGAACTCATCAACATCTCCTTCCTGCTTGCAACTTGCAGCATGTCAGCTGCTGGAGAAGGTGGAAACCTCTCACACGTCTGCAGAGACGAACCGCGTGTTCACACCGACCCGGCTGGCCCCAGGCCCGGCAGAACCGACCTGGTTCTGCAACGTTTCATCCTGTGACGCATAATTGACTGAACTTCTCAGGAGCCAAAGCAAAACGAGCAATACTTTAATAGCACAGCCTCTGCTGGAGAATTGGACCATGGGGAATTAATTTGGGAAAAGCAGCAAACAAAGTGGGCAATTTGGAGCCGAGTGAGCAGAGAGAGATTAATGACTTCCTCACAACACAGAACAATTGATCACAACGGAGCAAACAGAACCACAAGAAGACAGGAGGTTCAATGAGACGTTTGCCAACGTTCAGTTCAGTCCGTTTTAACCCAACTCCAGGCCGCATTAACCTGACTCCAGTCCGTTATAACCCGACTCCGGTCCGATTTAACCCAACTCCAGTCCGCTTTAACCCGACTACGGTCCGTTTTAACCCAACTCCAGGCCGCATTAACCTGACTCCAGTCCGTTATAACCCGACTCCGGTCCGATTTAACCCAACTCCAGTCCGCTTTAACCCGACTACGGTCCGTTTTAACCCAACTCCAGTCCGCTTTAACCCGACTCCGGTCCGTTTTAACCCAACTCCAGTCCGCTTTAACCCGACTCCGGTCCGATTTAACCCAACTCCAGGCCGCATTAACCCGACTCCAGTCCGTTTTAACCCAACTCCAGTCCGCTTTAACCCGACTACGGTCCGTTTTAACCCAACTCCAGTCCGCTTTAACCCGACTCCGGTCCGTTTTAACCCAACTCCAGTCCGCTTTAACCCGACTACGGTCCGTTTTAACCCAACTCCAGGCCGCATTAACCCGACTCCAGTCCGTTATAACCCAACTCCAGGCCGCATTAACCCGACTCCAGTCCGTTATAAGCCGACTCCAGTCCGTTATAACCCAACTCCAGGCCGCATTAACCCGACTCCGGTCCGTTATAACCCGACTCCAGTCCGTTATAACCCAACTCCAGGCCGCATTAACCCGACTCCAGTCCGTTATAACCCGACTCCGGTCCGATTTAACCCAACTCCAGTCCGCTTTAACTCGACTACGGTCCGTTTTAACCCAACTCCAGGCCGCATTAACCCGACTCCAGTCCGTTATAACCCGACTACGGTCCGTTTTAACCCAACTCCAGGCCGCATTAACACGACTCCAGTCCGTTATAACCCGACTCTGGTCCGATTTAACCCAACTTCAGTCCGCTTTAACCCGACTACGGTCCACTTTAACCCGACTAAAGTCCGCTTTAACCCGACTCCAGTCCACTTTAACCCAACTCCAGTCCACTTTAACCCGACTCCAGTCCGTTATAACCCGACTCTGGTCCGATTTAACCCAACTTCAGTCCGCTTTAACCCGACTACGGTCCACTTTAACCCGACTAAAGTCCGCTTTAACCCGACTCCAGTCCACTTTAACCCAACTCCAGTCCACTTTAACCCGACTCCAGTCCGTTATAACCCGACTCCGGTCCGATTTAACCCAACTCCAGTCCGCTTTAACCCGACTACGGTCCGTTTTAACCCAACTCCAGTCCGCTTTAACCCGACTACGGTCCGTTTTAACCCAACTCCAGTCCGCTTTAACCCGACTCCGGTCCGCTTTAACCCGACTCCGGTCCGCTTTAACCCAACTCCGGTCCGCTTTAACCCGACTCCGGTCCGCTTTAACCCGACTCCGGTCCGCTTTAACCCGACTCCGGTCCGCATTAACCCAACTCCGGTCCGCTTTAACCAAACCCGACTCCGGTCCACTATAACCCGACCCCAGTCCACTTTAACCCGACTCCGGTCCGCATTAACCCAACTCCGGTCCGCTTTAACCTAACCCGACTCCGGTCCGCTTTAACCTAACCCGACTCCAGTCCACTATAACCCGACTCCGGTCGGGTTATGCTAATTGAATTCTAATCTGAACTCTGGTCTGTCTACACATATCAACTTTATTTTGGTAAATTTACAACATTACAAAAATGAAACAAATTAATGGACCATTTTACAAACTAATAATTCACCAAAAAAGCAACTGGGTACTTCCTAATACTATTCCTTAGCCAGCCAGCAAGCTTCAATATTTAATACTGGAGATCTCCAAAAGCAGGAAGTGGACTGCAGCGCAGGACATTCTAGATAAATACAACCAAAGCTAACGTGCTAGCCTAACGCTAGCAGCAGAAATGGCTCCTGCTCTTTAGCCAATGACTAAAGAGAGCATTATGAGGTGTAAAATCTTCCCGATCAGACGTAGAGGAACACATCGCTCCACAGGAATCTGTGGTTTGTGATTTCCACCACAGCAGCCTTGGTGTTTCCCTGCAGTCTGTCGTCTGGCTGCCTGTTTCTGCATCGCAGCAGGAAGACCAGCAGTCGATAACCAGCAGCAGATGTGAGGCCGACGTGTCCTCCACCAATTCTCCTGGGTTTGAAGACATCATGGCATCCAGCTGTTTCCCTGACGGCCCTCCGCTGCAGGAGTCCGGCTCCAGTCAGATCGCTGCAGCTAGAAAACATGCAAGAACCTCAGAAATGTTCCTAAATCAGACCCAGAGGAGCTGGGAGGCGGAGTGCAGCCGCAAAACTGATTGTCACGCACAAAATATATCATATCAGGCTGTAATTTATGGAAAACACTGCAGAAAATGTTCAGAAAGGAAAAAGTATTACTTGATCTGATTAAACAATCTGCAGAGTAAATATTTTTTTATTGTAACGGTTTTGTTATGATGTTGGAGCTGCTTCTCCTGACTCCGCATCCTCTATATTAGTACATGTGGAAAGGTGTGAAGCTTTTTTCTGTTGGACCGTTTTAAAGTGAAAGTTGAATGTTTTTGGGTGAAACTCGTTGACATGGAGGGTGGATGATCTGTAACGAGTCCTGCTGACGCGCTGCTGCCTTGTCTAACAGCTTCCATTAGCCACTTGTTGGCGTCTGTCCCTCCACGTTACCGTTAAGTCTCTGGACGGGGAAGGTAAGTGAAGCTGTCACTGGTGGACACGCTGGAGGTGTGTGTGTGTGTGTGTGTGTGTGTGTGTGTGTGTGTGTGTGTGTGTGTGTGTGTGTGTGTGTGTGTCTGGCTGGTCTGTCAGCTGCTTTGTTAGTACATTCGGTTCGACGTTTTGTGGGATAGAATCAGGATCTGAACCTCCATGTTCTTCATTTGTTGTTATAAAGGTGACTGTGACCTTTGAACTCTGCTTAAAGGAAACTTTAATGCACTTCCTGTCACATCATTTTGTGTTCAGTAAAAGTAAAACTGATAAAAACTTGGAAAAATATAATTTAATATTCATAGCCTTTGAATAGGCCTAGACAGTAAATCGTAGCAGTTTATCTCATGATTGACTTGTGATCAATATCAATAGATAATACATTTTATAGAATATTCACTGAACTCCAATCCAGAACCGCACGGCATTCTGGGAGATTTAGACAGAGGAAAGGCTTTAGCTGCTAAGCCTCTCAGGCTAGCTAAGGGTGGTGGAATCAACTAACTCACTCTTTCTTTGGTTGCCTAGCAACAGCCTGCTGGATAACAGGCAGTTTCAAGTTGCCCTTCAGTTGCCTAGCAACAACCTGTTGAGTGGGCCGCAGCAGTTTCAAGTTTCCCCACTTTGTCTCAAAACTGCTAAAAAATAAAAAACAACGTTGTGAAATGGAAACTGGGTAAAACAGGAAACATGATGTCACCAGTTTAGCAATATTTCAGATATTTAAAACAAAAAAACCTAATCAATAATTATCTATATCGACTTATACGAAACTCTTATTGTGAAAGGTTTTTCTGCCATATTGTCTTTTGAACTTTGTAATATTTGTCACATTACAACCACATAGCAATGTTTTAGTGGGACATTATGTGTTTTAGCATCATTATGAAGCAAAAGAACATGGATGCATGATTTTCACATTTTCTTTGAAAACAATAAATCTGAAAAGTGCGTCATGCAGTTCACCAACTTGTAGAATCATTTTTTTTCAACAATTATATAGCTGCAAATCTGTGTATAGTTTAAAGTAAATAAATAATTTAATACTGGCAGATTATTTATTGATTATTTCACTTATAACCAGGGAAAATGTTTTAAACAAACTAGTGGAACTAGAACTATTTAATATTATTCACTTGAAAGAAGCTCCTGTACTCTGCTGAAGTCGCCTGTTAGTAACTGAACACTAGACAGTAAATACTTGGTCAGATTTAGTGTTTTGCAGTGCATTGATGCATTTTCTCCCTCTGAATCTGTATTTGGATACATTCGTAGGAAACTGGTAAATATGATGCAAGGCTGCTTCATTTTCCTTCTATAGATCCAAAGTAAATGATAAAAGTGAGTGTGATGAGCGCTGATTGGGTGTTTTCTGCTCTGGAGCTGCAGGATCCATGTTTACATGCAGCGCGGCGTTAAATGGAGCGGGGGACGTTGGATCATAAATCTGTGTTGCTCTCAGGTCTCTGGGCCCTTCCAGCCCAGTTTAGCCTATGCGAGGCCCTCAGTGCACATCCAGCCTGACCCAGTTAAATCCAGAGTAAAGAGGAGCCATAGCCCACTTTGATCAGATGCAAACCAAGCTCAGGGAAACTCTGATGCAGCTGCTCACGATGATTTCATCTCAATGCTTCTGACAAACATGAAAAAACCTGAAAGCTGCATGAGCAGTCAGAGTTTCTGGAGGTGGCAGCATAATGACCTGGGCTCTCCGTGGCGCGAAGCTTCGTAGATGAATCAACGGGAACTGAGATGAAAGCAGCGGATATTAATGGGTGGAAATGATTTTATTTACCCATTTAGCCTGTGATTAGCATGGTTAGCATGTTTGTGTTTGATGAGACGTTCAGAGGAAACTGAGTCAGACAGAGAAATCCACTGGTTCCTTCATGGATTCACCAGTAAGCTGAATAAAACTCAAACATTTCTCCTGATTTGACCAAGTATTGGTTTGGTTACCGATCAGAAACATGCAACAGATCAATAGGGCCAGGCTAAGAAAAAAGTTTATTACATTTTGACTTTATTTTTGTAATATTTATTGTCTCACGATTCTCAGATTATGAGATATGAGATAATTCTCATAATGATTTTATTTTCGTGATATAAATAGCAGTTTTCTGGTAATTCTACCACTTTATTCTTGTTGTTTTGACTTTATTCTCTGAGGTTTTTCTTGAGTTTTTACAACTTTATTTTTGTGATATAACTTTATTCCCATATCACAACTTTATTCTGGTGTTTTCCAACTTTATTCTAATACTATTACAAATTTATTGTGGTGCAACGTTTTTGTTTGTTCAATTTCACTATATTCTTGTAATCTAAATAAAATTCGTAGCGTAGGCGTAATACTGGCTCGTAGGAATGTGAATCATTGAGATTTCAACGTTAAAACATGAGAAAATTCACAAACAGAATTTTGAACGATGAAAACTTTCAGGATTTAGTCGTTACACTACAAAATTCATAACCTTTAAATTTTAAAGTCACATTTTGTCACATCTCAACCTCAGACTGAAGCGAAAGGCCGATTGCGTGTAACACTGCGTCAGAGCGCCCCCCCCAGGCCGATGGTTAGCGTAGCATCGTTCATATGGCGGCACCTTGGTCCGCCCCGGGTCGGAGTGTTTTCGCGCTGCAGGCGCTCCAAACGCAGCCGTCGGCTGCAGACCCAGTCAAACGCAGCGAGATGGAGGACAGATCTTGGCCGCTCCACTTTTGCAGGATGTAAAAGTGGGACAATCTGTTCCTTGGATGATCTCCAATTCTACTTTCCGGGGACCGATACACTGAAAATATATCTATACACAAGCTCTGTCCTACATTAGAGGAGAGTGAGGGAGAGACTGACGGAGAGAAGTGATAAGTTAGAGGTCTTCATGGCGCATTGTGCCGGGCTGAAGGCGCAGACAGGCAGCAAAATGTTTCAGCAGATCTTTCAATGAAAGGAAAGCAGACAGCCTGCATTACTTTACATTAAATTACTTTACCTCAGTTTGACCTCTATGTGGGGAAGATAAAGAACGGCGACGTGCAGAAACAGGAAGTGGAGTCATTGTTCATCTTTTCATAAACCAATGATGCCCAAACTTTTTGCTATTAGAGCCAAAATGTCGAGATAAGATTACTTAAGGGCCACATTTTGTTCTTTACTAAAACTGAACTATCCTGAGACATTTTTATTTTTTTATCTATTCAATAATATACTAATTAGACAATATTTTCATGAAGCAAAGTAGTTTCATTTTTGTAGAAAAGGAGTTTCTACAAAAACGTAGAAATTCCTTCAAACTTTTGAAGAAATTTCTGCAAGTTGTTTATCTAATTCAACCAATAGTAACTGAATTAGATCAGGATGTCCAACATTTGTTTCCTCTCCTAAATATTATTCACTAATTATCTCCATTCCTTCTTCCAGTCGGCCATGTTTGTTTACGCTTGTTTCCCGTCTCACATCTGAATTTCGGTGATTCTTTAGCTGCCCCTGTGTGTTTTGGTTGGATGGGACTCAGCCAACGCCTGCTTCATGTGGCCCGCTCAGCGTTTATGAGGCGCCATAATGAGCAGCAGTGTCCGATGCAGTGGAGATAATTCAGGCACATAGAAAGGTGAAGAAGTTTACATTTGGCTGAGAAACTGATGATGTTCAGGGACCAACAGCCGGGATGGAGATGCTGTTGCTGCAGAGAAAAGCAGCTAAATTAGGACAAATGAAGTCCTGCTTCTATGATTTCTGAGGGAAGTATTTCAGGAGGTTAATTACCCCAGTTATTATAGTTTCCACACAACTTATTCCTTCCTTTTCTGATGTTACACTTTCATTTGGCCTTCACTCTCACCTTCCTTTCCGCTGCTGTAATCCCCTTTCTGCTTGAATCTGACTACTCTGCTTTATGCAAACTAAACTCATGTTTCTCTCCTGTGAATCCTCCCATCACTTTTACATCCCAATTAGTTTTCTCCTGGCTGCTCTCTGCCGCTCTCTGGCCTGACTTGCGAATGCTCGACTCTGTTCAATATTTAATGAGCCTTTGTTCATAAATCAGCCGCCTGTATTCCCTCACGGTGAGCGTGAATGATGGCATTAAAACCTGAGTGTTAACAAGCCGTTCTTAGTCAGCTTTTCATTACTGAAGCTTTTGCCAGAAATTTGATTCCTTTTTTGCTGCATATATATCATTAAAACATTTTTGCTGGTAATATAACATCGATATTATTCTAATATTATGACTTTTTTCTTGTAATAAAAAAAATCTTAGCATGGCCCTAATCATTAAGAATACAACCCAATTTCAACATTATATATTATATTATTTACGTTGTTTGTCTTGTTTCATTTTGTTCTTGTGTGTTTCTTGCTTTAAATTATTTCAAACCAGAGAAACTGCAAGAGGAAACAGAACTGCTGTCTTCACCCCCTTCAAAATAAGAGCATGAATGTAAACATCTTAATGACTTGAAGAATTTGTAACATTCAATAATAAAAACTTCAACACAGATGTCAAACTTCATTCACCTGAAAGTTTACAAAACAAGCGATCTGTAGTTTATCTGTAAAAAGTTCACCTATGGGAAGCCAAGTGTGCTAAATATTTTTAAAGTTAGCAAAAGCGCTAATGCGGTGAGCTGATATTAGCTCTGCTGTTAGCAGATTAGCAGAAGTGAGCCCACCACCGGGTTCCAATATCTGGAAATTCACTGATACAACTTTGATGTTGGTTTTTGGAAATTTGTTCTGAAAATCTTTATTTGTTCAGTTCTTATTTTGCTGTGATAAAATAAAACCATCAAAACATAAATAAATATGAATAATTTATAGGGCTGTGAAAACTGTTTCCCCAAAGTTCTCCTTTTTCACTGATAAAAGGCAAAAAAAACAAAACAAAAAACAGTGTCCTAGTCCAAGTCTGGAGTCTATTCCAGTTGAGATGACCTTAAATAATCCTCCAGTTTGGCCGAGTGAAACCAAACAATGACAGTTTGTTTTTGGGGGCCGTTACGTTTTGCTGCGGAGCGTTGTTTGTTTCACCAACAACTAAAATGCATTTCTAAGATTTTTACAGTGAACGAACCCGTAATACTTTACAGAACCCAAACAGAACCTGATTAAACTGGGACGGTGCAGCGAAGAACTGAAACACAACAGCAGTGAATGTTTGATCGTTTGATCATGTTTTTCTGGGTAAAACAGATTAACAGAGAAAGAATATATATTTTATATCTTAAATGTGAAATGTTCATTTTTTTTGCAGAATTTTGGCCAAATTCTTTTTTCATCTTTACCAGATTCTGTAACAACCGATATCCTGAGTCAGCAGGAGGAACCATATGACCTGTGACGTAGCTGCACCCAGTGTTGGCTTCTTCTGTGAAGTTGCTAAATGATGAGTCTTATTGTTACTGAGGATTAGCTAAAACTGTGGCCACTGACGAAGAGCAAGGGTCAAATATATATTTTTTAAATCCTGTTTGAGGAGTTTGCTTAGACCCAATAACCTACCAAGCATACAGTATCTCTGGACCGGGCCGTTGGCGCTGGTCCAGAGCTACAGCGTCTTTAAAAGAAGCCATTTCAGCAAATGGCTTCTTTTAAAGAGTTTGTATGCTCCAGTTGACAATTATTCAATTATTAAATTAGTTAATATTTCATAATTGATTCATTATGGTGAATCATTTCAGCCCAGCTGATGATGAATTAGTTTTATTTTATTAACTTACAGTTTTAAATGAACATGTTGGCATAAAAGTTTATTTTTCAATGAGCAGCTGAGCGTCAACCAACCATCCATAGATGCATCAATGTTGTGTTTAATGAATATGAATGCAGTGCCTTAATAGAATATTATATTATTTTCTTAAAAGTAAAAATTGATCATCTCTCTTTGGTTTCCTTTAAGAGATAATTCCTCAGATTTATTTGACGGATGGAAATGCATCATTCTGTTTGTTTTGTTTATTCTGACTTTGGGTTTTAAAACAATCTCTGATCCTCTCAGATTATTAATGCCATCTCTTTTAATAATCTTATTTGCAAATCAAAATGTCTCATAAATGTTTTATCTTCAGTGTGTGCTTACAGTTGCCACCAAGTTTACTTTTTTCCATTTCATCTCCCATCAGATTTGTTGTTTCTGTTGAATTTAACAGGACAATTATCAAATTAAAGGTGGGAAAAGTTTTTAAATAATTAATCAAGGTCTAACTTTTAAATATTTCAGTCTGGGGTTTACAGCGTTGAGCTGCTGGCTGTCATTTCCTCTCAGCTCAGCGTTGTTGGACAAGCCAAAAACCTAACGAAGGTTAATGAAGCAAAGTCACAGAATCATCTTCAGCAGGTCTTCCTCCACCGCCACTCATTGCCAGCGGCGGCGATCAGCGTCTCAATGACTTAGATCGCTGTCCTGATTCCAGTTGTGTCTCTGCGGGATCCATCTGTCCATCTGTCCGTCTGTCCATCCGTCCATCTGCGCTTTCTGATACTCCTGGATTCAGAGCGTCAGCCTGCCAGTCACATACTGGGAGATCCCCGGCGTCTCTCTTCACCAGCCAGCCAGCCGTTGGCGCCGGTCCAGACCTGCAGCCGGACTGAAGAGAAACCAGGACACGACACAAGCAGGCGCCAGGATGTGAAATGGGATGTGCAGCGAACCTAAAGCTGCTTCACATCCTGCCTGTTGCAGCTTGTAATCAGTTTCTCCCCAACATTTTCCATCTGGACTGAGTTAACAGGAAGACATCCGAGTCCTTCATCCACAGCCGTCTGTTATGTCAGGACGGATATTTCCCCTGGATGTCCTAAGGACAGAAGATCGTCTCCTGACTGTGGAGAGTTCAGGTCACATACAGGACTTCATCAGCTGGAATGGAATAAAATACTTCCAAAAATAGCAATTTAGGCAAAAACAGGTTTACACAGAATAAACTGAAAAATAATGAGTGCAGCATATCTTCTGATCAACCGATCACGTTTATTTGTAGAGTATATTTCAGCAACAAGGCAGCTCAAAGGTTTTTACGTCATATAAACACAACAAGTCAGAAAAGCATCATCTAGTCACCAACTGAGAAACCAACATTAAACATCACATTCTGTCCAGTCCCACCATCAAAATCATCAACATCCATCAACATGTTGGTCAGTGTTCCAGTGATGTGCAGCTCTACCAGCTGGTTTCAGTCTGGATTTAAAGGAACTCAGTGTTTCGGCTGTTTTTCAGTTTTCTGGTTTGTTTTTAGATTTGTGGTGCATAGAAGCTCCAGCTTTATCAAACATTGTTTAAATGTCATAATTTATATCATCCAAGTATCTTCAGAGTCTTTGTGGATGGTGATGCTGTGGACTGCAAGGATCTCCAGCAGCAGTCAGTCTGGCAATGACTTTAAGCCTCTGACTGAAGACTGTTGCTGTAGGACAGGCGTGTCCAAAGTCAGTCCTAGTGGCCCGGCATCCTGCATGTTTTAGTTCTCTCCCTAGTGGCAGTAACAACCTCTTCAGCAAGTCAATGTTCTGCTTAGGCCTCTAACGAGCCATCATTTGATGCAGGTGTGCTAAACCAGGGAGAGACTAAAACATGCAGGATGCCGGCCCTCCAGGACTGACTAGCATTTCCAGCTGTATTCAGACAGGTTGCTATGGAAACGGCCGAAAACCAAAACACAGCAGTTTCTCACTTCAGGCTCACATAGAGGGATTATGTGTTAATCAAAACGGCCAATGGGAGCTCAAAGAGCCAGAGTGCCTTTAAGGTGTTACCGGTTGCCATGGTTACCCATCGTTAAGTTGGTGTTTTAATGTTAGCTAGCATGTTGTCAGCATATTACAACTATTTATTACTAAGCGATAAACTTAAATTATGCTATCAAATTGGAATTTGTGGATGGGATAAATCTTACATGGACAAATGATTAGAAAGCATGGCCGAAACCGCAGTGGCTGGGCTGGACTTGGAATACTGAAGCCATTTTGTTCACAGCAAGATCAATTCTCAATGACATGAGTTGAGTAAATAAAACAAACGGATCCATACCTTCAGTTTACAATTTGTTTTGAAAACTGTAAACTTTCATTAAAACAGAATTCATAGTTGGCGTGCAAAGGGCAAATGAAATGCAATAATTTCTACCCATCTTGGTCTCAATTAGCAGTCATTTTGACTGCAGGGAATTTTGCACTATTCTAGTTCAACAGCAGGGGGCGCAATGGGAAGAAAAGCATTCCCATAGTATGCTGCCGCCACCATCACGTTTCATAATTGGGATGTTAGGTGTGTTCAAAGTCACTTCAATGGATTGCATTTAGCGGTATGAGAGTAAAGGTGGCTTAATCCAGTTCATAACACACTTTTTACATTTTTTTACTAAAGAATATTGAAAACTTTCCGTTCACACAACTATACTTTGTCCAGAACATTAAATCATTATAAAATACACTGAGGTTTGAAGTTGTAATGTGACAAATGCTCAAGTTTTGTAAGGCTGTGTAAACGGTGTTATTTATACTGAGTGGGAGCAAAAATACTTTATTTTACCTTACATAATGTTTTTACTTCAGTTAGAGACATCTTGATCATTATTGTGAAGCTTCCCAGAGTTTGACTCTCCTCCCCCCCCTTTAGAAACTTTTATGTAGATTTTCCGATGTGGGTTGAAACAAGCAGGAAGCGGAGCGAAGAAACCTTCGCTTAGACTAAGGGTTCCCAAAGTGGGGGTTTGAGCCCCTTCAGGGGTCCCGAGAGACTAAGTGGAGGGTCTCTAAATTATTTTCAGATTTGTAGTGATGAGGGGTGTCAACGGCCAAAACAGAAAAAAATTAAATACATCATGAAAGAAAATACATGTACTATTAAATAATGAACAGTAATGTACGTTGTAATTATTTACCACGGCTTATTTTTAAAGGGGCAGTATTCTATAAAATTGACTTTTTTCTTAATCTTTCCTTGGTGGTGGTATGTTTTTCCCTCATCAAAAACAAACCTGGAGTTTTGCCTTGATTATGTCATTCATGTTTGAGAAAGCGTTTAATCTCCATGGCAACTATTCAGCCCCGCCTTCAAGGTGGAGCTCCTCCCCCACTCAGCTCCTTCAGACTAGCCAGCAGCAATTAGCAAACGCCTGAACTCATAATAGGAGCTGCTGCTCAGAGCAACGCTGGTAAAATCATTGTTATAGGGTTGATAGAGTAGCCATGTTGGGATAATTTCCTGGAGGCGGAGCTTCAGAAAAACCAGTAGCTTTTAAAGAGACAGAAGTACCATAGTTACTCAATTTTGCTATAAAGTAGAATTATGTTCCTGGAAAACAAATAATACTGCCCCTTTAAATGAATGGAGGAAAATAATTATGTGTATTTTTAGGGGGTTGCCGGTAGGGGTCACCAGGTTGCCGGTAGGGGGTCATTAGACTTTTGGCCAAAGGAAAAATGGAAGTCAGGATTTTGTTTCCTTCCAGGGACAGAATGACCTCGGCTGAAACCGTTCCATAGAATATAATGAATATCGTCATATGTTTATTTTCCATTTGGCTTCTCCATTACCACCAAGCAGGAATGATCTTGACCTCGTGTGATGCCAGATTGCACATCCACCTCACTCTCTTCTGCAAAGAACCTGTGATGCAAATTCACAGAGTTTATATTTAGCCTGTCTTCCATCAGCCTGCTGCTCCCCGGTGCATTCCTACTGGCTAAATGGGAAATGTGGACCAGCTCTGTGCTACTTCACATGTGGACTTATTAACATTGCCACTGGCTAGTTTTGCTACTATTGCTCTTGTCTTTTTCATGTTTGATTTACACCATTGCTAATTTTGTTGACTTGATGTTGTTTGTGAATGAGGAGTCGAAGTTGACTCCATTTTCTGCCTGTTTCCCACAGCATGTTCCCACGGACGGAGCCGCTCTCATGGGACAGCCATGTTTTGTCCCCATGACAGCTAGATCACTCAGCCCTCTCTGCAGTGACCACCTGCACAGCAAAGGATGCTGGGAAATAATGAGCATTTTTATTCTAGTCAGGACGACAAAGATGGGGAGGATGAGGAGGAAGAAGAAGAGCAAAGGCGAGGAAGTGACGAAGGCCGTTGGAGCAGGGAGAACGGAGGACTAGAAGGACTTGGGGGGAAGGAAATGATTGGCGGACGCCAGGCCTGGGAAGGGAAGGGCGGCGAGGCAGTGAAACCAGCGGCCATTGTAGTTGGCAGACAGAGAATGGACCGACCGCTGAGACCCGGTAACCTGGACAACCGGGGCATTGCCCACATGTCCAATCAGGCACAAACGCATCACCACGCTGCCAACAAGCTGCAGCAGCAACACTTGATGGCGGCAAAACGTCGAGCGCTGATGGAGCGCAGCATGACCGCCATGGTGCCTCATGAGGATGCCTTCCTGACCATGATGGTGTTCCGCATCGGGATCCCTGACATCAAACAGACAGTAAGTGCATCAGAACCAAAACGGGTCCAAAACAACGAGGGATCCACCAATCCACTTTTTCACTTCTGATACTGATATATCATCCTATCCGATACCAAGAAACAGCTGAACTGATATAAGACATTTCTTTTTTAAACATAGACAATGGCCAATACGTCAATAATATCTACTCCAATAAAGACATAATATCATTAGATAATACAACTGATAGAATATTCTATACATAATTATCAAGATTGGTGGAATCAACTAACTCATTCATTCTTTGGTTACTTAGCAACAACCTGCTGGCTCAATTTCCCCCTGACTTTGGTTACCTAGCAACAACCTGCTGGGTCAGTTTCCCCCTGACTTTGGTTACCTAGCAACAACCTGCTGGGTCAGTTTCCCCCTGACTTTGGTTACCTAGCAACAACCTGCTGGGTCAGTTTCCCCCTGACTTTGGTTACCTAGCAACAACCTGCTGGGTCAATTTCTCCCTGACTTTGGTTAAGGGGAAATTGCGCAATCTGTTGCAGCAGTTTTAGGTTTCACCGCTGTACCTCTTTACTGTGGAGTGAAAACTGTGGGTAAAACAGGAAACTGATGAGATCAACAGGTTGACTACCTTGACTACTTTGGTCAAACATGTAAACAAACTGCAACAATTAGTCATTCTAAATCTAATGTCAAAAAAATAATAAAGCTTGATGTCGATCAGAGCATAAAGCATAGAAATAGACTGAATAGATCTGCCCTTATGGATCAGGCACATTGTTATTGATATGTAGAATGTTTTTTATATTGGGACTGATACAGAAATTAATATTGGATCTGTGTATCTTTAAAACCAAAATCTGAGTTAAAGACGTGTTTAAAGTTTGGTCCTGTCACAAGCAGGCCGCTGACTGGAGGTCTTTCCAATAGAGGAAGTAGTTCAAGCCGAGTCTCTCTGGTATTACTGCCTCAGAGAAAGATTCAGTTTAACTTGACACTTTAACAAATATTAATATAGCTGCTGCACAGTAATATTCATCACACATTAACATCCAGTCATTTAAAAGACAAAAACAAAAAAAATTCAGATCATTTAGTACAGGAGGATAAAAACATGTTAATGTTTAGTTTGACAAAAAATCCCACATTTAGCAGAGCTGCATAAATATTGGCACCAGCAAGTATTTGTTCTTTATGTTCATCAGATTTTTAAAGGATTTTAAAATTGGTAATCCATAACCAAACAGCCATCACTTGATGGGGCACATACATCCGTCCTTCTTATCCGTCCATCGGTTGATTAGGATTACCCAAATAATTCTAATAATTTTCAGAAAACATAGACAGAAAAATATTGTGATATTTTTTTTCTTTTTGTTAAAGAAAAGAAAGTAATTTTTTACACCAGATGTGTAAACATCAGTTTATTGTGTGAAATCTCCTCACATTCCCGAAAAAGCAAATGGAAAGCAGAGCGAACATCAGCAGCAGGGAAGAAGTGACTCCATCATTCAACATGGCAATGTTGGAACCTGCGTGGGTCACTCACAGCCAATTAGCTCCCACATCTGGAGTTAGCATCACTTCACACTTCCTGCAGCTGGCAGCAGGTGAGAACTGGCAAGCCCACACACAAGCTGCAGCAAGGTGATGAAGCTCCACCCACTCTGCTTCCAACTCCCTCCACATGCCCAGCGTTCTACATGTCAGCTAATCTGCCCTCAATATAACAGTAATTGCTAATTATCTAATAGGGTTTTAATGAGTTTGGGGAGACCCGAGGAATGAGAAACATGCCAAGGGTTTCTGTTGTTCTTCAGTCTACATATATTCCTGAAGAAAAGGCAGGAAGGAAAAGATGCACTCCAATTAGATTACAGTGCTGCAGAAGGTGTCACTGTGACATCCAGGCTGCGCCATCAGTACGGACCATCAGAAGTAAACGCACATCGTCCCCACAAACACACTTTACCTCTTTCATATACACCCGGTCCCCTTAAACACACTTTACCTCATTCATACACACCCGGTCCCCGTAAACACACTTTCCCTCTTTCATACACACCTGGTCCCCACAAACACACTGTACTTCATTCATACACACACTGTCCCCACAAACACACAATACCTCATTCATACACACCCGGTCCCCGTAAACACACTTTACCTCATTCATACACACACACTGTCCCCACAAACACACTGTACCTCTTTCATACACACCGGTCCCTGTAAACACACAATACCTCATTCATACACACCGGTCCCTGTAAACACACTTTACCTCATTCATACACACACACTGTCCCCACATACACACACACACACACACTGTACCTCTTTCATACACACCGGTCCCCACAAATACACTGTACCTCATTCATACACACCCAGTCCCCATAAACACACTTTACCTCGTTCATACACACACTGTCCCCACAAACACACTGTACCTCTTTCATACACACCGGTCCCTGTAAACACACAATACCTCATTCATACACACCAGTCCCTGTAAACACACTTTACCTCATTCATACACACACACTGTCCCCACATACACACACACACACACACACACACACACACTGTACCTCTTTCATACACACCGGTCCCCACAAATACACTGTACCTCATTCATACACACCCGGTCCCCATAAACACACTTTACCTTGTTCATACACACCCGGTCCCCACAAACACACTTTACCTCGTTCATACACACACTGTTCCCACAAACACATTGCATCTCTTTCAAACACAAGCACACAGGCTCAGGCACGTCACCGCATACCTCCAAGGGACTTGAGAGGCATCACTACAGCAACGGCTGCCTGCCTCCACTAATGAAATGGTTGCCATGCCAATAAATTTGGTCATACTATGAGAGCGATGCTGAGCTGTGCAGTTTTACCTTCAGAACTGATGAAACAGAACAGCTGCAAGGGTCTGTCCACCAGACGGCATGTTAGGGTCAATTTTAATTTAAAAAAAGAAAAAAAAGAGCGAGAGATCTGATACATTTTCTGGAAAACTTGGAAATGCAAAAAAATAAAAAATAAAAAATCAAATCAAATGTTGAGATTTTGAGAAATTTTCTACAGAAATCTTGAAACTTTCTGAGTTTGAAAAGTCAAATGTTTACTAGGAAAAAACTGACATTTTTTCAAGAAAAGAAAACTGGAACTTAATAAGTTCAGGTAGAACACAGAAAACATCTGAGGCCAGAAAATAACAATGAGATATTTTCTACAGCAGTTTGTTTTCCTTGTAGGAGTTGGTGTTAATTTGACACTTTCTATACAGAACAAACGATAAACATTCATATCTGCTCCTCTGTATTCTAACACTGTAATAAATGTAGTGTGAAAATAAAAAACTTCACTGCAGCAAACAAAAGGATAACAGCAGTTTTATAGAAATATGGTATGGTAGTTAATTATTTAAATCACATTAAATTCTGCAGAGATAATATTTTCTTTCATTCATCACAAGCTGTCATGATGATTCACACATTTACACATCAGTAGTTAACAACAGCATAACAACTATGGACACATTTATGTTTAAATATTAATATTTAGTGTGAAAGAAACTGTTTGACTGAAATATAATCAGATAATATGCTAAATAAAGTAAAGTGAAATTAAATTAAATAATTGTTTGGCAACACCTGGTTAAATAAATGAATAAATTAAAATGTAACAATAAATTAACAAGATATATTGAAGCAAAATAACATACCAAAATAAAATACATTAAAGATAATAAAATTTGATTAAGTTCCATTTAATGAATAAAAGGTTGATAACCACCGCTGAAAGTAGGTCAAGTAGGTCAGTCCGTTACAGTAATACGTTTTTAGGCTGGATTCATCCGAACACAGCAATAATAGATCAGCTGATTTAAACACCTGTTCTACTGATGATCTGGCAGAGTTGGTTTGTGGGTCGGTTTTGTTTCAAACTGAACCAAAACACTGAATTCTGCAGCATATCTACATGTTAAGGTTGTCAAAGTCAAGCTAGCATTACTGACCTACTTCTCTCTCTCTCTCTTCCTCTCTCTTTCTCTTTCTCTTTCTCTCCCTCTCTTTTTTAAATTAAAACTTTTTCCTGACCATATCTGGTTGTCGTAGTGATGACAATAGCAAAGCACTGAGTCCCTTTTCCTTTTTTATGTTGTGTACATTTAAGATTTTATGCCTTATGTTGACAACTTAACAGTTAAAACCAATGCCTGTCATCAGCAACCAGCTTTTTGCAAACGTGATGTCACATTGCACCATGTCTATAAAACTGAACCCCTCCACTGTGTGTGTGTGCGTGCGTGCGTGCGTGTGTGTGTGTGTGTGTCAGCGGTGCCTCCAGTTTGACCAGGACTGCACCGTGTGGAGCGCCAAGCAGCAGATCGTCTGTTCGCTTGGTGAATCCCTGTGGGACGTCTACAACTACGGACTCTTCCAGCCGGCTGGAGAAGGACGAGATGCCAAGTTCCTGGAGGAGGAGCGCCCCCTACGGGACTATGCACGCACCTTTGAGAAAGGGGTTCCCTACCTCGAGGTAAAGACTGAGGTTACGCAGAACCAAAACTCTTAAACGACCAAAAAAAGTATTTGGTAAAAATATATTCTCGTACTGAGGAACTGATCAAATTATCAATCATTTAGTATTTCAAAATTGCACCACACACGGATCAAAACATAAAGTTATTTGGAAATTTTGGTATTTTTAAGAACCAAAATAAAAATAGTATATGAATAACAATTGCAAAATAAAGTCAGGATTTTTTTTTCTAATTTCTTTAAATATTTTTGTAGGTTTTATATTTCTTTCAACATAAAATTTAGGAAAAACTGCAGGTATGTGTCTGATGACTTTTTAATTACTCACAGTGGGTACAAGAAAAATACTCATAAAAGTATTTTTTCCAAAAGTTACTGAAATAAATTTAACTTGAGTAAATGTAACTAGTTGCTATCCAACTCTGCTCTGAAGATGGTAAATGCTTTGAATTTCACTATTAAAGGTGAATCAATGTTCAGTAACTTTTACAGGACATAGATGCATGTAGGTTCACACAAAGATTCAAGTTTTAAAATATATTTAAAAACTAACAGTTAGGACAAAATTTTAACATTTATCAGAAGCGGCGCACTCCAATCCAAGGAATACATAACCTACTAGGCTAAAGAAAAAAAAGAAATGTACATAATTACATTATTACCTCAATACATTATTATTATTATTATTATTATTATTATTATATGTGATTATTAATTACTTAGTTGTGGATGGTTGTCCAGCTCCTTGCATGATGTTCCTTTTCTCAAATGTTTCCCTTTCTTATTGTTAAATCGTGACCTCTGACCTCAGCTGAGGCAGTGAGTGAAAGTTTAGATGAATGAAAATAATTTTTTTAATTGACAAAAAGCACGCTTTAATATAATAAACCAGAAATTATTTGATACAGATCTGGAGCTGGTTGTATTCTGTAAATGTAAACAGATCATTTCTGGTTTATTTGTTTAATATAAGCAGCAGTTATTATGCCTTAAAAATGATCTTAAAAATGCAGAAATAATCTTTGAAGCATCAAGAAAACAGGCCCAAGTTTACCTTCAGGCTCAGAATTTCAGAAAAACCAAGAGATAAATCTGTTAATTTTTATGTTTTTGTGTATTTTGTCTCATATTATCCAATTTACGTATTTAAAATGCAGAGTATTACATTTATTAGTTTTTGGGTGATTGGTCAGCAGAGAAGTCATAAAGTTGCATTTGTAAAGCCCACAGCGCCATCTGGTGGATGTTCTGGTTTGAGCCAGATCCACTAACCAGGATCCAAATAAGCTCATAGAGTCAAACCTTGTTACTCAGTAATATTCTGCTGTTTATCTGGGTGAACCCTTTACACACAGTTTGAGCTTTTGAAATGCATTCGGCATTAGATATTATTAAAATAAAAGTTTTGTTTGGAGGTTTCTTATTTATCCAACATGCGTAGTTGTTTAAATGATTTTAGAAATAAATATGAATGAGTCTGATCCTGCTGTGCAGACTGTTACACCTATTATTACTGAGATATTTACCTAAATAAAAATAATTTCCAGGTACCGGTTCCATTTAAAAATGCTCTGCAAGTTCTAGATAGTGGTTCCAATTAGATACAAATATGAGAATTTACTGACTAGAAATGTTAAAACATTTAATTACAAACTCATTAGCTTGCCACAATCACCAATAAATCAATTATTTGCATGATGAAATTAAAATGAGCTCATTCATTTTCATTTGGACATTTGTTAAAGAGATGCTCCCTTTTAATTTTGTTGAAGATCTGCCATTTTAAGAAATGCTGCAAACATTTGACATCAAGCACGAACTAAATAGCTTGCACTTCCTGCCCCTTTTGCCTGTTTTCCTTGTCAAAGCTGAAAGGCAATTTTGATGACAGAGACTTCCTAATCCATTTTAATTGTTTATTTTGGATATTAAAATGTATTTCTGGTTCTAGTGTTAAATATTCTTTAGACATTAAAGTTATTTGGTCTTTAAGTGAGTTTACTTGCATTATTATGTCATCATTATTAATTCAAGTTCACGGTTTTTCATTTTTTCAGTCGTTTTTTATCTTTTGAAAGTCAAAATGAAAGGAAAAAATACACAACACTGAAAAAATAAAAAAGTAGTACAGATTAGATAAATATTTTAATTTGTTTCAGTGACAAGCACACAAAGTGTGGAATGAAACAATGTGACGATAGAAACAAGTTTATCATCAAATCATCAAAAACAAAGCAGCAGAGTCTTTTCTGTATATTTTCTAAAATATATGTACACATAGCACTTTATAGTATTAAAATGGTCTCAAAATGACAATATTATCTTTTATCACAATAATTTCTGAGACAGATTATCGTCTAGTAAAATTTGTCATCATGACAGACTAAGAAACTCATGTGATTAAGTTATTTTTCTTCCCAAAAATGAATCTAAATGTGACTGAAGAAATGAATCACAGTCCTGTTCTGGCAGCTTTGAGTGGGAAGCAAAGATTCACTGCAGCACACAGGAATAGTGGCCATTTTGTCTTCATGAACCAGGCTCACAGTTTGAAAAGTAGATTTTTTTAGACATGACTCACATTTTTCACACACATCTGATGTTTTTTTGCCCTCAGTTTCGGTATAAAACCAGAGTTTACAAACAGACCAACCTGGATGAGAAGGCTCTGGCTAAGCTCAGCACCAAGGTATTTCTTCTTCTTCAGTTCTTAATCATGTCTGACAGCAGCTGCCCAGCGGTCTGTAACATGGCTCTGCATGCAGGCCAGCCAGAAGAAGTTTCTGGAATACGTCCAGACTGGAGTGATGGAAAAAATGGCAAAAGTTCTGGAAAAAGGTCTGGATCCAAATTTTCATGACCCTGACAGCGGAGGTGAGATTCTGGTGATTTACTGATAAAAATCTGAAAGGTGTGGCATGATCTGTATTCAGAGTTGTTACGAAATGTGAAATATGTTTTATTTTTCTTCCAGAGACACCGCTGTCAGTGGCAGTGCAGTCCGGCCTGCCGGTGGATGGCGTCCGGCTGCTGGTTCTGGGCGGGGCCCACATGGACTTCAGGAGCCGCGATGGCATGACGGCGCTGCACAAAGCTGTGAGAGCTCACAACCACGCCGGACTGCTGGTTAGAACATCATACACACACACACACACACACACACAGAACAACCCCAGCTCCTATGAGCTCAGGGTTTGCTAATTGCTGCTGGCTTGTCTGAAGGAACAGGGAGGGGGCGGAGCTGCGCCTTGAAGGTGGAGCTAGGTCCACCCAGGCGTTTTGCACCGATGAGTGGTTGCCATGGAGATTATAGGATTTCTCAAACATGAACGTATCAAAGCAACACTGCAGGTTTGCTTTTGATGAAGGAATAAGTTTACAACACAACAGAAAGCTCAAAAAAGTAAATTTTACAAGATACTGTCTCTTTAAGGATGAATAACTGGACTACTTTATTTGCCTTATTTTATTTTTAATTTCTTGTCCTGTGAGTTCTTTTGACTCAGCAGATTTGGCTCATGTGAGAAAGAGTTTTCTCTCTAGAGAAGCGTCTCATCGTCGTCTTCGTCCCTCTGTCCTGTCCTCAACAGGCACTTTTGTCACTCGGAGCGTCTCCGGACTACAAGGACCGCTGTGGCCTGACCCCGCTGTACCACACTGTGCTGACAGGGGGCGAAACGTCCTGCTGCGAGACGCTGCTGTATTACCGGGCGAAGCTGGGCACCAGGGACGAGAACGGCTGGGACGAGAGCCATCAGGTAGCTCCGTCCAGCCAATCAGCTTTCTGCCTCTGTGTCTTATGTGTTTGTCTTAAAGGTGACCTATTATGCTTTAGGGTAGATCTAACAGTGTAAGATAGGCCTACACAAAGCATGTTTTGCACAAAATCTTTCTTAGATGATGAGATTTTAGTTGTTTTAGGGCCTCCTGTCACTTTAAATCCAATAATCTGCTACTGGCCCCGCCTCCAACTCAACGTTTACACACACATGTCAAAATGGCTGCAAACAGATACATCGTTGTACAACCGTGCATCTTTGAAAAGCAGAAATGGAGCCTCCTGCACAACTAACAAGAATGCAGCAAGTGGTTTCTGGATGGTAAGTCAACTACAAACTCTTGTCTTTTCCAGCAGCCATTATGCAGCACATACAGCTGGAACTTGGCTTGGGTTGCTAGGTAACGGGCTGGGCGTGGCTGGGGTTGCTAGGTAACGGCATAGTTCCTGTGGAATGTGATTCAATATTCCAAAGGTTTTTGAAGTGCCTCATTTTCCACCACAAAACATGAACTTATTGCCAGAAAATGGCTGAGAGTTTAGTTTTTTTTTTAGAAGCCTTAGAAACCAAAATGGAAAACAAAAACGAGCAAAAAGTGAATTTAGCATAATAGGTCTCCTGAAAACATTTTCCGTTAAGTGAAGCGATGCACCGCCATCTGATCTGTGCGTCTCCCACATTCTCTCCTCTTCCTCCTCTCTCCATAGCACAGGGATGAAGAGGAGTTTGGAATGGAAGAAATCCATAAGGTACCTTTCATTCCTCCGTCTCACCGTCCCTCCAGTCAGGAAGTGATTGACGTTCTGATCATCCACATGAGCAGAAGTGTTTCCGTTCTGCTTCAGCCCGGCGCGGCTCCTGCTGACAGAAATATTTCTGCTAAATTGTTCACAAACCTTTAATTTTGTCACATTTGTTTCGTTACAGCCACAGACTTTATGTGCCAGACCAACACAAAGAAACGACTCAGTATCTGTGAAGTAGGAGGAAATGTTTTCTAGAAAGTGTGGCGTGCATTTACAGAACGTCTTGGCTTTGGTTTGCTCGTTTGCAGACTCGGAAACTCAGGTTTACCGAGTGAACAGTCATTTTCAAGCCTTTTCCACACACTGGTAGTTGGATTTGGGTCTAGACTTTGACTAGGCCGTCACACTTAAAGAATCTGCTTGGATCTAATCCAGGGATGTCCAAAGTGTGGCCCGGGAGCCATTTGCGGCCCTTGGAGTAGTTTCTTGTGGCCCCTGAACACAGTGTAGGAATGGGTTAAATTGTGCAGCCATTAGAAAAAACATTTTCAGTCATTTTTTTGTTCAGCCTCCAAATTGAATATTTTTTTTACATAATTTATTTTCTTACAGTTGTGACTTTTTCTTTTATTCTAAATGTTTAATGCAAATCATGATAGTTTTATCTGTACTTCATAAATGATGTTGTTCTGGATGTTAGTTGTAATTTTTAGGAGATTAAAATGAGCCTCTCTGGCTAAACGTGTCATATTTACATGATGTATTCATTAATATGCATTGTTTGCATAATGGTTTACTGGTTTAAACCATTTGTCTCGTTATTATCCAGCTTTTATAATACGAATCACATTGAGAAACTTTTACTTTTGTTGAAATTATTGACGTGTTTTGAAAGAGGATGACCCAAAGTTTTTATATCTGAGGATAAATTTGTTTGAGCCAGAAAATTTGAAAACTAATGTTATTTCTTTCAATGCAGCAAAATTCTTTTTCTGTTTGTCTCTGTGATAAAAACATTCATTTCCTACAAAGTTTTGGTTTAATTTTCTTTTGACTGAACAATTTTGGCCCAAGAGGCAAAAGGTTAGGACACCCCTGCATGCGAGGAAACCGGAGCTGATTTTCTGTTTCCTGTTTTGCCTCAGCTGTAATTTAAATGTAAACGAGGACGTCAGATGTATAATTTACAGTTGATCTTTATGGCTGCTTCTCTTGGGTCAACCTGTTGTTGTTTGCACTCGTAATACTAACAGTTTGCTCATATTTCTGACTTTAAAAGGCTTGCCAGAACGGCTTTGCTCAACACTTGGAGCATCTGCTGTTTTATGGAGCGGACACGGCCTCTCAAAACGCCTCAGGGAACACTGCACTTCACATTTCAGCGCTCTACAACAAGGTGAGCGTGAAACAAGCCAGAGCGGAGACGTTGTGAAGGCGAAGAGTTTTACAGCGTGGATTGTTGTCCGGTTCAGGAAAGCTGCGTCCGCGTCCTGCTGTACCGGGGGGCCAACAAGGAGGCGAAGAACAAACACGGCCAGACTCCTTTTCAGGTAAACGACCTTATCAGGTGAGAGCTGATGGCCTCCAGACAGACTTTAATTCTTCATGGCATTAATCCAACAAGGTCTCAGGTTTTATCTTCAGCATCTCTGAAGCAGTTAGTTGTTGCTACAAGACTGAGCTAACTGATGAGCAACTGGCAGGTGTACCTAATACAGTGGCCAGTGAGTGTGACTTTAATCAGAAAAGGTTTTTTGATTGGTCTGATTTCTGTTTGCAGGTAGCTGTGATGTCGGGTCACTTTGAGCTTGGAGAGATTATTAAAAACCATAAAGACACGGATGTTGGTACGTTTCCAGGAAAGTTACTCTGTCGAAAATTAAAATCAGTCATTTGGGTTATTGAGCCGGAAGTAAGAGAAAAAAGATCCAGGCTCATTTATAAAACCATATTTTCACCATGTTATTCATTCATTTATAAATGTCACAGTTTCCAGCTAAATGTTTACTTGCTAACTACATGTTTAGTTTATAGCTAATCATTTAGCTTGCTAATGAAAACGTTATAGAAATGCGACATTTACAAATGAATGGTGTAAATATGAACTCTTATTTTGACAGGCTAAATAATCCAAATCATTGGTTTTAATTTTGACTTTACAAAAGCACCAAATAAACTTTCTATGTACTTTAGCTACAATCTGCCTGTTTTCTCGGGTCTAACTCATGTTTCCTCCTGACCTGCTTCACCTGACGCCTGGTCCGTCCATAAAACCCTCCCCCTCATGTGTCGCATCATCAGTTCCCTTTTTAGAGTCACCAAAGTTTGTTCCCAGGCGAAAGGAGAGCGTCCACACGCTGCCTCTCCCGCCGCTCCATTCCCACCCGCTGCTGCGCGCCAACAGCGACAACACCATGACCGGCTCCGACCCGCTGATCCTCCCCGCCAAGGCTGCCACCAACCCGGGGCAGGTACTGACACCGCTCAGCTGGTCCGCCGGCCCATCTGTGTGTCGACTGATGTGGAGCATCTGTGCAGGGCCAACGCCGGGCCTCCATCGGGGTCAGGAGCTCCAGCAGCCCCCGGAACCGAACCCGGTCCCCGTCCAGAGGCAGAGGAGGCCAGAGCGATACGGAGGAGCGGCACCGGCAGCCCAGAGGCCGGCAGGGGTACGGAGAGAAAAAGTTGCTACTTTTGTTGGTAGTCAGTTTTTTGAAAGGCCAGTTTCTTTGTGTAAAACATGACAAAGTGAGGCTAGATGAGTTTAAGCACAAACATTAATTAGTTCCAGACAGAAATCTCATCTGATCGGTTTAAAGGTTGAACTAGAAAATAAGAAGTTAAGTGTCTAAATGTTTTATCTGTAACTTCGTCCTTTGCTACAAATAACCCGCCGTTCACTGAAGGAAAGCAGTTTCTGCATTTTAGGAAATACATCGTTCATCTTCTGACTTACAAAGGAAGAATTGAATTATTTACATCTTTTTTTATTTATTGTATAGAAAGATATAAATGTTTAAATGAAAAATCTGGAGAATTAGTTGTGGAGACGCTGTGGTTCGGTCCAGTAAGCGTTTGTCTGACCCGCAGCGCGCCGCCGGGCGGCGGCCAGATGAAGCGGATGTACAGCGCGGTGCCGGGCCGGGTTTACGTCGCCATCCGCTCTCACTCCGCCAGCGGAGACAGAGAACTCTCACTTAACAAAGGCGACAAAGTAAAAGGTGAGGAAATAAAAATTCACACGAGGAAACAGAAGAATACAGAGAGGATCCTTCAGCCGGTGGAGGATGATTCATCAGCGCAGGGACTTTATAATGATCTCAGTGTTTGTCGCTGCATGTCATTAGCAGACTTACAGTAGAATCCATCACAGAAACCATCTTTGAACAATAAGAGCAGAGAGACGGATTTATAAAAGCTAACAGGGGAAGTAATGAGTCTCTGTGCAGGACAGTAAAGCATTATTAGGCCTGTCACAGTAACAAATGTTGCTGGATGATAAATCCTCCCAGAAGTTATCGCAACAAACAATAATGTTGTTTCGATAAACAACATTAATAAAAGAGGCACAAAGGACCTTTAAAGTTACTAAATACAGTGACAGTCAGGTGCTCCACCCATCCCCACATTAGGCCACGCCCCCGGTGTATCTTGACTCCGCCCACTTTGGTGGAAGCTTTCTAAATTTCTCAGGGGTGGGGTTTTGGTTTCCCAGATGTGGAAACTTCCCAAAAGCAGAACTTAGACCTCCCAGATTATGAATTAAACCCTCTGCAGATGCAAACTGCATGCTGCTGAAACCGCGGCGTTTAAAGAGCAGGGGGCGAGGAACGCTCCATCAGTCAGCTTTTTAATAGGAGTTTCACTTAAAAATATATATTTGCTCATGATGTTAATGAAGGAAAGTCTGCTGTTTATGTTTATGCTGTGCTGATTTTTCAGATAAACATCCAACTATTAGATTCCTCTGGGCTTTTTATGAAACGTCTAAACAGATCATTTGTCTTTAGATTGGACGGTTGGGGTCTGATCAACGTAAACTACATTCTGCCTGCATGTACATGTGCTGTAAATGTTTGTCTATGCTTGTATAAACATCAGCATGTTTGTTCCTCAGTGCTGAGCGTGGGAGAGGGGGGCTACTGGGAGGGAACGGCGAGAGGACGCACCGGCTGGTTTCCCTCCGACTGCGTGCAGGAAGTGGCGCCGCCCAGCAGAGAGAAGGGTAAAATCACACATGATGAGTCTGAATCATCGCTCAGCCTGCGGCTTGCTGCAAACATAACCCTGAAGGAAACCAAATGTGTTTGATTCATTTAAACCTGAACAATAAAAAACTGTTTTCATTGTTTAATAGTTTCACACTGATAGGAAATTAAGAATAATGTTTTCTGCACATAAATAATATTCAATGTAAAAAAAAAAGTTAAATATCTGATACTCATGGTGCCATTTCCTGATGAGCTCATTAAGGAATCAGCAGATCCTTAACGTCTTAAAAAGTCTTAAATTCTTTTTTAAAACGTAAGTTGGCCTTAAATACGTTAATCACGGATCTTAAATTTTTCTTATCAGGACTTTTTACTCATGTTCTATGTAATTTTTTTCCTTTGGTGAATTTGACTGGCATTCAATCAAATATAATTTAAATCAGTTATTTGAATGTACAGTTTATATAAATCATTATTAAAAGACAGAAAACTAAAATTATGATGAAAAATTTAAGATTAAAAACAGTTTGGTTTTTTTTTTCCCCCTCCAACTTTCGGAGGCCCTACAGCGCCACCTGGTGACCTCCCAGGGGACCGCGGCCCCCACTTTGAAAATCAGTTTTGGATTATCTTGTAGATGTTTCTAAATTTTCCACCAGAACCTGAAGTCACAACATTAGATATAAATCAACCAGAAAACATCTCTTGGTCTATCCCAGGACCGAAGCATTTATCCCTGGAAAGGAAATGTTTTCCCACGCTGAGAACAGCAGCAGGGTGTAAATAAATGTCTGTTAGTTTTTTGATGGGTTACAGAAACATGACGGAAGCTGATGGCTTTAATTGGACCTTGGTTTCTTCTGGACGTTTCAGAGACACGCAGCGAGAAGGCCAAGAGGAAACTTTTCCGTAACGTCACAGTGGGAGCGTACGACGGTACCGATGGGCCAAGGTGAGACGACTGGGAGCGCTGGGGTGATTCTCACAGAGTCCAGTCAGAATGAAAACACAACAAAGCCGCTTCTCTGGTCACACCAGGGGTTAATTTCTGCTTCTAAGCGACTTGATTGGAGGATGGAAAAGACTATTGTTGCATTCAAGTTGTGCTAAAGGGAGTTAGCCTAGCAGTGAAGCTATGCTAGCCTAAAATAGCATCAGAATGCTAAACATGTAGCATGTAGCTAATATCAGCGTCCAGATTTCTAAAGCAGCTCTGGAAAGATGAACTTTGCTTCAACTGATATTTGAAAAACAGATTAAAAGCCATAAATTTCTCTGATGTTAATCTTTATTCAATAATTTAGCAGTAAAAAGAGAATGCTGCTTATTTTGCTGATATATATTTTTTGCTTAAAATGCGATTGATTACAGATCCAGCGATTAACTCTGTTAAATTTTAATCAAGTCAAGCACTGTAAAACACGTTGCATTAAGTCAGAAAATCAGTTTCTTTATTTCTTTTAATCTGTTGAGAATAACTGTCAAGATTTCAGAGTTTGTCCTGGCAGTGTGGGGAAACATCCTCCATGTTGTTGGTTTTTGGGTTGAAAGCGTCGTCGTGCTGAACCGCTCCTCTTCTCCTTCTTCTTCTTCTCCTTCTTCTTCTTCTTCTTCTTCTTCTTCTCCTCCTCTGTCTCAACCTGCCTGCTTTCCACCTTCATCTTCTAATCCGATAACGCTTCGTTAGAGGGATTTTCCTGCAGCTGCTGCTGCTTGTTATGAAGCTCTGCGTCTCGTTCAGGAGGAGGACGAACGCGAACATGAAACTGGCAGCGATATACATCATCATCATGATGCTGCTGATGAGTCATGAGGAGGCTGAAGCCTCGGCTCCTCGGGGCGACGGAGAAGGACTCGGCGGTTCCCTTTGTTCCGACACGCCGTCCTTGAGCCCAGGAGTTTCCACTTTCTCTTCACTTCCTCTGCGGCTTCTGGTTCAAAGCCTCTGCTGCATGTGGCGCTGCCGTGTAAACAGACTCTAAAAAACATTCAACACACTCAAAGACTGTAAACGATACCACAATATACACATCCAGCATTTAGGATATAAAAACCAAAACTCAGAAAGTGGCTTCCAGTTCAGACTTCCAGTTATTGACGTTGGAAGATTTTTTTTTACCTGATACTCATCATTTGCTCTAAATGATCAAACGTTTATTTAGGCCTGGACAACAAATCAGTAATATATATCATGATATATATATACATTGTGATTCTGATCACAATGTGATCAATATCTAGAGATAATACATCTGATACAATATTCAATAATTTCACTCTGATCCAGAGCCACGCGGCATTCTGGGAGATGTAGGCAGAACAAATACTTTAGCGGCTAAACCTCTCACAGCTAGCTAAGCCTGGTAGGTGGAATCGACTCACTCTCTCTGGTTACCTAGCAACAACCTGCTGAGTAACTGGGACAGCAGCAGCTTCATGTTTCGCCACCGGGGCTCACAACTGCAAAAAAACAAAACAATGTGAAGTGAAAACAGGATAAAACTGGAAACATCACGTCACCAGTTTGGCAGCATTTCAATTTGTACAAAACTTTGTCAATATTCCACTAACGTCAAAAAAACAAAATTTTGCAATCGTGGTGTTTATATTGAATAAGAAACACAATTAAAATCAGACATGATCACATTAATGCTCATGCAATAAGTCATTATACAACTCCTACCACTTCCTGTCGTCTTCTTTGTCGTTTCCACCAGTGGAAACATCCTGTTGTTGATCACATGACTTGTGTGACATGAAAAAACTGTTTCCACTGCAGTGATGGATGGATGGATGGATGGATACATGAATTTCAAAATGGCTGAAAAACTGCCTCATCCTACAGCAAAAACCTGTAATCAAATAGTTTTTTTAAAATTAGCAGGTTCTGTTAAGCAAATTTATTTTTGCAATTCCAATTTTCACACTTTTATGGTCAAAGGTTTGTTGATATTATGCTAATGTGAAAAACACAGTTTGCAGCATTTGAATGTTTGCTCACGTAATAAGTCATTAAAAACATTGGCCTCCTACCACTTCCTGTCGTCTTCTTCGATGTTTCCAGCAGTAGTAACATCTGGTTGTTGATCATGTGACTTCTATGATGCAGAAGTGTTTCTGTTTCAGTTTTGCCAGATACACAAACTACCTCATCCTGGCCCAAAAATCTTTATATCGCAAAAATGTGAGTTTGTTGAAATCAGCTTGTTTCGACAAAATAAATTTATTTTCATATTCACATTTACGCAGTTTTTTATTCAGTGGAAAGGCAGCTAGTGTTTCTGTTTGAAGCAAAGTTGTTGAATTGAAGGTAGATGAGGTCAGATCCAGCGCCGGCCCAGTCCTCACATCGCCGGCCCGCCGGTTCTGCTCCCCATCAGCCCGATGTCGCAGTTCAGCAACACAACCCTCCTCCTCTCTTCATCTTCCCTCACATCGTCTTCCTCCTGTGAAGTACGCAGCTTTGCAGACTCTCTCTCTCTCTCTGCCGGGCGAGCTTTCACTGGAAGACGGGGAAGAAGAGGAGGAGAGAGAGAGAGAGGAGGGGGGTACATGGCGATGGGGGGATGCGGAGAGAGAGATTTCTCTCTCTCCCTCTCTTCTTCGTGGCCATCACTGGGCCCCAGAAACAGGAGCGTGTGGTTCATTTACAGGTAGCGGCTGTTTCTCCATTCATTGGCTGGCTATGGATGTGAGGAGAGGACAATGGAGAGAGGGGAGAGGTAGATGCTGCTACTGAGAGGCCGTGCCTTTTTCAAAGCCAGACTAACGCGCTCTGTGTGTGTGTGTGTGTGAGTGAGAATCGCTTCGTTTTCCGACTCCGCATGCATGTGCATGTCTGCGCTGGTGGACGCCGTCGCTGCTGCATGTTCACTCCGTCTCTTCCTGCCGTGTGTTTTCTGAATCCTGCCTCTGTGTGTGTGTGTGTGTGTGTGTGTGTGTGTCAGCTCATATTGATGCATTTCAGTCAGACAGTGTGGGTGTATTTCATTCTCTCTGATTTTGTTCTGATTCACCTGAAATTCCCATTTATTCCCGTTTCTCTCTAAATCTGCAGCTTAAATATCAAAATTTGGATTCATTTGAAATATTAGTCGATTATTTTCCTTCATATTTCCTGCATGCATTCATCTATATACCCATGTATTTATTCTTATTTATTTATGTGTCTGTTAAATGAAGGATGTGTTTTCTGTGGTGAAGGTGGGAGTGTCTCACACTGAGTCTCTAACATCTGTCAGCTGCTTTACTTATTGAGCCCCCCTTCCTGCACCGTGTGTGTGTGTGTGTGTGTGTGTGTGTGTGTGTGTGTGTGTGTGTGTGTGTGTGTGTGTGTGTGCATTCAGCAGGTGAATGGTTAAAATGCCGTCTTTTTTCCCCTCTCTGATTGTGAATCGGAGGGAGGATGACTCAGGAGGGAACGCAATAACTTCAGTTGCGCTTTTTTTCTGACGCTCGAGTTCAGCGGCTGAAAGAATAAAAAATAAATCGTTTTTTTTTTCCGTGTGCGGCGTTCCTTTGATCGTTGGAGCGGGGAGGCATGATGGAGGACAGGGTGAGAGGAAAGGGACGGAGGTGTGAGGAGCAGATGGCTGGAAGGCGGCTGAGCGTTGGCGAAAGCCTCGACGGAGACGGCAGCAGAAACGGACCTCGGTTGGGGGGAAAGCAGCCGGGCTGTTGAGTGTTAAAGTCGCGTCTTGGTGTCTGGATCTTCTGGACTCCAAACTTTCTCTGCGTTCCTCCGCCGAAGCGCCAGGCAGCCGGCTGAGTTTTGTTGTGTTGTTGTTGCTCTGACAGCGGTGGGCGTTTCAGACGCGGAGGCACAATGCAGCAGGACGGACGGAGAGCCGGACGAGGTTTAAAAATACTACATGCAGGAAAAATGAATGAAACCCTGGAATTAAACTGCCGTTAAAACGGCAGGAAGATGCAAGAAAATCAAATTTGTTCCACTTCCGTATCATCACCTTCCTAAAATAACATTTTTTTTTGCCAAAAGTGATTTTTTTTGTAGGCCAAAATCACTTTTAGCAAAAGAGGAATTAGGCCTTTATCTTAGGAAAGTGACGATAAGTGGAACTAAAAGTCACATTTTATCCGACTTTTCCACGACAATCTGAACAGCCTAATTATGTTCTTTTTTGCCAAAAGCGGTTTTAATTTTTTTTGTCTGAAACCTCTTTTGGAAAGAAAGAGGTGGTGGTAAATTTTTTAATCACATTTGACTTTTTCAGATGGAAATGTTTCTTAAGAACAGTACTCGTGTTTGGCTCTATGAATGCTGATCCACACAGTCAGACATTTGTTTCCTAAAAAGCAGTAATGGGTTTTCTCACCATTTTATCGTTATCACAAAAGCACCACAATATACTGTTACAAAATTCTAAGTTTAGCCAACAAAATATTCCATATTAACCGCCTCTTAAAGGCACATGTTGATGTGAAGGTCTGTTAGACTGGAAGCAGTTACCTGCAGCAGATTTCAGATCAGATTAAACAACCTGCAGGCTGAAGGTGTCGGCTGGTCCAAACCAAACCAAACCAAACCAAACTAAACTAAACTAACAGTCTTCTGAATGTCATCATGGAGGCTTTCTGTGTTCATTTACATAAAGACAGATGATTACCTTTACTGCAAATGGAGGGTTGGAGGCGGTGCACCATCCAGGATCTTCCTGTGTGCAACATGAATAAAAAACTGAACATCTAAAAGGTTCCTAGGCCCGGTACCTATCAGGCAGATAAAACTCAGGCAGAAAAAACGGTCCAGGTCAATTCCATCTGTTCCAGTTGATCAGTTACCAATCAATACATCAAGTTCAGTTTATTACTCCAAAAGGCTTAAAGGGGCAGTATTATGTAAAATTAACTTTTTTAATATCTCTCCATCGTGTTTTAATGTTTTTCCTTATCAAAAACAACCCTGGAGTGTTGCTCTGATTCTTTCATGCATGTTTGAGAAATCTTTTAATCTCCATGGCAACCATAACATCGTTACTTGATTATGCTATAAAATGTAAAAATGTGTCTGGAAAACACATAACACTGCCCCTTTAAGACTTCTTTTTGATAGGAGGTTTGAAAAACATTTTTCACCTAAAAAAGCGTAATGACTTTTTAGCACAGAGAGTTGTTCCTCTGTCATGTTAGCCATTAGCTTTAGCCTCTGCGAACAAATTGATCTAATATGGATACAAATGTAGGTTCTTTTCCCCATTAACGTCCAGTCGACCCGGTTCTACTGGAACCAGAACATCTGCTCCACCTCCAGCTGCTCTGAGTCAAACCAGCCTGTTCCCCTCCTGGCCTGTGGGGGCGCTGCACCAAGAACCACTGAAGGAAACGACACAAAAACCTCTGAAGACACTGAGAGCAACTTCCTTCTTCACCAGATGGAAACAAGATGGAGGCGTCAGGTTTTAGCGGTTGGAGGATTTCTCTTTAGGCTAAAGACCAGGAGCCATTTCTGCTGCTAGCGCTAGGCTAGCATGTTAGCTTTGGTTGCATTTACCCAGAATGCCCTGCACTGTAGTCCACTTCCTGCTTTCAGATTCCACTTGGCGTTCACATATCAAACCGAACCAGAGTTCACTTCAACCGAACCCAGACGGAGCTAATTGGCTAATAACTAAAATGGCGCACATGACGATCAGGCCTTCATCCTTCCACCACATTGAGCCTCTTCATGTTTTCTACAAACTTTATCCATGGTTCCTGTGGGGGTAAAGGAACTGTTGTCACTCTGAACCACTGCAGTGACTGTTTCTGCTGGATCCCGGTTCCGTTAATTTGGTTCCATTGTGACTGAGAAGCACAGATGAAACCCCGGAGCGCTCTAACCGAGGTGGACTGGGCCGACATGAAGTCCAGCAGTGAGTCATGATTCGAGTCCGTTCGGCCAGTGCCGCCTCCTGGTCCAGACATGCCGATGGAAGCTCTAACCCAGCCTCACTGCCTGCTGCCATTTCTCTGCTGCCAGCCGGGCTGGTTTGTGCAGGCGGGGCCGAGATTACAGGCATGTCCGACCTTATCTCCTACATAATTTGAAGTGTCATGTATGACCAGCAGTGGTGCTCAGGAGTCGGTGCAGCAGCATCCATGTAAAGGCTGCCGGAGGCGGTGAAAGCAGATGCAACAATTTAGGTGCATTTGGTTGTTTTCTGTTATCAGTGTGAGTGCAGATTTCCCTGATGTGCTCTTCCTCCTGGCTCAGTGCTCGTCAGCTGCAGCTGGATCAGTCTGTGGTGTGGAAACTGCTCTCATTATGATGCTAACTGTACCCCAGCCATCAACCTCTCTGTAAACTAATGCCTCTTTTATGGCCCGCTCAACGAAACTTATCTGTCCGTCGCTGCAGGGGGTATCATAATGCGACGCAGTGAGAAAAGTCACTGTTTGCATGTTATCTTTGTATTTTATATGTTTTTCATTAGCAATTTTTAATGTTTCTCTCTTCCTCTGAATGCTCTTTATTCTCCACAGCGACTACATCATTAAGGAGAAGACAGTGCTCCTACAGAAGAAAGACAATGAAGGCTTCGGCTTTGTGCTCAGAGGAGCCAAAGGTAAACCTGCTCTGTAAACCCAGCGTGTCACGCAGCGTTTGGTCTGGTCTCTCCATATTTCTCCTTCCTTCTCCCTTCCAGCTCAGACTCCCATAGAGGAGTTCACGCCAACGCCAGCCTTCCCGGCGCTGCAGTACCTGGAGTCTGTTGATGAGGGGGGCGTGGCCTGGAGAGTTGGCCTGAGGATGGGGGACTTCCTCATTGAGGTAGAGCTGCTCAATACTCAGTGCTGGGAACGCTAGCTAAGTAGCGCTCTAACGAGCTACCAAGCTACCTGTGCTAACCTTAAAGCACTAACTATAAACATTAGTTCTGGTAATGCTACAACACTACGCTAACATTGTATTTAGCAGTAGCTAATGGTAAAGCACTACATTCAGCCACAATTTGTGGATGGCAGCACTAAATAAAAGGCTGTGCTAACCTTAAAGCTAATAATGAATGTTAAATTTCACCAATGCCATTTTGCTAAACCAATACGGAAGCTAAAGTTAAAGCACTAAATGAAACCACAATCACACCCACCATCAGTGATGGGTAATGCTAACTTGAAAGCTATGTGGGCTAACGTTAAAGCATTAATCATATGCATTAGTTCTGCTAACGCTAAATGCTACACTAACATGGTTTTTATCAAATGCTAAAGCGCTACACCAATGTGGTATTTAGCAGAAGCTAATTGTAAATTCAACCATGTTGATAACCACCATCAGTCGTGGCACCACTGACAGAAAATCTCTGCTGGTTTTTTTTTTTTTACCTTTTCAAAGTTCCTGTACGCCACATTTAAAAGGCACTTCTGAAATGCCAATTTTCAAACCTCTATTAAATCTGACACTTACTTCTAATTGATATTCAGGAGATTATGAGTCACTAATGTAGCTGCTCAAGCTTTAAGATAAGTCATTTACTTTGATTTCTGACTCAACTGGCAGTAATTCTCCTTAAAACACTGTATGTTTTTATTTAAAAATAAAACCTTCAGCTCAACCTGTTTTAGATAAAAGAAAGCACCAAATTAGACTTAAATAAAATCTGTTTCTGCTCCTGATGGTATAGACAAGTAGAAGCTAATATGCTACAAAATGTGGTGTTTAGTGGAAGCGAATGCTAAAGCACTCCTAAACAAATAATCATAAACAACAGTTCCACTAATGCTAAAGCGCTGTACCAACATGGTATTTAGCAGAAGCTAATGCTAAAGCGCTGTACCAACATGGTATTTAGCAGAAGCTAATGCTAAAGCGCTGTACCAACATGGTATTTAGGAGAAGCTAATGCTAAAGCGCTGTACCAACATGGTATTTAGCAGAAGCTAATGCTAAAGCGCTGTACCAACATGGTATTTAGGAGAAGCTAATGCTAAAGCGCTGTACCAACATGGTATTTAGGAGAAGCTAATGCTAAAGCGCTGTACCAACATGGTATTTAGGAGAAGCTAATGCTAAAGCGCTGTACCAACATGGTATTTAGGAGAAGGTAATGCTAAAGCTCTGTACTAACATGGTATTTAGCAGAAGCTAATGCTAAAGCGCTGTACCAACATGGTATTTAGCAGAAGCTAATGCTAAAGCTCTGTACTAACATGGTATTTAGCAGAAGCTAATGCTAAAGCTCTGTACTAACATGGTATTTAGCAGAAGCTAATGCTAAAGCTCTGTACTAACATGGTATTTAGCAGAAGCTAATGCTAAAGCGCTATACCAACATGGTATTTAGGAGAAGGTAATGCTAAAGCTCTGTACTAACATGGTATTTAGCAGAAGCTAATGCTAAAGCGCTGTACCAACATGGTATTTAGCAGAAGCTAATGCTAAAGCACTGTACTAACATGGTATTTAGGAGAAGGTAATGCTAAAGCTCTGTACTAACATGGTATTTAGTAGAAGCTAATTCTAAAGCGCTATACCAACATGGTATTTAGGAGAAGGTAATGCTAAAGCTCTGTACTAACATGGTATTTAGCAGAAGCTAATGCTAAAGCGCTATACCAACATGGTATTTAGCAGAAGCTAATTCTAAAGCGCTATACCAACATGGTATTTAGCAGAAGCTAATGCTAAAGCTCTGTACTAACATGGTATTTAGCAGAAGCTAATTCTAAAGCGCTATACCAAAATGGTATTTAGCAGAAGCTAATGCTAAAGCTCTGTACTAACATGGTATTTAGCAGAAGCTAATTCTAAAGCGCTATACCAACATGGTATTTAGGAGAAGGTAATGCTAAAGCTCTGTACTAACATGGTATTTAGCAGAAGCTAATTCTAAAGCGCTATACCAACATGGTATTTAGGAGAAGGTAATGCTAAAGCACTTCACCAAAATAGTATTGAGTAGAAGCTAATGCTAAAGTTCAAAATAGCGACCAACCGGTTCTCCAGTTCACGCGGGTTCTTTGGGCCTCTCAGGTGAACGGTCAGAATGTGGTGAAGGTGGGTCACCGGCAGGTGGTCAACATGATCCGGCAGGGCGGCAACAGCCTCATGGTGAAGGTGGTGATGGTCGCTAGGAACCCGGAGCTGGAGGACACGGCTCGGAAGAAAGGTAGGTCACATTTCCCCTGGAAGAAGTAACTTTCCGTGTTGCTTGACATACGGCGATGAATGTGACGCCATGTTTATGCCTGTCGAGACGTGGTTGCCATTGGAGACTGGTGTTTGTTTTAAAGAGGCCTAAACGTTAATGTTTGCATTTGGCCGCTTTCCTTCGGCAGCGCCGCAGCAGTCGAAACGACTGACGCCTCCTGCCATCGCCCTGCGCTCAAAGTCGATGACATCAGAGCTGGAAGACATGGGTGAGACGGATCCTCAGTTCAGCTACACACATCGGGACCAGGGCTGTCCAGGGTGCGGCGCGGGGCCAACGGGGCGATGAACGATAACGTTGTTTTGAGACCATGTTCCAGTAATACAGGCGTGTCCAAAGTGGGTCCTGGAGGCCCGGCATCCTGCATGTTTTAGTCTCTCCCTGGTTTAGCGCACCTGGATCAAATGACGGCTTGCTGGAGGCCTAAGAGGAACATTGACCTGCTGAACAGGTTGTTACCACCAGGAGAGAACTAAAACGTGCAGGATGCCGGACCTCCAGGACCAACTTTGGACACGCCTGCAGTAATATAACGGTAATGATGGAAGAACAGATTCTCAAAGATAAATAAACTTTAATTTCTAATGAACATTTAACTCCAGAACTGGAAGACATTTTAAATATCAAAAGTAAATAAAACAGCAGAAACAACAAACAAAATGAAACTAAATGTCCTTCAAAAAAATGTCCAGTTGAGACCAAAACACCAGACTGAAACTTTCATCATCCAGTTTTCATTCAAATGGAAATGATTGAGCTCATTTTAATTTATGCGATTAATTGATTTATTGATCATTGTGACAGGCGTCCCTCCAACTGGAGTTCAAGAATTTTGTATATGAGCAAAATATTTGTACAAACTATTTCTTTTATTATCAAAACTTTCCTAATAAGTAGAACCACATCTATCCAGAGATTTTAACTGAAAAGCTGCTTTTATTTATTTTATTAATTAAATCAATTAATATCTCATTTATTCATTTAATTTATTTCTTAATTTGTCCAACTTGGTCTAAAATAATTTGAAAACTAGACAATTTTCTTTTAATACAGAAAATGTAAATGTTTAAGATTTGGATCTTAAACATCCCTTTTCTACAAAAAACAAAATAAATCAAGCTGCGTGTCGGAGGCGGGGCTAGGCCCACCCAGGCGTTTCAACGGCTGAATGGTTGCCATGGAGATTAGAGGATTTCTCAAACATGCGTGGAAGAACCAAAGCAACACTCCAGGTTTGTTTTTGATGAGGAAAAAACATGAAGGAAAGTTAAAAAAGTCGATTTTACCCCTTAAGAATGATGAGACTTAAAACTGATGTGCAAAGAAACTGAGCTGAGTCAGTAAGGAAGGGAGACTGTACAAGGTTTAGTTTGAATAAAAATACACACCACACTTTTCAAAGTTTTGTTTGTAGAAAATAAATAATTAAAGGCATGTCTTTCCAAGTAAATTGCCTTTAAGAGGTAGAAATGTGAGCAGCAGCAGAGCTTCCCAGCGAAGTTCAGGTTGGTGGTTTTTAAGTCTGTTGACTCATTTACACTTTGGATTCAACCCGTGAAGAAGAAAGGCGATAATTAAACAGTGAGGTTAATGGATATAAAGCAGTCAGATGCTGTGTGACGACGTGTTTTATTCCAGTTGTCACAATAAAACCTTTTCTATTTCTTTTTTTACCCAAATGTGCCGCCTGCAGTGGAGAAAGGTGGGATCAGTGTGCTGTTGTGATCATGTGTGTCTCCATCACCATCCCCGTCATCACACCAGCATTCACCATGTCATACGTCCAAGTATGAATTTCACCCTCATCTGATTATTCTGCGATCCTCCCAGTCGTGTCTAATCTGTGTTTTTATCTTCTGCAGCCGCCGCCTCGCCCTGGAAGAAGAAAGCAGGTGAAGATCAGATCTTATCGCCAGGCTGAGCTTTAATTAAAACTGGTTCTGATTGAGCCGCTGTTTTTGCTCTGTCGTTTGCAGAGTATGAACCCTCTCAGGGTCCAGATAAGAAGAGGACCGTTTATCAGATGGCACTAAGTAAGAGCAGGTGTTTCTGAGCTGGAGAGGGTCAAGACCGTCCTCCATCTTCATCATCTTCATCATCTTTGTACTGCTGCAGATAAGCTGGATGAAATCTTGGCTGCTGCTCAGCACACCATCACATCTGACAGCCAAGGTCAGAGAGGTCACGTGGGCAAGAGGGACCGGAGCAAGAGCATCGTTCCCAACGTTCCCACTGTTCCCAACGAGGTACCGGCAGGGAATAATCCCAGATGCTATCACTAGATTATATTTATTAGAGTAAATTAGCTTAAAGCTGCAGTGTGTTGACATTGTGACCATGTTGTGTATGATATGAGACAGAAAATGTCTTCTCCCAGTGCTAAGTGGAAACAACCAATCAAAGGCAGGAGGCGGGTCTTAGCGCAGTCAATCACAGTCTCTCCCCCACTGCTCTCTGCTACGGTGCAGCTAGCATAGCATGTGGTGAATGCTTACAGCTAGTTAGCATAGTCACTGATGACGACGAATGAATGTTTTTTTTTTCTGAAACTGCTGCTTGCTGCTAAATAACATGTTTAGAAGCCAAGGGCGTAGGTTCGGTCTAAGTTTTGGTGGGGACCTTGGTGGGGACCTTGATCCCCCTTCCCCCCCGGCAGCACAGTGAAATGCCCAAGAGCACCGAACATTTTTGAGAAGGGGGGGGAAACCACATTGGCTTAATAACCCCCTCCCCCCAACCATAACCATATCATACATCTTGTGTATACAACCAGATACAGTCATACTCAGCAGATCAGTTCAAGAACACTTTACTTTTTCAAAATTTTGCAAAATGCAGGATCATGTTTCTTTTCTAAGGAGGTCTTTTTGATGGTAAAGGCTTTGACACACTCAAAACAATGAACTTTTTGCATGGTGGGGCTATAATGCAGCCATGGGAAGAGGCTAAACCATTTGGCCTGAAACCGCAACCTTTTATTGGGCAGCTGCTGTGCTGCAATGAATTTTACATCAGGCTGGTATGGCGCACTCCCCATGTCCAGGGCACTGCTGCCTTGACTTCCCTGGTCACTGGCACTCACACTGACTGCCTCCTATAGAGCAAACAAAGCGTAACCTGGTTTGTATTCACACTAGCTTAACTTAATTTAAGACTAACACTTCAAATGCCATATTTACTGAGATAATTTCACAGTATATTTCATATCTGAGAACTAACACCTCACCTGGAGCCCTGAAGCTCCAGCCACCTCTCCATCGTTCTGCTCTGCCCCTTGCTCTGCTGTCTGAGCATCCTATGTGAAAAAATATTACATAATTAACAGACCTATTCTACCTCACATTCAGTGCTGACCTTACTAAACACCGGACTTTACAACAAATGTGTTGCGTGATAGATATCTAACTTATGGGTCCACTCACTGTACTTACAGCCGACGTAGCGAAATAACTTCTAATGTCTGTCCTTTTCTTTTTTGGTGGCGACATGGTCTCGGAGACTCAGAAGGAGACGCGTGTGCCCAGCTAGCCGCCGCCTTTTGCAGCTAATCAAAGAACGTCCGACGATTCAACTGACTCCCCCTCCCCCCACCACAGCAACTGACTCCCCCTCCCCCCACCCCCCGACAGCACCGTTCCGACACGGTCTCGGAGGCTCATAATAAATGTCAAACTAAGAAGCTTCCGTTCCGCGCACCGCCTGTTGCTGCTAATCAAAGATCGTAGATCCACGTTCTTTGAGCCAATATGGCAAAAATTGGTCGGGACTTTTTCATATCCCGTGAATATTGGTCGGGACATGTCCCTACCGTCCCTACCCAAACCTACGCCCATGTTAGAAGCACGTACATGAGGTTAATTGACAGTGCTAAGCCCCGCCCCTAACTCTGATTGGTTGCATTGCATTTCTCCTCAGGGAGGAGATGGAGCATATCGATCTTTTCACAGATAATCTGTCCCGTAATAAAATGTCACAAAACTGTGACAGTTTTAACAAACATGGAACTTTATTTTAAAAAATGCTGCTTTACTGGAAACATAAAAAAAAAACCACATTTGCATTAGAATTAGGTTGTTTTTTTTTGGCTTTACTGAAGTTAATGTATTTTGCAAAACTGAAATGGAGACACTGTTTTCACATCACAAGTCACATGACCAACAACCAGATGTTACTGCTGGTGGAAACGTCAAAGAGGACAACAGAAAGTGGGAGGAGGATGATGGTGCTGCACGATTTTTAATGATTTTAATTGCATTTCCTATTTAATGGAAATACCGCAATTTTTTTTTTTTTTTTTTTTTTTTACATTAGCAGAAAATAAACAAAGATTAGCAATGGAAACGCAGCCAGTGTCTGAATTTCTGAATGATTTAATCGAATTGCAAATCGTCTGTCCCAGCTAGTTCAAGATGTAGCTCATATATCAGGAAGTGAATAATAATAATAAAAAGGAAGTCTTGCTGTGAAGCTTTTTCTCAACTCTGTTTGCCCTTAGTGCTCTTTAGAGAGGCTGACTGACAACAGGCCACCCACATGAAAACACACAGTTTGAGTCAGAAGGTGTCTCTTCATGTACAGACGAGGACAAATCTACTGGCACCTCTTTAAACATGTAAAAAAAACACATTAAATGTTTATTTTTATGGCAAATGTTCCAGTAAAAATAATGTACCTTTAAGTCCAGTACACATATGTTCTTTCAAGGTTGGGAAATTTTATGTTAATAAATGTTAGCTTTTAACCTGAAACACCTGGAGGAAGAAAGACAAGTTGGGTTATATTCCATATCTTTTTAAAACAGGCAGGTTTTTTTTAAATAAAATTATAGAACTTCTGCATTTTTACGTAGATAATAGTACCTACTGCAGACTCCCCCTAGAGGCCTGGATGACTTCGGTTTGCAGTGTGTCATATTTACAGTTTTTGTTAAGGTACTGTTCCTCTTCTATTTCCTGTGGCGGACATAGTTTCTGTTTCATTTGTGTTTGTGTGTTTTGGAGTTGCGGCTCGGTTACAGTAGAATGCGATATTCCGTACCACCAGACACATTTTAATGCAGTTTTCTGTCTGCTTTTCTTTCTGAAATGTGCTGAAACACACCAAAGCAGCCGTATGAGCAGCCGGCATCCATGAGTCTGATGCAGACTGGGCAAGGATTTGGCTACAACCAGGCCCATTTTCAACCAGGCCATGGACCTCAGCATGCAGTCATGATGCGCCAGAAATCCATCGGTAACCACACGTCATCAACAGATTTCTTTAGGTTTCTTTTTCTGGCTGTAACTATGAGTTTTTGGGCGTTAGGTGTGACAGAAGAAGAAAGGCAGTACCTCCACCCACCTGCTATGAAGCTAGCTCGCAGTCTTTCAGTGCCAGGACCAGAAGACATTCCACCGCCCCCCAACACGTCTGCTCCAGAGCCGCCTTTATCCGCAGGTCCTTATACTGGTAGAGGGCCTGCTATGCCAATCCCTCCTGTATCTCAAGCTCACTACCAGCTCCACTCACAGCCAGCCCATCCTACGCAGGCTGCCTGGGAGAGGGGAGGACCTGGTGGGATGAACCAGCAGGTCATGGTTCCCACCCTCCGCAGGCAGTCTGATGGACTCTGCATAAGAGAGCCAGAGGCGCCTCGGAGAGGCGGCGGCAAGATGGGAGGGCTGAGGAGAGGATACAGCAGTGCCACACCACCAACAAGCGCAAAGCCAAAGCCTCAACAGGTGCAACATCCTGTGCAGCTCACCAGCCGGGAGCAAGGTGGAGGAGCCGGAAGGGGAGTAGCGAGGCGTGGAGGTCGTGGAGCTCTGATCAAGCAGTCAAAGGTGGAAGACGGGCTGAGACAACATAGGGGCAAAGGAGGTGCTACCAAAGAGAAGAGTTCTATCCCCATCCCTACGATCATCGTCAAAGCGCCGTCCACCAGCAGTAGTGGCCGAAGCAGCCAGGGTAGCAGCATAGAAGCAGAGCCGTCTCAGGATGTGGAGGACCAAAGCTCTGGGAACGCAGCTCCAGACAACTCCAGCACAAGCCTACCTTCACCATTGACCCCCACACCACCTCAGCCGACTCCACCCAACTCCTTACCTTCGAGTGTCGCACCCGCCGTCTCTTCTCAGCAAAACCTGGAAAAATTGGACTATACCTCAACATTTGGCACAGCATTTAGTGGAGGAGGAACACGCAGGGACAGGGAGCGATTAAGAGACATGAGAAGAAAGAGCGCTTCCTTCTTCCAGTCATCAGAGGAAGACATCCAAGGAGAGGCAGGTGGTGGAGAAGGAGGAGGGACACTTGAGGCCCAAGTTCAGCCTCTGCAAGGCTCAAAAATGGAGGTACCCACCCCTCGACTTCGGCCTTCCAAGTCTATAGATGAAGGCATGTTTTCTGGAGACAACTTCATGAACTATTCCAGCAGCATGCCCCCAGCATTTGGCCTTCCAGAGTACTCCTCACCTGTCCTTGGCCAGGATGGGCAGCCCAAGTCAGCTCCCTCAGTTTATGGCAGCCAGCCTGCTACAACTTTTATCCACCCACTAACGGGGAAAGTGCTTGACCCCTCGTCCCCACTTGGCCTGGCACTGGCTGCAAGAGAACGAGCTTTGAAAGACGACCGCAGGACACGCCGAGATGACAGGCACTTTGGCCGGCAGATGTCCACAGTTGGATCCTTCCCTACACCAATTCAGACCCCAACACCTTCGCTGTTTGCAACCCCGACGCAATCGGCATACACTTCTCCGGTGTCCCTCCACCTTGGATCCCCCTCTGCCACCGCCTCCCCTGCGTCTTTGAGCCGGCCGCAGTCACCAAGGATTTTACGTTTAGGAGGTGGAGGAGGAGGAGGTGGGGAGAGGATGGAAAGAGAAAGAGACGGAGGGCCTAAAGAGGGTCTTAGAGTTCGTTTCTCTGAGGACAGAAACAGCCAGTTTTCAGGCCAGTACTACCCACAGAGCAGCAGAGAGAGAGAGAAGGAGATGTATGAAAGCAAACATGCTCAGGCTGTTCAACCTCCTCCCCCGCCAGCTCAACCTGCCCCCCGTAGACCCTCCTACTTGCAGATGGAAAACGTTCCCAACACAAGCTATATTCCACAGTACACTGTCCCCACAGCTCCATCACAGACTAATGACGCAATGGGAGAAGCAAGAGCCGGTGCGGGCGGCCTGGGACTGATGGTTCTCCCTCCTCCAGCTCCCTCAATAGACGTAGATGAGGAGTTTGTTTTTGCAGATCCTTTGCCCCCTCCACTACAATTTGCTAATGGAAAGCATGAGAGAGCAATGGAGTTCTCTCAGCATCATCAACACCAGAGTCAACACCCTGCTTCTGCTGCCCCACCTCCACCGCCCCCTCCTCCATCTCCCAAGCCCTCAAATGCTCCCCAACAGTCTTCACAAGGTGGCGACTCTGCCGCCTCAAGCCTCACCTCCTACGACAGCGAAGTGGCCAACCTCACACAGTCTGCACTTTCTCCATCGTATCCGTCCCCGCAAATATTTGCACCTTCGTCCACCACCGCCACCACCTCAGCGGCTGCTGTGCCTGCCGCATCACTACACAGACCCCAGCCCATGTCACATGCCCATCCTTATTATGGCAGCACCAATGAGCCGTTGGTTGGGGTTCAGACGCCGGCCCAGGACAGAGGCACAGCGGCCCTTACCACCACCATGACCTACGCAACAACGACGATGACAGCAACTGCTGCTGCCACAACCACAACAGCCTCTCCTGCTTCCTCTGACTACAGCATGGCTGGGCCCAAAGTAGGCCTTAGCACAGGGAGTAAAGGAACCGATCTCACTCATTCCAGTACTATGATTCCCAAGAGTGGAGACTGGCAGGACACAGTGGTGGATTCTGGCATTGAGGAACTGGACAGTCATAGCAGTAGTGACCATCATCTAGAAATGCTGGGACTTGGTGGCTTGAGAGGAGAAAAAATCGGACTAGGAGGTGATGGACGAGAAGGGGAGGGAGAGAAAGTCAACGAACATCAGGATCCCTGTACAATCTACCGGGGAGGGCAACCGTTTGAGGTGCACACCTCCAAAATAGCAAACCCCGTCTTTCCAAAGATGACGCATTACAAGGAAATGGAAGGGAGAGGCCCGCCTATAGCGTTACGCAGGCAGAACAGCACCAACCCGGCTCCTTTGCAGTTGCAGAGACAAAGCCACCCTGAAGATGCCGGTTTGGAGAGAACTCTTATTGACGACAGAAAGCACAAGCAGAGTCGGGCCAGAATGGAAGATGGCTTTAGCTCCGCACTGGCGGCCTGTCTGGAGAGGCCCATAGAGCCCCGATCTGTGGTCTGGGGTGACATCACTGAACACGAGCAAGAAGGAGTCCAGCATGGGGGTATGGTGTTGGAGGGTCGCAGGCTTCACTCGCCTTTTTCCGGTGTGAAAGCCAGCATCATCAACGAGCTGAGTTCCAAACTGCAACAGATGAGCAGCATGAGGAGTATGGATGACTGGAGTCACGTTCCTAAGTCCCCTTCCATGCATAGGTTTGTTTGTTTTGATCAACTTCTCTGTAAAGTTCCTCTAACAAGCATGGCAACTTCCTAGTAGTATTTTAAAGGGAACTGCAACTATTTAAACATGTCTGCCTTAACCTAAAAGTTGTTTGTGATACATAAAAACTCATAATTATTTCTATTGGTTATATTTTCACCTAGGCTGGTCCCCTTTTTTTACCTGTGCAATGCATGCTGGGCCTTTGACATGTTAGGAGGACTTGAGACTAAACAAAAAGTAAACATGGTGAAAGCTAACATTACACCTACAAAAAGTCTGGATTAAGACAAACTGCCTCAAAATTCTTATATCTATTAAAACAAGCTAACGTGATTGGCTTGTGATCTATTGCTTACTATATTAGCTAGAGCTAATGCTATATGTTTGCTAGAGCTAACACCATTAGCAGAAGCCAAGACCATTGTCTAGCCCAGCCTGTTGCCTCGTAACCAAAGTTGCTCTCCAGCATGTTTGGTCAGTGGTTTTATCGCTGTATGCTGTGTACAATGGCTGCTGGAAAAGTGTTTGGTTGTTGACTTACCATCCACAAACTACTTGCTGCATTGCTGTTGGTTGTGCAGCCGACTCTACTTCTGCTTTTGAAAGATGTACGGTTACATAATTGTGCTTTTGTTTGCAGCCACTTTCACATGTAAGTGTAAACGTTGAGTTGGGGGGCGTGGCCAGCAGCTCATTTGAATTTAAAGTGACAGAGGCCCTAAAGCAGCTCATTCTGAACTGAGCAGACTAAAATCTCATGTGAACATGTTTTGTGTAGCCCAGACAGATCCCAACCTGTTCAAGGAAGCACAGTGGGTCACCTTCAATGGAAGTGAACAAAGTCATTCAGTCCATGTTGGCCAAACTTCCAAATAATAATAAAAAGACTGTTTAGGACATATTATTGCTGGCAAATACTTCATTGAGCTCGGCACTTCTCTCATCGCAGTTTGGAATGGTTGTTTAGAGAACACGCCTTCTTCACGATCAAGATGGCTCATTACACACGTCACGGCCAAACGTTAGCAATCAGGTAGAATCAGATTCAGTCGTTGAAAACTTGAACAGATTCAAAGCCTCCAGAAAATAAACGTTTCTGAATAGCCAGGTGTCCAGACCCTCTGGATGAAGCAAAGCGAAGAACAAGGAACTGGTATTCACCAGGCTAGATGACCAACACATCTCTCTGCTGTGTTGGTAAAGGCAGCCTGGATCAGACAGCGTTTCAGTTTCACTTGAAGCTAGGTAGTAAGAACCAGCCTTCTCACCATCAGATTGGATTAGATGTAGTTCTGTGCTGATCTTAATGATGGCACCATTGTAAGGTTTTACGTTGTGTCTTTCAGGTATTCAGCAGATTTTACCGATGCTTTCCACAGCCCACCGACCGGTCGCTCCACCTCGCCGCTACCGACCACCTCCCCGCAGCATCGACAGATCCTGACTCCCAACCTCTCAGCCTCTCCTTCTGTCTCTCCGTCTCCTCAAGTCCCCGTTCAGCGCAACTGGACCCGCTCCCCTTCTCCTCAGATGCCAACCTCCCCGGTACATTCCCATCCTCCCCATTCCCCAACCTACTGCCCATACCCAACATCACCTAAGCACAGATCTAAGTTGCGCAGGCAGACTTTTGATTTTCAGTGTAGTCCCTCTAAAGAGATGCGGTCATCGGTTTCCAGGCGCCGGGCCCCCAGCCCTCTCATCTACAACACCGAACAGCAGAACCCAACACCACCCAGACCGTCCTCTCTCCCCATCCTTCCCTCCACACCTATCTACAGTAACCCCTTTGACTTTCCCGGCCCTCTCACTCCTCCATCTCCTGGTCACTCTCTCGGAGATCCCTACCACGCCTCGACTCCCCCACTGTTCTCTCCATCCGGTGTGCCGAGTCCGAACCCTCTACTAGTCTCACGCTCTCTCTCCCCGACTCATTTCTTCTCGGGAGCCTCCTCCCCTTTGCATCTACCACCCAGCCCTTCTTGTCTCAACTACCCCAACCTCAGCCCCGCTCCCCCTGCCAAACCCTTTGCCATCAAACCTCTACCTTACTGGACCAAGTACGACGTTGCCGACTGGTTGACTTACTTAAATTTGGGTGAACACAGGGAGCGTTTTATAGACAACGAGATAGACGGATCTCATCTCCCGTCACTTACTAAGGACGACTTCTTGGACCTGGGAGTGACCCGAGTGGGGCATCGAATGAACATCGAGCGGGCCCTCAAGAAACTCACTGACAGGTGAGGGAGGACGAGAACGGGCTCAGGGAGATGTAGAAACGACTCAAACGGTCCAAAAGGAAACACTGGATGGTGAAGGAGCGTCAGAGTGTCTCGTTAGCTTCATTTAAAGGTGCAGTATGTAACTTTTATAAAGCATTTGTTTTTACGTTTGTTAAAGCTGTCACCATGTCATGACAGTTCAATATGAGACGGATAATCTGTGAAAATATTGATCTCTTCCACATCCTCCCTGAGCTGCTACTGAGGAAATGCACCAAAAACAACCAATCAGAGCCAGGAGGCGGGGCTTATCGCTCTCAGTCATCCTCATGTTCTGGCTGCTAAATGTGCTAACGCCGGATAAGCAACTCATCATTACAGGAAAACCGTTTTCCACTGTCATTGGTGGCTATGCTAGCTGGCTTTAGCATTCATGACATGCTATGCTAGCTGCAGTGTAGCAGAGAGGGAAATCCATTAAGCCCCGCCTCCTGCCTCTGATTGGTTGTTTCTAGTTAACACCGAGAGAAAACAGAGATTGATTTTTTTCGGATTATCTTATAACATCACCACATAGTGACAGTTTCAACAAATATGTAAGAAAATATTTTTCTAAAAGTTACATACTGCAGCTTTAATCCAACCATACTTTATCTTTCAACCTTCTTTATCCTTTAAGTCTGATTAGTTTTCCAATCATTTCTCCATCTAACTGCATTTTTATCAACCCCATTTAGTTTGTAGTTAAAGTCCACCCATTCTCATTCTTTGATTTGGCCTCCTTTTCTCCCCAGGCGTCTCTCCTCTCCTTTGCATGTCCCCACGTCTCCTCGAGACACAGACTGAGAAAGTGAAGGGATGATTCAGAGCTGACAGAAAAGGGAGAGAAACTTATTGACAAAGCTGATCAATAACAGAAGATGTGCAAGAGAAGATCAGTGGACATCAACAGGCCCAAAGGGCAGAAAACCTGGGCTTTACTTTACTGTGGATCAATTTGTGGAGTATAAAAAAAAGTCAGAATGTCTCAAGTCGATGGTGAAAATATGTTTCTAAACTTTTGATGGACAGGCTTTTAATTAACACACTTTTTTTGGTGTGAAAGAATAAACACATTTGCAGCATTTTTTTTCTTTCAGGCTCGGTGACAGATGGATTCTCACACCATCTGCTGCTCAGAGCTGCAACTCAGAAAACTTAAGTTGGAGTTTAGAGACGAGCAGAAAAATCACCCAAGGAAAATGTTATTTACTGTGACGGAAGCGGAGACGCTATTAAAAGCAGAGACGTGAACGGCACATTCTGACGTCTGCTTTATGCTTTTCAGCAGATCCCATGATGAGTTTTATTTGTAAATGATAGAAAAAATAGACAAAAATAGTATTTTATATGAAATAATAAATATATATATATTACACACACATATATTTGCAGATTTCCCCCAGAGGTTGCTCCCAATAAGCTTTGTATGTTTGTACTTTGCGAGCGCTAAATATATATTACATGTTTAACAGGATTAGTAAAAAGAGCCCATCTGTTTTGTACTCAGTGCTGATAGCAATCATTCATATAAAACTGGTCAGGGTGTTTTTAAATGTTCAAATTACACTGTAAAAAATGAGGAAGAGATTTAAAGGCTCTATCAGGTTTCAGACAGTCTTGGAGCAAACTGAGTTTTGTGTTTTGGGGTAAAACTAAAGTTGTATCCTTCCTCTTTGGTGCCATGAGGTCGGCCATTTTGTTTTTTTTCACATAGGTGAGGTGATGAAAAAGGGCTTTTTACTGCTTCTCTATTTGCCTGAACTTCTCGACCTTATGCCTCTGTGAGTCTGATAATGTGTTTGTCGGTCTCAGATGCTTCCCCTGACTTATACCTTCTCTTCCCTTTTCCATAAAAGCAAATGCTTCTTCTGCTCATAAAATGTTGAATTAATTAGTTTTTATTTCTGAACCGTCAGTCCCACAGATTCACTTTTCCACAAAGCAACCAAAACTAATTTTCACATATTTTTGCTGTAATAAACGGAAAACTACAGTTTGTGTTACATATTGAACATCTATATGGTGGTCGACAGGCACAAATGCGCAGCAAACACATGAATAATGCAAACTCCAAAACGCATACAGCAAAAACCTGCAACTAATAAAACAAAAGAAAAAAAAATCTGCAACCACAGGAAATGGAAACAACCGGGTCGGACACAGTAACAAATGTTTCTGGACGATAAATTGTTCCAGAAGTTATTGCAATAAACGGTTTTATTGTTTTGACGATATTCCAGTAATGTGATGGTAATGACTTAATAATGCTAGAACACATCCTCAAAGATCAATAAACATTAAACTGTAATGATCATTTAACAATTTAAATGCCCAAAACTAAAAAAAACACAAGTGACTAAATCAATCATGAAGTCTTTGTAAACAAAATTGTCCTTCAAAATAAAATTGTTGAGACCAAAACATCAGACTGAAGATTTTTACCATCCAGTTTTTGGTAGAAAAACAAATCATGCAAATAGAAATTATTTAGCTTGCTTTAATTTATCATGCTATTAATTGATTTGTGACAAGCCTAACTGCAAATTACAAAAATAACAGCAAATATGAAACAATTAAAACTCACTCCACAAAACTGAAGTCCTCCATTCCACTAGGGGGAGTCTGTAGCTGTTAATGGTACCTACATCTTACATAAATATGCTGGTGTTCAACAATATAAAAGATTGTGTGTTTAAGAAGACACCAGACGTCTGTCTTTCCTGAGGTTCTGGTCTCAGAACCTCATCAACTCCCCCTGGTGGTCTGGAGGACTTCCGTTTGGGGGGCGAAAAACCAGTGTTTCATACCTGCTGCTGTTTTTCTACTTCCTGTGGTTGCAGTGTTTTTTCATTTGTATCCTTTATTGGTCATAAGTTCTTGCTTCTATTTTCTGTGATTGCAGCTTTTTCAAATTCAAAAATACTTAATTGGTCCCAAATTTTATGATTCTAAATCCATGCCCAGAGGTTCCACACTCGTGCCCAGAACAGAACCAGCCTTCATCAGGTTGTTACCCACACAGAACTTCAGTCAGTCACACACACATTCATGGCACTGATGTTTCTCCATTTGGCTGGCAAAGAGCGATCCTATCTGTTCCTTCAAAACAACCCCATAGGGCTTCGTCGGCTTCCTGTGAACGCTTACAGGCATCTTCCTAACATGTAGTTTCTGAACAAGGGGTTTGTATTCAGAGCAGAGAAAAACAAGATTGTGATCTTGATATATGAATTAATGTGTTGCATGTATTTTTTTTTCTTTGTTTTGCATTATTCATGTGTTGGCGGCGCTTTTTGCCATTTGCTGCGCATTCGCGCCTGTCGGCCACGGTGATTTTAAGATGCCAGTGCAGCCATTTAACTGTGGGGCAAACATCACTTATAGCTTTGTATGTAATGACGTTAATGTCAGCAAAGATGATAAAAATATAGTATAATGAAGATTATAATATTAGGTATGTAAACATTAAGAATCTCTGTCTTCCAGATAGTGTGGACAAATTCTTTGACGTTTTCTGTTTAATTTCTGGGTTTTCTGTAAATGCTTTCTCTACTGCGGTGACTCCAGTGAAGCTTAAAGGCCCAAAGCAGAACATGGACTGAGCCGTAGTGTAGAAAGCATTGCACCTTATGAACACCAGAGTATTTTTAGGCCTAGTGAAATGCATCATGACCACATACAGTATGAGCATAAGTATGCAGAGATAAAAGGTATATGAATATATATTATAATAAATTTTGTTTTGAATAAAATACAGTATATAATATGATAGAGAAACAACTAAGGTGTTGAAATAAAAGCTGAAATAAACCCCGGCTCTGTCGTCATTGCTCCCATAATGAACCGGTTGGAGGTGTTTGGATTGAATGGAGTCATTTGGCAGCAGCAGAGGTGGAGGACAGCGCCGTTCTCAGCTGCAGGCTTGTTTTCCCTTCGGTTTGCTGAGTTAATGGTGTAAATGTTTGGAGCTCGTGGGCAGGAAGACGAGGAAATGGCTTGTTGGAGAGCGTGCAGCCGGCTCAAACTGGCCTGTGAGGCATTAAGTAGATGAATGTCTGTTTGCAACCAACTCACAAATTAAGCTATTTTTCTGTGTGATGGTGAAGCTGAAACATGCTTTTTTCTTTCTTGTCTCTGTGAAGAAACCTTTCCAGGAAACAAATAATCTCTCCCATGACTTTATCCAAGGTACTTAGTTTGGGTGACATGATGTGCTCTGAATCATCACTGAGGTCATTTTTTGTTTGTCTTTAAAAGAAAAAGCTTGATTCAACATGGTGGTTTGTTTTTTCTTACAGAAGTATTTGCACTGCTTAAATTCTTCCCATTATGCCACAACTAAAGTCTTTTTATTGGGATTACGTGCGACAGATCAAAGCGGTGCATCTTTGTGAAGTTTGAGGAAAATTGGTGCTAATGCACTGATCATGTTTAGCGTTATGCTAGCTTTAGAAACGCTTAGCACATTTAGCTTGCCCTATGTTATTTTCCTGGCTAATTTACGTTGCTATTTTCTGACCTTTGAGTAGAAAAAAGTTTGACATCTGTGATTTTCTTTTAAAAGGTTTTGTTGGCTCTAGTGGCCTTTATTTGAAAGTAGCTTGACAGGAAAGAGGATTATGAGGAAGGGGGAAGACATGCGGGAAATGTTGCCAGGCCGGGAATCGAACCTGCGACTACCGGCATGAGGACTAAGGCCTCGATACATGGGTTGTGCTTTGTCCCTGCGACACCACAGCACCCCAATATTTGATTTTCAGCATTTAAGAGTTCTTCAAGACGTTTACATTCACGCTCTTATTTTGAAATGGTTGAACACCTTTACGCAGCAGTTCCGGTTCCAGTCAGCACGTCTTTTCCCCGTTCTTTCACTAAACTTTATTGAGAAATGGCAATAATACAGCAGTTACATACACAAGCAACCAGTGGTATTAATGAAACAAATGCGTACAAAAATTCACATGTATGAATTCTTAGACGCTGTTTGGATGTCAACTCGGTTTAATTTATCTCCTTAGCATTAGCTTCTGCTAAATATCATGTTGGTGTAGCACTTTAGCATTAGCGGACCTAAATGCAGCTAACGTTTTAGCTAACCTGAACTGGTTTAACTGATCCACTGTTGCAGTTTCTCTTTCTGGAGGCCTTTTCCTTCTTGCTGGCTAATCTCATGGTCAGGATCTGACAGGATATCCTCCCCTCTACCCACCTTGTGTTCAAGGCTTTTGTTCTTTCCAGTGTCTCTTCCTGAAGTATTTGTGGACCTGCCTTTGAGTAATAACTAATCACTTTTCCTTCCAGTGCATGTTTAGTGAGGACTGTCAGATATTTCTCTTCTTGCAGAAACTTTTCCTCTGCTGATGACAAACAGTGACTCCAAAACATTACAAGCACTCAGACCTAAGGAGAAATGTTCTTCTGGCTGAAAATATTTGATTCTTAATCAATTTGGCTTGGAATTGTTTAATAAACTCAAATTAAATAAGAATTGGATTCTAACAAGCTATGATCTTATTTGACCTGAAGGTTTAACTACCAACAGTCCAGATATAGAATTCATAATACTTTTAAGTTTAAATTGAATATTTAGGAATATACTAAGTAATGAAAATGGCCCTGGTAATGCTAGTCACTTTACTCCAACTCCACCCCATTTGTCAAAAAAGTTCAGATCGTTTGGCAATGTCTGAATGTGTAATAAAATTAAAAAATGCGACCTCTGGTTTGGTTTGAAATCATATGTGAACGCCAAGTGGACCAGAGACCACTCCAAAAGCAGGAAATGGACTATAGTGCAGGGCATTCTGGGTAAATGCAAGACTAAAGAGAAATCCTCCAACACTAAAATCTGACGCCTCCATCTTGCTCTCAGTGTCTCCAGAGGTTTTAGTGTTGTTTCCTTCAGTGGGTCTTGGTGCAGCGCCCCCACAGGCCAGGAGGGGAACAGGTTGGTTTGACACAGCAGAGAGGAAGAGAACCAGCAGCTGGAGGTGGAGCAGATGATGGAGTTCTGGTTTCAGTAGAACCGGGTCGACTGGACCATCAGGTGTTAAAAACCTCAACTGCCTAAACGTTTCGACGTTTGCGTCTGAAAGATGACATGTGGATGTAGCGTTAGCAACACACCGCACTCTTTAGGTCACACTGGAGTCGGTCTACATGGGAAGCCCTCACACACGTGTGCTAATAAGATCATATGACCATGAGCCTCCCTGTCATGATCATGTCAAAATAAAAGCCTGGCATCTCATTAGCACCATATTGAGAGGGTTAGAGGGAGGGAGGGACGGGGGGTGGGGGGGGTTGTCTTCCAGCTGTTGTTTCTGATGAAACGGAGCAAGAAGAGCTGGACAACCTGACGGCGAGCCGGAGCAGCAGATCATTCAGGACATGAGGAAAAACCTGACGGGTTGATGTTTGGAGCAGAGCTGCAGCTGACAGACGGCAGCAGGTGAGATGAGTACGACCCAGTATTAGGAAAAGGAAAGGAGGAGTTCATTTCCGCCAAAAAACTAAGTTTGAAATTAAGCTCCAAAATTTGAACATTTTAGAATTTCAAAAGTTGAATATTTTTACTTTTAAAACAAGTTTTTTCTAGAAAATTTCTGAGATTAATCTCAAAATTTCCCATTTTTTTCTAGGAAATTTCTGTTTCTTCTAGCAAATGTTTTACATTTTTCAAACTCAAAATCATTTTTCCGAGAACATTTCTGAGAAAAAAATGTGCTCTCTCTGTCTGCAATGCGGCGTTGTGTGTAAGTGATTCCCAGCCAAATGAGCGTTTCTTCCCGTTCACCGTCTCTCGCCCGGCTGCGGGTCGGCAGCGGGGGTGTGTGTGACTTTAAGCAGCGAGGAAAAAGTGGGTCAGGGCGAGTGGCGCGGTGGCGAGGAGGGGGAGGCAGACATGGAGCAGCTCTTGAACTACAGAAACAAGTGGTCACTTGAGTAATCACTGGTGATTCAGGGAGACATGTAAGTGATGGTTGCTTCCAGGCATGACTGCTCAGCTGTCACTGCTTTTCCCGACTCGGCTTGTGAGTGATTTTCTCTAGAACTGAGAGGTGATGTTGTTTCAACTCGGAGGAAAACTGAAGAATGATTGTTGATAGAAGCATGATGAGGGCGGAAGGTCTTCGATGAGGCGACTGTCAGTCGTACGGCGCCGCATTAGGGCCACCGTTGATAGAGAAAAGGAGTAAATCTCAGCCACAAACTCAGAAATGTTCAGAATAATCTCAAATTTTCTAGAAAAGAAACTTTCTAGAGTGTTAGAAGTTGAACATTTTCATGTTTATTCTAAAACATTTCTGAGTTTAATCTGAAAGTTTCTGATTTTTTTTTCTTGCAAATTTCCAACTTTTGGAGCTCAAGAATTTCCAAGTTTCTCCCCCCAAAAAAACCATATCTGAGATTAATCTACAGATTTCAGGTTTTGGCAGACATCTTCTCCCTTATTTTCGTATCTCTGCTGGCTTCCACGTCTCAGCGATGCGTCAACAGACAGAAATAGGCCTGAACGTCTCCTGCATGTTTCGGCCTGCGTCTCTGTTCCACTCCTCCACTTTCGGGTTTGGGTTGTGCAGACCTGAGCAGCGGTTCTGTTATGTCTTGAGAGGTGGATCGGTGGCAGCAGCAGACGGCCGGGCCGGGCCGGGCCTTGTGTTGGTCAGAGCGGACAGAACTGTGACCTTTCCCTGCCGTTTATTTTGGGAAGGCTGGAGGAAGAAATGCTGGAGCAGCTGTTCTATTCCTGCAGGCCGATCCCGACCCGCTGGATTCCAGCGCCGCCCCCCCCCCTCCGCCTGGCGGGGGTGAGGGTGGGGGTTTCTGTTGTACAGTAAATATGGCTGCCGGATCAAAGCGGTCATGGAAAATCAGGTTTGGACTGACTCACTGGAGCAACGACTCACCGGCTGGACCTGCACACAGCTGCAGTTTGTTTTCTTCACTGCTGTTCAGTTTCTGTTTATTTTTATTGTTTGAGTTTTTATGATCTGGCAACAAGAAAACATACATTATGGGGAAAAAGTTGTTTCTGCAGGTTTCAACTCAAATTTAAGACTTTTTAACCACTATGAATGAAATTTAACACCTGGTGGTCACTCCACTAAAAACTAATCAATAGGCTAATTATCTATTGATTGATATGAAACACTGTGATACTGATACAGTATTGTGATCCATTTTTCAGCCATATTTACAGAAATGTACAAACTTTATGTAGCCAACTGGCGATAAATTAGCACTTTTATCCATAATTAGGCCTGGACAATAAACCAATAACACTATATGTCTCTATAGATGCGTGATCAATATCAATAGATAATACATATCATCAAATATTCAATAATTTCACTAAACTCCAATCCAGAACTGCACAGGATTCTGGGAGATGTAGGCAGAGGAAAGACTTTAGCTGATCAATCTCTCATTTCTAGCTAAGAGCAGCATTTCTTCCTGTAGCCTTCCCAGGCTAGGTTGGTGGACTCAACTAACGCTCTCACTGTCTGGTTGCCTAGCAACAACATGCCGTTTCCCCCAACTTCGGTTGCCTAGCAACGACCTGAGTAACTGGCACAGCAGTTTCTAGTTTACCCACTGAGCCTCAAAACTGCTAAAAATAATAAAAAACAAAATGGAGAGAAAACTGAACAAAGCAGGAACGGTCACTCCACCAGTCTGGAAGTATTTCAGAAATTTAAAACAAAAAAACAAATAATTATGGATATCAACTGATATGAAACACCATGTTGCACAGAAAAAAGCTAGCTAGTTAGCTAGCACCCTGCAGAATAAAGTGGTAGTAAAGTGAGAATTAAAGTTGTGAATATTTCACCTACTCAAATTTAAGACTTTTTAAGGCTTATTGAATAAAAATTAAGACTTGTATGTAATGTCCATTCAGCTGGAGATTAATTTGCACTAAGCTGTAAGACACAAAAAGCTAGCTAGATAGGAATGTTAGCAGTGAGTTACTGGAAGCCTCAAACATTTAGCTGTCTGTGTGCAACTCAAACGTTTGCCTGACAGAAAAGTATTGCGAAAAAAAAATTAAGACAAAATTTAAGATCTGTGATCAACGTATTTAATGTCAACTTCCTTTTTAAAAAAGTAATTTAAGACTTTTGAAGCTGTTCACTTGAGAGGAATTGCAGCCAGAGAATCCAGTTTGTGTTTTTCTGCTGAATAAACCAGATTACTGGATCTGTTTGTTTTAAGGTGAACTGTGTCCATGCTGCCATCTGTACAGCGCCACCTGTTGGCAGTCAGGTGTCCAATCTGTGTATGTTTAGCTGTTCTTTACTGTGGCCATAAAAGCTGCTCTCTTATCCCCTGTTTTAGCAGTGGGAAGGAAAACCAAGCAGCTTTGATATGAAACGCTGTATTTTTATGTCCTGCCTCTCTCTCGGCTCTTTGTGTTCCTCTCCTGAGGAATCCTGATTGTTTAAACACGTTAGCTGTGAAAATCTGTGCTGTTATTTCAGCTGTTTGACTGAAACAGTCAGAGAAGAAGAGACTGAATGCATTCAACTGCAACTTCACCTGCAGAGAAATATGACGGTTTCCTCGCAGTCACAACAAAAACGAGAACAAATATTAAATATGAGGAACTCTAAGTTCATATTGTTGCATTTAAAGTGACGAGGAGAAAATTAAAGTAAATTTTAAAGTGATGGAAGAGCAAATTTGATCCCATCTGGACCCGGATGCCTGCAGACACAACGGTCACCAGACTCTCACCTTTCAGGGTGAAAGTTTCTGCTCTTCTTTTCTAAAAGAGACTAAAGTTCCTCATTTCACATATTTTATTTTCTCCTCAACTTTCTGTCTCTAAAAAACACTCAAATCAAACCAGTTAAATAGTCGATAGTAATTTGTTTTTTTAGGAAAGAGTTGATATTCATCGTAGATACAAAACATGAAAACGATTTTGCATGTTTGCTATATTAAAAGAAAAACATTTTGTTTTCAAATCCCTTTGGGTTCAACCAAATTTATTTTCACCTATAAGAACAGGATTTCTTTCCAAACACTTACTGTATTTAACTCAGTTTGATAAATTAAATGAAAGCTGATTTAGCTGCAGTAAAGTCAGATTTTCAGTAAAAGTCTCTGGATAAACATGTTCTACTGATTATAAACACTTGGTTATAAAAAAAGTAACATTTATTATTGAAAGAAAATTATGTTGGCGATAATTTTACCCTGATTAAAAATAAAAAGTTTGGTTAACATTTTATTTTAAGGTGTGAGCATAAGACTGACTTAACAACATGGACAATATATAAATGTTTGATGTCATGAAGTGTCATCCTGGAGATAATGACACTTTTAATGCAACTTTGCATTAAAAGTTTCATTATTTAGCAAATGAAACTCCATCAAAGTAATTATAAACATTTATAAAGTCTCCTTCATGTTATGTCAGTCTGATACTCAGCTCTTCAAATAAACGTTACCAAAAATGCATCTGCAGCTCTGACAGACGGGACAAATTTGGATCATTCTTGAATTGCAGTTAAGGGCCACAGTCGGCCCCCGGGCCTCGTGTTGGACAGCCCTGACATAAACAGAGGTTTACTTTGTTCCTAGAAATGGCGAGCCAACCAAAGGAACCGCTGGAGGATCCCAAGAGGCAGAGCTTCTGGATGGTGACGATTATTCAGTGATACCATTGATCAGTTTCTGATCGATTCTCGACTCGTAAAGCGAATCTCTGGTTCTGTTTCCACCCAGCCAGGGAACTACGCGCGCACGGTGCAGAGAACGGACCAGTCCTTCCAGGCCTGTAACGACATCACGGCCTGCTTCCTGGAGCGAGCCAAGGTGGAGAAGCAGTACGCGCAGCAGCTGAGCCAGTGGAGCAGCAGGTGGAAGGCCATCATGGATTCCCGTGAGACCAACGCCTCATCGCTGCTGCAGCAAACGTCTTCATTTGTGCCACTGTCATTTTAGAGATATTAGTCAAAAAGTTTCCAGAGGTCATCATTACTATCTTCAAAACAAAAGCAGCACAAACAAAAAAATTGCAGCACAAAAGTAGCTGAGTAGATTAGGTTGACCTCTGATGACCTCTAGAAACATTTATTAAAATGACTGCGGCACAAACAAATTGTTAATTCAGCGGGAGCAGACATGTCTGAAGATGTCAGAGAATATTATTAGGTGAATTATTGATAAACCGAGCAGATAGTTGAGATTTACACAGCTGCATTTTTACATTAGCTTCCACTAAATATTGTTATTGTTGCTCTTTAGCATTAGCTTCCATTACATGCCTTGTTTTTGTAGCTCTCTAGGTTTAGCAGAATAAAGTTTATGTTTGGTACTTCTGGTTAGCGCAGCTAGCTTTTTAGCTTGCGTTGCCGACCTCCGAGACGTGGATATGAAGTAGCTTCAGTTGGTTTCGCTGTTAAATGTGGCAGAAACTAAAGGAAGTTCAGTTTTTCTCCCCTTTCATTGTTCTGCTTTAATCCTTTTCTTCAGACTTTCATGTGAGATTTTCCCAGAGGAAATCGGATCCATAAACGGACTCTCCTCTGACCGTGTCTCACCTCCAGGAGGCGCTGCTCACTCTTTGCTATGTTTGCTGCCAGGGCCAGTGTACGGCTCCCTGATGAGGGCCTGGCAGTGCTTCTTCGCCTCCACCGAGCGCCTGGCGGCCCTCCACTCTTCCATCTCACAGTCGCTGGTCGCAGAGGAAGGAGAGCGGGTGAAGACCTGGCAGAAGGAGACGTTCCCCAAAAAGCTCTTCTGCGGCTTCAAGGAGAGCTACGACAACAAAACCAGTTTCTCCCGAGCGCAGAAGCCCTGGTCCAAGAAGCTCACCAAGGTCCAGGGCTTGAAATTTATCAGTTCCTTAACATTTTCTCAAACCTTTCCATTTAGCAAACCCACAGGCAACGCTGGAGAAACAAACCGTTACCAAGTGTCATTGGTCTACTGGATACACATGAAAAAAACTAAGTTATAAGTAACTTGTCAACAATATTTTTAACTAAAATCATCTCAGTGTTGCCAAACTGGAAAAACTGACACCATCAATTACCTTGAACACATCACACAGCAAAAACACAACATATCACCAAGTAATTTTAGTCTCGATTCTAGTGCAAATATTTTAGTACAGTTGAAATAAGACAAAACAAACTGACAAGTTTCTGACTTTTAACAAATAGAAGTTATTTTAGCCATTCTGACTGACCCTGATTTAACTTCAGGTAGAGAGAAAATATGTATTTTATCTGTTGTATTTTAAGCTTGATCTTTTATTGTAGTTTTAAAAAATGAAACCCGTTTGAGCCTGAAGGTAAAGTAGAATAATCTGGGAGAATGAAATAAACTCTTTCATCAAACAGTTATCACGTCTTACAGCTTCCTCTTGTCAGAACTGATCTAACGGCTCCATCAATAATGTTCAGCTTTTCCCATCAGAGGCCTGAATGCGGCTCTGTTTGTTTGCGCTGCACAGCTGGAGAAGGTCCGGCTGGCGTACCACAAAGCGTGCCAGAAGGAGCAGGCGGCGCTGGAGAAGGAGAAGCAGGCGAACGACAACCCGGCGCTGAGCGAGGAGAAGAAGCTGAAGATGGCCGAGGCCAAGGAGAGAGCCGCTGAGGAGCGAGAGAGAGTGAGACATCAACACAACCGGTTTACTTTCAGCGTCCCTGATTGAAAACATGAAGCGTCGCAGCTGCAAGCGGTCGCATTTAATCTCCTGGGAAAGCCTGAGCTTGAAGTTTCGGCCTGCAGCGTTTCCCTTCCATGGAGGCTTGTTATTGTTACTGAGCTCAGTGTTTATGGAGACCGGCAGGGGAACGCTGCAAGATTAAATCCATCGCTGCAACGTCTCCTGCTGATCACAAAGGCCTGTTTTCTTCCTGAGGAGGTCAGAGAGCCACATGAAAAACTCTGTAGGAAGTGACATCACAGGCCATTACAGACGGAAAAAAGGATAAACTAACACCAGAAAACACATTTTTAGATTTATATCAGAAACTTTCTAGAAAAATATTGGAATAAAATGAAAAGTTGAAAATTTGCGACTTTTTGAACTAAAAAATGTCCAATATATATTTTTTCTTAATTTCAAGTTTTACCTCAAAATTTAACATTTCCTTTGAAATGCTTAAATTTCCAAATATTATCTACACTTTTTTTAAGGTTTTATTGGCTCTGGTGGCGTTTAGTTGATGGTGAACTGACAAGAAGGTGGATAATGAGAGAAGACATGGGTCAAAGGTCGCCAGGCTGGGAATCGAACCTGTGACAAACTACGGCCTTTCTGTGTGGGTTGTGCTTAACCCCTGCACCACCGCAGCATCCCTCTAGAATTATTTTTAAATTAATCTCAAAATTTGAGTATTTTCTATGAATTTTTAATTTTCAAATTCAGAAATTTAAGAATTTTTATTGAAAATTTCTTAAATTAATCTCAAAATTTCAGTCTTCCAAAGAAAAATCTGAGTTTAAGTTAAAATTTACTTTGTTTTTTCCTAGGTATTTGACCCTGATGCACCGTTCTAGTTTAGCGAATGCTTGTTTTCCCCTAAATTAATTTTCCTGGATTAATTGGTTACAAACTCTAACTTGGTTTCTATGGAGGTTTGTTATTGTTACTGAGTTCAGTGTTGCATAGATGATTAAATCCATCGTCAGAAGGTCTTTGGTTGGTTATAAGGGGTTTTGTCTCTGAAAAGGCCAGAGAGCGATATGAAAAAGCTCTGGAGGAAGTGACATCATACACGCCTCGCTACATGGAGGAGATGGAGGCCATTTTTGAGCAGTCGCAGGAGGAGGAGAGGAAGAGGATCAGCTTCCTGAAGCAGGTCTTCCTCTCCATCCACAGACACCTGGACATCACCAACAACGAGAGGTGAGACGTTTTCCTGCGGGAACGCCTCGTCTGCAGCACGATAAGTCTCCAGCTTGTCTTCTTCTTCTTCAGCGTGAAGGCGGTTTACAGCGAGCTGCATCAGACTCTGATGTCCATCGACGAGCAGGATGACCTCAAATGGTGGAGGAGCAACCAGGGGCCCGGCATGCCGACCGACTGGCCCAAGATCCAGGTACCGGCCGATGAAAGGAGTCCGGTCCGCTTTAACCCGACTCTGGTCCGTTAGCCTATAAAGTCGGTCTGGTTGGTGAGGTGTGAATGCTAACCGACCTCTGACCTCTGGTCCTCCAAACCTCAGTATCGCTTCTGAGTGAACTCTGGTTCGGTTTGAATGTGAACGCCAAGCGGACCAGAGACCGCTCCACAAACAGGAAGTGGACTACAGTGCAGGGCATTCTGGGTAAATATAACCAAAGCTAACATGCTAGCCTAGCACTAGCAGCAGAAATGGCTCCTGGTCTTTAGCCTAAAGAGAAATCCTCCAACTGCTAAAATCTGACGCCTCCATCTTGTTTCCATCTGGTGAAGAAGGAAGTTGCTCTCAGTGTCTTCAGAGGTTTTTGTGTCATTTCCTTCAGTGGTTCTTGGTGCAGCGCCCCCACAGGCCAGGAGGGGAACAGGCTGGTTTGACTCAAGCACAGCAGCTGGAGGTGGAGCAGATGTTCTGGTTCCAGTAGAACCGGGTCGACCGGACCATCAGGGGGAAAAAGAACATTAAAAACAAAAACCTGATAACTTTTATTTATTTACTTTTGGATTTTTTTGGTGGGATTGTGATTTTAGCTAAAAACTGGAATCGAGACCTGTTCATGTTTAGGATTCCAGAGTTAGAGGTCAAAGGTGAACTTTGGAAATGTTTATTCAGTTTTAGAGACTTGTGAAGGAGAGCCAATAACTATGGAAGACGTATTTTCATATTTGTGAATGAATTATCTTGCTGAATATTTTTGCATTCGGTCATTTTTCCCTTCGTCCAGGAATGGGTCCCGCCTGTGAAAAAGCTGAAGAGGAAACGGAGGAACCAGAAAGGCAAAGAAAGTCGACCGTAAGTCACTAAAAACGACTTTTCACACGTTTCCCTCAGCATGGGGTTATTTCTTGATGTCTGTATTTCCGTCTGCAGCGTGATGATTGGCGGCGTGAAGGTCAGAGCGCTGTATGACTACGTGGGAGAGGAGGCCGACGAGCTGTCCTTCAGAGCAGGTGAGAAACGACCACAGGAAGTGATGTCACTCCTGAGTTGAAGTCGACCTTTTAAGCTGAATTAGTGGACAGTGCAGACCAGCTTGTTTTATGGAAGCATTTTCTGTTTTACTGAAGCTATATTTACACACTGGGAGTCCAGGATGTGGATCCAGGGCCATCTGCAGCCTCTGCACTGATTTCAACAATTTTTTCTTTCTAACGATTAATTAGAATAAAATGCATTAATTAGATTTTTAAAAATGCAAATTTTTCATTTAACTATGCAAATGATTTTTATACAGTATTAAGAATACATAAAAAATTCAAATAGAAAAATGAAACCAGTCATAAAAAAATTAATGTTATTACCTAAAAGTCAATAACAGGATTCATTTAGTGAACGTTTGACTGTAGCAAATAAAAATCCTTCAAACATGAAAACTTCAGGTGTTTCTGCTGGACTGAACATTAATACATCATTAACAATCTGTTGATTATTTATTGATTAACTGATTAATAATCAGTAATAGGCGCTTAAGATGAGATTTTTTAATTGAATTTGAACTGGATGAAGCTAAAACTGCCAGTTGAGTCAAATATGAAGGATTTTTAAAATCTTAAATGCAAAATGTTTATATTTTTAACATGTTTGCCTAATTACTGCACTGACTAAAAAGTCTTTATAGTCCAGATAATGATTAATCCATTACTAAATTAGTTGAATCGGTTAATCACAATTAATCTGATTATCCACAGAATCAGCAGGTGTCTGACTTATAAAATGTATTTTATATACATTTCATTTCATTCATTCATAATAAATATGAATAGTTCATGTAACAACTAACAGAAATCATGAATGAAAGGAGAAAAGGAAGCAGAAATTTATAATCAGACAATTTCAAATCAGCAAAAACAAAACATCAGCTTATTTGATGCTGTATTGCTTCAGATATGAATATAATGAAGTGATACTCAAAGTTATTTTAAATGCAGAAAGAAATTCAGATTGTTTTATCTCACTGTTTATTCCATAAACTCAAACGCATCGTCGCCGTTCTGAATCCAATTTTTAAAAAATCTCACTTCCCTTTCGGTTATATTTGTTTTCCATTTTTAGAGATGCTTTGAAACATTTCTGTTGCTGTTCTGCAGGTGAGACGTTCCTGAAGGTGGAGGAGGAGGACGACCAGGGCTGGTGTCGGGGGGTGCTGAGCGGCGGGAAGGAGGGGTTCTACCCCGCTAACTACGTCGAAGTCGCTGAGTGATGATGACCCTGTTTTTACCCACAAAATGTTTGTTTTTTATTCTTTTGAAAGCAACAGATTATTAATATTTCTGCTGGAAGATGTTCATGTCCAGTGCTGAACCACAACCAGCTGATCCTGACTTTTAAAACCTTCAAATTCTAACTTATTATGACGGTTAAAGGGGCAGCAATATATTTTTATTTTCCATGATGTTTTAATGTTTTTCCCTCATCAAAAACAAACCTGGAGTGTTGCTTTGGTGTTTGAGAAATCATTTAATCTCCATGGCAACCATTCAGCTGATAAAATGCCTGGGTGGACCTAGCCCCGCCTTCGAGGCACAGCTCCTCCCCCACTTAGCTCCTTCAGACTAGCCAGCAGCAATTAGCAAACACTTGATGGAACTGCGATGCTGGTAAAAACGTTACAGGGTTAATAGAGGAGCCATGTCAGGATGACTTTCTGGAGGTGGAGCTTCAGAAAGAGCAGGCGTTTTTAAAGAGACAGGCCCAATTTCAAGGCGTTAAATCAGGAAGTCAAATTTCTAAGTCACATTTTCTATATGTAACATTTTTTAACAACTGAAAGTAACAAATTATTAATTGTGCTCTAAGGTGGCCTCTGTGTGCCTGGGAAACACATAGTACTGCCCCTTTAATTTAAATTTGGAGTGATGTTTGGACGGGATGTGTTTCCGTATAAATCTGTTCATGCATGTTGATGTGTTTGTAAAGAAAAATATTTATTTTCTTCCACCATAAATGAGTTGTTATATCTCACTGCTGACTGTTTACAACATTCTGCATGCAGTGTGAATGTTTACCTTCTGGGAACACAAATTACATATTTAATGAGTTACATTTCACAATAAAAGCATCATTTTGCTTGTTGGTACGTGGCTTTTAATGAGAATCTGTAAAATAAAAGTTAAAAACATTGAGCATCATTTTTCTTTCAGTGATTCATGTTGGGATTAACAGATTCAAAGGTTTTTTCTGTCTACAGATTTTTATTTTTTTTAACCATTTTTCAACATTTTTTATCATAAACACAAATTTATTTGTCAATCATAAAATTTAAGTATGAATATTATTTGCTGTGCATCATCTTTCTGCCTGGCTGCCAGTCAAATTAATCAGCTGCTTTTTTCTAGTGAGAAAGAAATGGAAAAGTTTCGACTAAAAGTTTGTTTAGTTGGGAAGACATCAACTAAACGAACCGAGCAGCAGGTCGGAAGCTGCTGCAGAAAACGCAAAGAAACGCAAACATCCACTAAAATCAGAAGATATGAGGCAGCAATTAAGATGAATGGATGTAATAATTAACAGTGAATAAAAGTAAAACAAAAACAGCATATTATTATATTTCCATTGTAGATAAAAAAGCAGGAGTCCATTTTTTGCCATAAACAGAAATTACTTTGAAAAGTCAAAAATTTGCAAGAAAAAACTTGCAAATTTTCACGTCTCAGAATTTTTCTAGGAAAAACATGGAAAGTTTCAAAAGTAAATTTTTTCTAGGGAATTTTAAACTTTTGAATCTCCGTTTAGCCGCTGAATCTCCTGGTTTCTTTGACTCGTTTGTTTTGTGTCGAGTCCTGGAGGTTTAACTCTGGAAGGACATAAATCAGATGCAGAAATGAGCCGACGCCTGTGTTCGTTGGAAGTTGAAGGATTTTGTTCCCATCCAGTGTTTCAGTTTGAGATAAAGATCTGAGTCGTTTAGAGAAACCTGTTGGACAAGATGTCTGAGCAGCAAACGGATTTCCTGCTGCTGGTTCTCTGTTCAGACCGACCCAAAGCCTCGGTTCTGTGAGTATTTGTTTTTCACACCTTCCAGGTTCTGAATGGAGCGGTTCTGGTTGGGGTCCGGGAGCGTTTCGGCTCCGAATCGGGATTGTTCTGACTTGTTCTGTGTGTTTCTGTGTGAAAGCCGATGGAGTTCGCCTGCGGGTTTGTTTACGTGCCGCCGTCGCTGAGCCGGAGGGAAGTCCAACGATCCGGCGGCAACGCAGCCAAACGCTCAGGTAGCTCACCTCTGCTCCCATCACTCACAGCTACACAACCCGTGACCTTTAACCTCACCTGAACGTGTAGAGAACAAAACCTGGAGGGGTTTTACTGGAGGGAAACTAAACTTTGTGTTTCTGGATTTTCCTTGAGCTTCTTGAAACTGGTTGGTAACAAAGTGATGAGTAACAAAAAGCTACAGTCAGATGCCTGCTGAGTCACACTTAACCAGGTCAAAGGTCATCCAAACACTGAGCACAAAGCATCTAGTATTTATGTTTAGTAGGGCCTTTTTATATGGAAAAATTTTTTAAGTTTATGTCAAAAACTCTGACATTTTGAGATTAATCACAAAAAGTTTCTAGAAAAAAACTACAAAATTATCTGAGCTGAAAAAAGTTGTACATTAGTGGGGAAAAATAATCAGAAATCTTTAGATGAATCTTGAGATTATCTGACCGCAAAACATCAGTAAATGTCCAAGAAAGTAATAAGACATTTTCAGATTTATCTCAGAAAATTTCTAGAACATACGTGGAAATTCCTGAGCTTGAAGTTTTAAAAATTGTAACTTTTAAAACTGGATATTTCCAAAAGTCAAAATTTTTTTACTTTACAAGCTCAGAAAATGTCCACATTTTTTCTATAAAATATTTGATTTCTGAGATTCTTTGACAGAAATTCATTCCTATTTTTTTCTATCTACAACGGGCCTAATGCATTGTTGTGAGCATTTTATTTATAAGGATTTGTTTCCCTGTTTCTTTGTTATGTGTGGGGTTGTGTGAAGTAGTGGTAGGTAGTCAGTATGTTACAGAGTGGCGGTGGGTTTGATCATCTGGTTGATTTTAGTGTAAATATCTGTGTGTCCAGTAGGATGTAAATAAGTGGATTTAACTTGTTTTTTTATTTTAAGCCCTTGATTTAATTAAGTTGACGGCCTTTTCTAACATGGAAAATGTTGCCATAAGTGAAATAGTCTCCCAGTGGAGCAAGTACTTTTTAAAAATCAATACTAAGAAATTACTGACATAAAACCAACTCTTGCTTGTTGCTGAAAAGTTACTTGTAAGTTGGTTTTGTCTTATTTCAAGTGTACTAAAATATTTGCACTAGAAATTACCAAAAATACTTGGTAAGATTTTGTGTTTTTGCAGATGTTGCCTGTGCGTCAGATTTACAGTTGTACTGGAAAAGAGCAGATATAACGGTTCTGGCTCGTCTTCTTTAGGTTTTGGAGGTTTTAGAAAATGGAAGTTTGTTCTCCTTTTAGTTTTCGCTGTAAAAAACAATGGGAGTGATCATATTGTAAATGTTTCTTTTTCCAGCCCTCCTTCCTCCGGTTAAAGCCCTTCGTCCTCGTACTCCTCCTCCTCCGCCCCCCACCAAGCCGCTGTCTGCTAAAGCTTCGTCTCAGAAAACCTCTGGACAGCGGGAGAGAAACCAGGAAGTCGGATCCTGCAAACCCGTTTCTCTCTTCCTCAACCATCCAGAACTTCAGCGAAGACCAGAGGCGGATTCTTCTCCCGGAGGATCGGTTTCTCCAGCGACGCCTTCCAGAAAGATCGGTACGGATGTTATCGATGTATTTACGAAGCTAAGTGTGCTAAACGTTTTCAAAGCTAGCAGAATCTCTGAAGAACTAAGCATAACATTTGCAGATTTGTGAATTAGTTGAAGTGTTTCTACCACTGCTGATCTGAGCATAACTGTGTTTAATGTAAACTCATCAATCTTTTAACATGGATTAAATCTATATTTTTGTCCTGAATTATTCCTGTAAAGCTCCTCCTGTGTTTTTTCGCGCAGCCCTTCTGCCGCCATTCATCAAGCCTACAGCGAATCCTGATTCCAAACAACCTGATCCGCCTCAAACCTCCAACAATCAGTCGCTTTGGTACGTCGACACAAAACATGAATCAGGTTCAAACGTGGAAACGACGGAGGACCTTTACTCCTACACATTACCAGAAGGCCTAGGCGGAGAGGCGAAGCTTCCTCCTGATAGAGGAGTCGCGCTTGGATCCGGTAAGAAATGTTTTAAAATCTGCATTTTTGCACTTTTAATGTAAAAAACCTGCAAACTGATCCTTATGGGTTCCAAACATTAGCTCCACCGCTTCCTCCAAGACCTTCATTTATGCCTCAAAGCCCAGAGTACATGATGGTTTTATCCTCACCTGCCGCGGCTCCTGCGGCGCCTCAGACGCCGCCGCCTCCTTCATCCAAACCTCCGCTGCCTGCAAGTAAAGGTATTATAACGTCCAGCCTGGACGGTCCCGGTGTTAAAGGACAAGAGGTGCAGATGTCCATGCGTGTTTTTTACTGATGGGAATTTCGACTCTTTCAGACAGCCGGTGTTTTTTCAGATCAGAATACGCAATCAAAAAGCACACATGCAGTGAATACGCATGCGTGCGCATGCGTATTAAGAGTTCCGCGATATTTAGAGGAGCTGTCAGTTTAGCATACGCGACAAGGTATGACAAAAATAAGTCAATACACCGTTTTTAATTATATCTAGATGATAAACATGCATTGTCGTGGTTTTAACGTGTATTTAAAGCAGGGTTAGCTTTAGCTGCAGTCAAATACAAAAAACGTCCCGTATAAAACTCGCTTCCCTGTTGGTGACGGACTAGCTAACCGCTAAGTCAGGATGTCATACGGCTGTTAATAACAAAGTTCATGACGATCCACGTCATGAAAATGTTGCTGATTAAATTAAAGCATGCTAATGACAGCGTATACAGAGATCTGACAATGCTGATCTGCTCCCGTCGTTCCCTTCGAAGAACGTTCCCGAACCGACCCATCACTAATGTTTTTCCTGTCTTCTGGAACAGATAAGGGCCCTCTGCCTGGAAATCCCAATATTGTTCTTATCAGTTTAGGGAAGTTGCTGTCAGAGGAAAGAGGTTGGTCAGTTTTATCAGCGTAACTCATCTGGGTTGATTTTTTTTCTCTGACGATGTTCCCTGTTTTTCCCAGAGGTTCCCAGTCCTGGGAAGCCCATAATGTGTTCAGAGTGTGGGTCGGTTCTGGACAGCGAGGGCAAAAACCAGGTATTCACATCACATTTTAAATATTTTACAGTAAATGACCTACAAATTAACCTTTTGCAGATAAACTCCATAAATTGGTTTTTAAAGATGTTATTTATATGTTTCTGTGCAAATTGTGACACATTTTCTTGTAAATTTGTTTAATTCTGCAATATTTTTGACTAAAATCATGTCAGTGCTGCCAAAATGCAGAAGCTAACTCCATAAATTACCTTGAACACGCCACACTGCAAAAACACAAAATCTTACCGAGTCTTTTTGGTAGTTTAAAATGCAAATATATTGAAATAAGACAATAAAACTAACTAACAGGTAATTTTTCAGCCAGATATAGCAGCTTGTTGTTAGTAAATAACTTCTTAATATATAGAAGAAGTTCTACTTCCACTGGCAGATTATTTGACTAATAACATGGGAAAATATGTTATGAATAAAATAATCTGCCAGTGGAACTAGAACGGCTCCATCAGTAATAAGGAGTGGTTCATCTAAAACAAGCTGCTGCATCTGTATGAAAAGTTTCTAAGATATTTCCAGCAGAATCTAGACCAAAATATTTGGCAATATTTAGTATTTTTGCAGTGTGGCCTATAAATACATGGAGACAGTATTTTTGGAATCAGATTAAATGGACCTTCCTGTTTTCCCTGCAGGTTAAAGTGTGCTACTTTTGTCAGAGTGATGATTTAACTAGACCGTCCAGATGTCCTGTAAGTGTGCAGAAGGATGATTTGTTTCTGCTGAACCCTGGACAGCAGCCGCAGTCCACCGCCGACTCGCTGCTGCTGTTCTGCATCGACGCGTCCGGCTCCATGAGCATCACCTCCAAGGTGGGAAACCCGGAGCGACGCTTCGCTCTCTGCCGCTTTCAGAAGTAAACAGCGTCTCTGCTTTATTTAAGGTGTCAGATCCGGGCCAGAACATCCACAGAACCAGACTCGAGGTGAGTTGTCTTCTAGTTTCCAACTAAAAAAAATCCAGAAAAGTTATAAACATTGTGAATTTCTGCAGTTTGTCCAAGAAGCTGTGCTGCAGTGTGTTCGGAAGCTGAGCGACCAGCGGCCCGAGGTTCGAGTTGGACTCATCACTTTCAACTTCCAGGTACTTTTATCTTAATAGTGTGGATGGATAAATCACATATTATTACTGACAACTTTTATTTTACACGGTGCCATTTATAAATTTATAGTCAAAAATTAAAAAAAAGATGTTTTTTTTAGAGTTCATTTTGCAAAGTTATATGTTGAACATGTTATTCATTCATTTATAAATGTGACAGCTGCAGCTAAATATTTAGCTTAGAGCTATATATTTAGTTGTAAAAATGAATTAGAAGGCTAAATATTTAGCAACAAACTATTTAATTAATTAGCCAACTAAATATTTGGCTAATTAGTACTAGACAAATATTAATTAGGATACAAACTATATATTTAATTAGGAAGCTGAATATTTAGTTCCCAATTATCTGTTTAGTTATCAAACTGAATATTTCTGATCTCACTTTTTAATTATCCAGTTAAATATTTAATAGTAAACTAAATTATTAGCTTCAAGCTAAAACATTAGCATGGAGCTTAATATCTAGCTAGCTAACTGTCTTTTTAGCTTGCTAAAGGCTAAATAGCTCAGATTGTTGGCGTTGGTTTTGTCTGTGAAACTTTAAATCGACGCCCCGTGTTATTCGTCTCTTTAGGTCACTGTGTATGAATGCAACAGCTTCCAGTTGCATCATCTCAGCGGCGCCGAGCTGAACGACAAGCACTTCCTGATGGGCGCTGCGGCCGGTCTGCCCGTGCCGCTTCCACTGTCGCAGACTAAAGATTACTTAGAGAGACACATTTCAGGGTGAGCACCAGCTGCAGGTTCGTTTACAGCAGATGTGCATCCATGTTTATGTATTTTGGTTTTATTGTCTCTTTAGATTATCAGCAAATGGAGAAACGGCTCTGGGTCCAGCTGCTCTGGTCGCTGTTTCAATGGCCTCCAGGCTGCCGGGGTCAAAGGTGAGGCGGGTCACTTCCTGTTTAAGTCATTTACCTGACAACTGTTTCTGTTTGCTAAATACCAGAATGATTTCCAACTTCCTTCATATTTAGACGTTAATGAATTTACCTTTCGCCGGTTCCTCACAGTTTGCTGATATTTTGGTTTAAACGGGTCTGAGCTCAGATTTAGTTTCAGCAGCTCCAAAACATGGACGCTGTGTCCTTAAGCCACTTTGGCTTTATGTTATGTTGGACAAATTTAGGAACCAATTTGTGTCCAAACTTTAATTTCCTGGCTGGATTTTTGAGATTTTCGCTTAATGCTCATTTCTGATGATGGAACCTATTTTGTGAAGCGCACCAGTCCCTCCTGCAGTAAAACCGCAGACAAAAACAAAATTATCTTTTGGTCTCTAATTCAATTAACAGACACCATAAACCAGTAAAAAACTAACTTTTTACACCAGGAAATAAAATCTAAAAGGTAAAAGTTGTTTTTTTTTCTCCTATTAAAAATACATAAAACAATATTGTGACTTTTTTTCTGCTTTACCTCCACAAGAATAAATTAAATAATGAATATTTTAATTAAACAAAACATTAGTATAACTTCTATCTTAATGTTTACAGCAATTAATTGGCCCAATTATTTTTTATTTACTGGTATTTAAAATGTTTTTAGTTCATTTCCAGCAACAAAAATAAATCAGATTTTCTGTCTAAAACTTTTGCTGTGTTCAGCTAAATGTAATGAATGAGTGCATTTCTGAGTAGAAAGGTTGTTATTGTTTATGGCATGACTTTCTATAAAATAAAATAATAAAATAAAAACATTCAAAAAAGGCTAATAAGGAGAAATTATTTGTGTTTTTTACGTATAAAGCTCATCTCCATGGAATCTCATCTCAATGTCTCAAAACAGATTCATGAACAAAATCTATTTCCAACAAATATTGTCAGATTTATCTCAGTGCTGTTTATTTTTCTCTAAGTATAAAATATTGATTTGTTATCCCTGCTGATCTTGAAGGTGATTATCTGTACAGATGGAAAAGCCAACGCAAAACTAGGGAATCTGGAAGACGAGGACAACGACGCTCGCGCTCTGCTCTCGTCCACCATCTTCTACCAGAACCTGGGGGAGTTCGCCGCCACCCAGGGGTCGGTGACACTGCCTGGAAACTCACAGAAATCAATATCTAATAATGATCTCTTAATACACATCAAGACAATCATTCACTGGAGGAACATGCAACCAGGCAGGATTCAAACCCAGGACCAAATTAAACCCGTCCACCACACCTGCAGCTGAAGTTGAATTTTCTAATGCACAGATTAACTTCTAGTTTAATTTGTTTTTATTTTACAATTTCAAAAACCAAAAGTCCAAAATTAATGTACCATATTTTCCGCACTATAAGGCGCACCTAAAAACCTTCAATTTCCTCAAAAGCCGACAGTGCACCTTATAATCCGGTCCTTATATATGGACCAATATTGAGCCACAACAGGTATAGCAACTACGGTAAGCAGCCGCCGACTTCATTTTCGCCCGTAGAAGAAGAAGCGCGCGGTGCATGCTGGGATAGTTGTCAGAACGCTGGTTTGTTAATAAAGTTTGACTGACCGATCTACCTACCGACCGTCTAGAATCAGGTCGTCTGTAGGTCATTTAGCACCACCTTCTCCACCAACATGCTGTGGGCGAACAGAGAAGGGTGACCATCGTCCGGCCCCGGCCCGGCCCAGTCGTGGAAGGTTCTCCTCGCTGACCGGAGTCAGACTGTTTTGTTGACATTCACTTTAGTGCAGCTCCACCTAGTGGATGCACAACGTAACTCCAGCCTCTACTGTAGCGTCTATTCTGTGCGCCTTATAATCCGGTGCACCTTATAGTGCAGAAAATACGGTAATTATAGTGACAGTATAAAGTAAATGGGCATTTTCAGCTTTTCATCATATTAGATTGGTATGTTCCAGTTTAAAACATACTAAGCTGCAAGGTGAGAATCATGCCAAATCTGCCTGTTATTTGTCTGAAGGCTCGATTTTACAAGTAGCTTTAAGTAAACTCCAGTCATTTACGTTTGATATGGTAGAAAAAGACATTTTGCTCCCTGGTTTCCTCAGAAACAGCCAGTAGGCATGGACCTGGTGTCTCATGGCTGGTTGGTACCAATAACACCTGCAGTAGCGTAGTTCATGTCCGCTGATGGATTATCGTTGCTCCCTCAGGGTGACCGTGTCCGTGCTGTCCATAGAAGGAACGGACTGCCGGCTGGATGAACTGGGAAGACTGGCGGATCGAACTGGAGGGAAAGTAAGAAACTGTGTGGCCTCATTGACAGTATGTTAGCCTTAGCGTTTTAGCTAATTTTATCTTATACATCACTGTTTCCATGAAGTATGTTGTTGGATGGCTACATGCTAGTAGTGATAAACCAAATGCTAATCATAGCATTCTAGGTATAATCAGCATTTTAGCTTGTTTTTATGTACAAGCTAAACATATTGAGTGGAATAAGTCAGTGATGCTGCATGCTGTTGATAGCATTGTAGCTAGGTTAGCTTACATTGTTCCGTTTACATTACTGGTGCTCAACATGCTGCTGTCCGACGGCATTTTAGCTAACTATGGACTAGCTAATTCACAAATTCCAACAAATTCAGACAAACTGTCTTTTCATTGAAACTATTTAGGCTGCAGAGCCTAACTCCTGACTCATTCTGTCCGTTTGTCTCGTCTCCAGGTGGTAATAGCCAGTCCCAACCAGCTGCACTCAGAGTTTGAAGAGATCATTGAAAACAGAACCGTAGCTACACACTGTGCCGTAACGCTCCTGGTGCCCAAATCTCTGTAAGAGCTGTAATAACCACAAAGCACACAACATGATTCATGGATCCTTGTCATCTGAAAAGATTTCAAAACCTTCAAATTGCAGTAATAATAAAGCCCACGGCACTGAGTCATGTTCTGTTTGCTGCAGGCGGCTGAAAGGAGAGAGGGAGGTGGGACACAAAGGGACCAGAGAGGTGGGGAATGTGAACACTGACACTGAGGTCACCATGCAGTTTGGAGCTCATGAACACACAGAAGGTGAGAAAAAAAGCTTTCATTCACTTTCAGCTGCAGCTAAAGCTGAACTGCGAACGCGTAGAGGCGTGAGCTGCCAGAAGACTTCAAGATGTGGAACATTTCTGTTGTTGCCAGCAAAATAACACTTTAATTCTCACGTTGAAACCCGTGGCAACAGCGCTGAGAGGCGACAGACGAGGTTTGATCATGTGAAGGAGACAACAGCTTCCAAAGGAGAAGTAAAAAAATGGACCCTGTAATTAATGCCACTTGGCTGCAGAGGAGGTGTTTCATCTGTCCAAGACTTCTCTGAGTCTGCTGCCTGAGAACGAGATCAAAGTTCAGGCAAAAACTGCTGAGAATCAGTCAAATGTCAGATACAGTTTATGGAAAGTTTAATTTCACTGGTTACTGAGTTACCTGCCTGACGACACGAAGGTATGGAGGGCTAAAGAGGACTTAAATAAATAAATACATCATGAATTAAATGTACCATCAAAGAAATAAGTTAAATGTTTGAAATAATTAATTTAGAAAACAATTTAGTAAATATTTCATTAAACTATTAAAATGCAAATTAGTTAAATGTTTATTTCATTATTTCATGGTTTCTGTTCCTGCAGCGTCACAACGAAATAATTTTATCTGTGGGGCGGGGCTAGTAGAGGGGCGGGACTGTGGGCGGGGCTAGTAGAAGGGAGGGGCTAGTAGATGGGCGGGGTTAGTAGAAGGGAGGGGCTAGTAGATGGGCGGGGTTAGTAGAAGGGAGGGGCTAGTAGAGGGGCGGTGTTGTGGGCGGGGCTAGTAGAGGGGATGGGCTAGTAGATGGGCGGGGCTAGTAGAGGGCGGTGTTGTGGGCGGGGCTAGTAGAGGGGAGGGGCTGTGGGCGGGGCTAGTAGAGGGGATGGGCTAGTAGAAGGGAGGGGCTAGTAGATGGGCGGGGCTAGTAGAAGGGAGGGGCTAGTAGAAGGGAGGGGCTAGTAGATGGGCGGGGTTAGTAGAAGGGAGGGGCTAGTAGATGGGCGGGGTTAGTAGAAGGGAGGGGCTAGTAGATGGGCGGGGTTAGTAGAAGGGATGGGCTAGTAGATGGGCGGGGCTAGTAGAAGGGAGGGGCTAGTAGAAGGGAGGGGCTAGTAGATGGGCGGGGTTAGTAGAAGGGATGGGCTAGTAGATGGGCGGGGCTAGTAGAAGGGATGGGCTAGTCGATGGGCGGGGCTAGTAGAGGGGCGGTGTTGTGGGCGGGGCTAGAGGGGAGGGGCTGTGGGCAGGCCCAACACCTGATCTGCTGAGCTCCAGCAGATCAGATTAATAATAATTATTAATTATTGGTTCAGCCGTATTCATTGAAAATTCTGACCTGTTTGTGCTTCTGTTGGTGCTGCAGTGGCGTCGCCGGCTTCTGGCAGCCATGTCGCCTTGCAGCTGCAGGTCCGGTACCGGAGGAACGGTCGGGCTCTGCTCCGGGTGTTCACTGCAGACAGAGAGGTGACCGACGACAGGTGAGAATTGCGAACGACGGAGTGCTATCGACACGCTAAGAAACTGTTTTTTAAAAAGAGAAAATTTGAGAATACTGACATAAAATTACAACTTTATTCTGAAAATATTAATACTTTATTCAACGACTTTATTGAAATATTATTTGAAGTTTATTCTCATATAATTACAACTTTTTCTTGTAATTCCATCTTAATTTTTTCCCTCAGTTTGGCCTGTAAACTCTGTCGTTATTGTGCGTTCATTCTGAAAACTGAGCTGCGGTTTGTTGCATGTGGAGCTGCGCTCTGTTGCTAGGAAACAGGCGCTTCCTGCTCGGCTCCTGAGCGATTCTCCGTTCATGCTAACGTTGAGCTGCGGCGTGAATGAACCGCTCAGCCTGAGCTGACGGTCAACGCTCCGCCGTCAGAAACTGGAGAGCGTTTGCTGTGAAAATGGCAGGAAACGTTGAGCACATGAAAACGCTCTTCCTCCTCCTCGTCTTCCTCAGCTCGGCGGCCCTGTCCTCCCTCTCCCTCGCCATCGTTCAGCTCAACTCGCTGCAGGCCAGCGCCGCTCTGGCCGTCAGGGGCCGCTTCCTGGACGCCAGGAAGGAGGGAGCAGAGCAGCAGCGGCTCATCGAGCGAGCCATGTGAGTAGCAGCGACGCGCTGTGATGGCGCCCGGCGCCCACTTCACAGTTACATGAGGAAATTCTTTAAAGAAATGTACTTTTATTATGCTGTTCTTATGTTTTTACATAGAATAGACCTGATTGATCCCCAAGGGAAAATTGCTTATTAATTGACACATATAAGCATAAGTGATCAAATTTATGATATATATATATTATATAAATTCACTATCAAATTCTAATATGATTGAATATAAATACATAAATTGCTAAATAAATTGAATAAAATAAAGTAATAAAATAATTCAGCTTAGGCCTGAGTGGGTTCCTGTTGCAGTGGTTCTGTTAAATGCTTTCAGAGAGCAGAACCAGAGAGCAGAGGACCAGCAGATGTACCAGGACTGGGTCAAAACCATGGAGCCCATAAACCACAACATTCACACTCTAACCAGGGTGAGTTTCACGTGGTAAAAATCACAAACTGAAAACATTTTTTAATCTTTTTCTGTATTTTTCAGAGGAGCGCTCTTCTGTCCTACTCTGAGGTAACTCCTTGTTCTTTCAGTTTTCGCTGAATGTCGGTTCTGTTTCTGTCTGACCCGAATTTTCCTCCTGCAGCCTCTGACTGACGCTGGTGCAGCTCTGCTCATCACCATGAAGCACAGCAACAGGAAGTCCATGTAGCTGCCGCCAAACGTCACACAAAGGCTCCGAGTGACTCTCTACAATTATATAATAATATAATTATATGTATAATTATATTGTCACAGGAAATCTCGTTAAAATGTGCTTTTAATTCGTTTTGTATTAAAATATAAGACTATTCATTTCTGAGGTGTTGTTTTAAAAGTTTTTGAAAATGAAACCTCAAGTTCATATGTTAAGTGATTCAATTCATAAATTAATTAATATAATTAATATCATCCAAGTTTCTTCAGAGTCATAGATGGTGATTTTGTGGGGAAGATGAATCTCCAGTAGCAGTCAGACTTGCAACAAATCTGAAAAGGCCTCTGACTGAAGACTTGCTCTATGATAGACTAACGACCTTCATTTGTTATAAAGATACTATTTTGACTTCCTGATTTAAATTGGGCCTTTGTCTCTTTAAGAAGCTCCTGCTCTTCCTGAAGCTCCGCCTCCAGGAAGTCGTCCCAACATGGCTCCTCCATTAACCCTTTAACGTTTTACCAGAGTTGCTCTGAGCAGCAGCTCCTATAATGAGCTCAGCAGCTGGTTGCTAATTGCTGCTGGCTAGTCTGGAGGATCTGAGTGGGGAGGAGAAGGCGGAGCTAGGTCCACCCAGGCATTGCAACATCTGAATGGTTGCCATGGAGATAAGTGTTTGTTAAACATACCTTTAGTGACGAGGGAATAAAATCATAACATGATGGAAAGATTAAAAAAAGCTTATTTTAAATCATGCTGCCCCTTTAAGATGCTAAGCTACCTTGTTGGTTGCATTTCATAATGTTTTATTTTATGGGAGCATTTATTTGCTTAATGGGATTTTTATTAATATTTTTAACTAAACTATACTATTTATTTATATTGAATTAAATGTCTCTCCACAGGAGGTAAAATTCAACCAAAGAAATGAACAAAAGGCCAAATCACAGCTAACAAAGCAAACATGCTAAAAACTCTAAATATTCATTTTTTTAAATTTATTTTAAACATGACAGCAATATAAAATAACAGTCATGAACAAGGAATTCAAAATACATATTTTTGTACTGCAATCATTTTAACAAGTTTTAAAAGGAGCTGAAAGAAGTAAAAACCTTTTGAACTTCTACCCCATAAAACATGTTGCAGGTCAAATGTTAGATTTTTACGCACAAAAGGAAACTAAAACCAACAAACACTCCAGCTCATTCATAAAACATCTGGATTATCTACATTTATTTTCTAAAGTTTGTTGTTTTCCAAAACGGCAACATGATTAACTTGGAACACGTGAAATAAGATTAAGCTTCTTCTGATTGTGGCCGAGGGGCCAAAGCGTAAATATTCATGGATTTATGTGGAGCCGCCATCATTAAACCGAGCCGTAACTCTGAACAGATGTTTCCTGGGAGAGCAGATCGGACTCTTGATGTAACGCTGACTGGGTGATTCTGCCTTTCTGCTTCCCAACAACCTCAAACTTTAACGCTCCTGCAGTTTAAAACCTTCTTTCTCTTGGTTTTAAACTAAGATGTATAAATTTACGATAATTTAGCCAACTCACAACAAATCTTCCAGCTCTTTCACATCCTGTTCCTTTCAGCACCTGGATTTAACTAAGCTAACAGGTACGAGCCTCTGATTGGATAATTACTGCAGGGCGATTATCTTCCAGCTGCAACAAGTTATTCACCCCCAACTGATGCAACCAGGAGATAAAATAAAAACTTTCTCGTAACTATTTTATTCTTAAAATATGCATGAGAACTAATAAAACCTGATTTTATGCATCCTGTCCTAAAGTTTACCTTTAAAATCTGCAGGCTAATAATGATAATTTAAAAAATAAGTCTTAAATATGCTCTTTTTTATGGTTCACTCCAAACAGTTAATCCTAAAATTATTCACATCCTGCAGATTCAGATTGGAAGTTATTTTTTAAACTTGTAACATATTTTATCTGCTTGGAGGTGATCTTAACGTTTTGGATCGGCTGGACAGAGCAGGAAGCTGAAAATTAGGGTGATGGTAAGAGGCCTTCCGACCTCAAAGAGGGAAAATACCAGAAGTATGGAGCTAAAATGGGGCCATAAAGTTTGCTCAAAAGAAAAAGAAATTGGAAAAAAAAAATCTTTGTTCCAGTTTCAAAAAGTTTTTTTCAGACAAATTTTTTTATTCAGTTTCAAATTTTTTATTTTTCTGTCTGAAACTTTTACCCCCCAGTTTTAAAATAATTTTTCAGTTTCAAATCTTGTTTCAGTTGTTTAATTTTTTTCCCTTTGAACCAGGGGTGTCCAAAGTGGGTCCTGGATTCCCGGCGTCCTGCATGTTTGTCTCTCCCTGGTTTAACGCACCTGCATCAAATGACGGCTCATTAGAAGGTCTAAGCAGAACATTGACAAGCTGAAAAAGTTGTTCCTACCAGCAGGGAGCGAACTAAAACATGCAGGATGCCGGCCCTCCAGGACCCACTTTGAACAAACCTTATGGCCCCAATTTAGCTCCATACTTTAGAAACATGCAGAAAGTTGTTCAGTTATTAGAAGAAGTATCCGACTGTTGGGATGACATTAAAGGTTTTAATTTCCAATAAAAATCATTTGATAAACCAAACAACCAGGTTTGATTACAATTATTTACTTTTATTAATGTGTCTGCAGACGTAGAGTTCTTTGGAGATGTATTTTATAAAAATATACAGAACTGAAATGAAATTATTTTAGATGTAAATCTACCAGAAGTGTGAATACTTTTGAATTTCACAGTAAAGTCACCAAATGTTTAACCCAAACTGAAACATTAAGATTATTTCACAAAGATAAAAAAACAAGGTTAAGAGGGAAAAATATTTTTATATTATATTTTTTATTGATATAAAAGTTTCACAGTGAACATTTTTCCACTACAACTACAAATAAAATGTTTAAAAATGGATTTAAAGCACATTTAATGAATGCAAATTATTCAAGGTGGGTAAGTAGAGACAATGTGTTGTTGGTTTATTCGTTTAGTTTATAGCTTCTGTTTGCAGGAGAAATTATTTTATGAACAGATTAAAACATGAGGAGCACATGTAGGAGATTATATCAGAGATTATAAAACATTTTTTACATCATATTTGTTAGAAATCATAAGAACGATCAAGCCCTAATAAGTTACACCAACAATCTTTTTTTTTTTCCCCTTTTACAATGCTGGTTGTTTTTTAAAAGATTAAATTCCTTCATCTTTGACCAGGTAATCTGGGAGGTTGTGGAAGGAGCTCACAGGTACAGTCAGAGACATGGCGCTGGGGTCAGAGGTTGAGGCCGGCGGGGGCGAGGGAAGCGGGTCTGTGTGAATGATCTCATCCACAGCTGGGGCTGCGGGCGCTGCTGCCGCCGCGGGGTGAGTCCGCAGGTGCTTGCGCAGGTACGCGGCGAACAGGAAGGCCTTCCCACAGTGCGGGCAGCGGTGCGGTTTGCTGGCCGAGTGGATCTTCTGGTGCTTCCGTAGCCCCGATCGGTTCTGGAAGCCCTTCCCACAGTTGTCACAGACATGCAGCTTTTTGTGCTGCTTGGCATGATCCTCCAGCTCCCCCAGCTGGCCAAACTCTGCGCTGCAGGTTCGGCAGATGTGCAGCGCAGCGGGGTCGGCCGGGTGGAGCGCCTCGTGGGCCTGAACCTCATCCCAGGAGGCGAAGGTGGCGTCACAGAGGGCGCAGGAGAACTGTGGCAGCGTGGTGTGGGGGGTGAAGCCCGTGGTGGAGGTGGAGGCTGAATCTTCCTGCTGCTCCAGCTGCTCCGCCAGATGAGTCCTTTCGTGCTTCCGCAGACTCGAGGAGACCACGAATGACTTCAGGCACTCCTCACATTTGAAGGGTCTCTCTCCAGAATGAACTCGTCGGTGCTTGTTGAGGCTGGAGCGCTCAGTGAACGATTTGTCGCACTCGGTGCAGGAGAAGGGCCGCAGCCCGGTGTGGACCAGCATGTGGCGCCGCAGGTCCCAAGATGCCACGAAGGCCTTGTCGCAGCTCTGACACTTGTACGGCCGCTCCCCAGAATGGACGCGTTCGTGCACGGCCAGGTCGGCCGGCTGCCGGAAGCGCTTGGAGCATTTGTCGCATGGGTACGGCTTGAACCCCATGTGGGCGCGCTGATGCCGCCGGAAGCTGGACGGGTCGGAAAACATCTTACCACACTGGGGGCAGAGGAAGGGTTTCTCCCCAGAGTGTGTGCGCAGGTGGGACTGGTAGGAGGACAGCTGTGTGAAGCCTTTCCCACACTGCTCACACTGGTAGGGTTTATTCTGGGAGTGGATTCGCTGGTGACACGCCAGCGACGACGAGCGGGAGAAGGCCTTGCCACAGTCGGAGCAAAGGAACGGCTTCTCGCCGGTGTGGGAACGCTCGTGGTTCTTCAGGTCCTTCAGCTCTGTGTACGTCTTCCCACACTCCTCACAGGCATATGGACGGTGGCCCTGATGGTTCCGTTTGTGCTTCCTGAACACAGAGGGGTCGGCAAAGCTCTTCCCACATTCGGCGCAGAAATATGGCTTCTCTCCGGTGTGGGAGCGTTCGTGGACCTTCAGCTTGGACAGGGTGGGATAGCTCTTGTTGCACTGGGGGCAGGAGTATGGTCGCTCACCACTGTGCTGCGTCGTGTGGATCCGCAGGCAGATAGCCTGCATGAAGGCTTTCCCACACTCAGGGCACACGAAGGGTTTCTCCCCGGTGTGGGAGCGGCTGTGGTTGCGCAGCTCCGTGGTCGTCTTGTACGCCTTGTGGCAATCTGGACACTGGAAAGGCCGCTGGGAGGAGTGGGTGCGTTCATGCTTGGAGAGCTGAGCTTTGCTAGAAAACGTTTTGGTGCATTCAGAACATGCATGCTGTTGCTGCTGCTGCTGTGTTGCATGCGCTGCCAGCTTGTGGCTCTGCAGAGCCGACATGCTTTTGAAAGCCTCTGTGCATGTGGAGCATTTGAAGCTGGGTTTGGCTTTTGGAGGTCTGCCTCTGCCGCGTTTTTTAACCGGCTGATCCCTCACCGCCTCTTCTTCTTCTTTGCTGTCATCATCCTTCTCCGGGGGGGTAAACTGCTGTGCAGGAGGCGGGCTGCCAGGCTGAGGGGAGGCCATTTTTTATTTCTAAAATCAGATCAAATTAAAAACAGATTTGTAGTAAGTATAAAATAATTATAACAGGAAATAGATGGATTAATGTTGATCAGATGAGTTGAAACTGCAAATAGAACATCCTGGAACAGAAAAAGTAGCACATAATTACAGAAATATGTGGAGATGCTGTTATTTAATCTCAAAATGGCTGGCATTAGGACCTCAGGGACAATAAGCTAACCGCTTTGATGACAGAGGAAGTCGCTGCAGTGACAGCTGTGCAGTCACGGCTGCCACCGCACCAGCCTGCGCCTCTGATTAAACCCTCCATGTCAGCGGGATGGGGTCGCGACGTGCGGGACACGACATGTATGTATCCGCCGCTGCTAGCTGTCAGGCTACTCATGTTGACTCAAAATGGCTGGCTTTAGGACCGCTTGTTGCTCAAATCAGACCGCAGATCTCAGCAACAGACGCCGCTAAAACCACCAACCTTTCCCCGAAGGGTTCTTTAAAACAAAAACGAAAGGTTCTTACCGGAATTGGTTCATAAACAGTCGGCAGACTGAGTCCCGGAGAGACGGTAGCTTTAACTGCCAGAGCCGCTGTTTACTGGAGGTGGTGTCGCGTCGGCACTAGGACCCTGATGACGACAGCAACGAGCCAGAGAGCCAAGTGTGCATCAATAATGTGTTTAATGTTTAACTATTCAAATAAGAGAAAAATAAAAATAATATAACCACTTCCAGAATATAACATATTTTAAATGAATATAGTAATATTTGTATTCTTACGTAGCATCGCTAGCGACGTCAGCTATTTATCTGTCTCAGACAGCTAAAATAAATCATTTCCGGTACTTCTTACGAAACTTAACACTTTAATGTGACATTTTATCTATTTATTCATTCATTTTATTTGTCTAAATCTCAGGGTTACCAACAGATGATAAATAAACAATTATTAGCCCACTTAGCTGGGTGCTGCTAAGACGGAAGCATTTCGCTGCTACACATTTCCTGTTTCCTAGCAACCAGAGCGATGTGGATGGAAGAAGAAAGGACAGTTTGATAAAAGGGTTTGTCGTTTATATGAAAAATAGGTTAAAAAACAAACAATATAAGTGAAGATTCGTGCAGGCATTAAAAGCATCTCCAGGTATTTAATCTTTAATACGTTCTTCGTCGTGAAGCCTGTATTTTATTGAAGGACGGATGTTTGTTTAGCTAACTGGGGCCGCTATCCTCTTCTAACTGCTGTTACAACTGACTTGTTGACTAGTGTCCAACAACACTGACTTTACTGTAATATTGTTTTACTCTCGGCAAAAATATTAAGATTTTTTATTAAATTGTAGATAGAGTCGCTGTTTTCTGGTTATTTATCCAGTTTGTAAAACAGGTGCAGACATGTTAGCCTTTAAGTAAAACCCACTAGTTTAAAAGGAACGTTAAATTGATTATGTAGGTTTATATAATAGAGTACTACGGAACAGGATTAGGGCCATAAAAAAGGATTCGGACTTTTTTTTTCTCAGAAAAAAACGCATATATATAAATATATATATATATATATATATATGTATATATATATATACATACAAATAAAGGGAACACTCAAATAACACATCCTAGATCTGAATGAATGAAATATTCTCATTGAATACTTTGTTCTGTACAAAGTTGAATGTTCTGACAACAAAATCACACAAAAATCATCAATGGAAATCAAATTTATTAACCAATGGAGGCCTGGATTTGGAGCCACACACAAAATTAAAGTGAAATGTTCCCTTTATTTTTTTTGAGCAGTAAAAAATGCCTAAAACTTTTATTTAAAAGGAGGTATGAAACTGTTTGCATGTGTAGAATTCCCTTCTCACCCTCCGCGGGTGGTCTCTCTCTCTCTCTCTCTCTCTCTCTCTCTCTACCAGAGGCCTGGGAGCTTCAGGTTCTCCTCCAGTATCTTGGCTGTGCCTAGAACTGCACATTTCTGGACTGAGATGTCTGATGTTGTTCCTGGGATCTGTTTGAGCCACTGCTCCAGTTTGGGGGTGACTGCCCCGAGGGCCCCGATGACCACAGGCACCACTGTGGTCTTCACCACAGTGGGTGAGATATATATATATATATATATATATATATATATATATATATATATATCAGCTCATATATATATATATATATATATATATATCAGCTCATATATATATATATATATATATATATATATATATATATATATATATATATATATATATATATATGAGCTGATATATATATATATATATATATATATATATATATATATCAGCTCATATATATATATATATATATATATATATATATATATATATCAGCTCATATATATATATATATATATATATATATATATATATATATATATATATATATATATATATATATATATATGAGCTGATATATATATATATATATATATATATATATATATATATATATATCAGCTCATATATATATATATATATATATATATATATATATCAGCTCATATATATATATATATATATATATATATATATATATATATATATATATATATATATATATATATATATATATATATATGAGCTGATATATATATATATATATATATATATATATATATATATATATATATATATATATATATATATATATATATATATATATATATATATATATATATATATATATATATATATATCAGCTCAGATCTACCACACCAGACAAGACCCAAGGTGTAGGTTGTGCAAGGAGGCCTCTGAGACAGTCCAGCACATAACAGCAGGGTGCAAGATGCTGGCAGGGAAAGCGTACATGGAACGACATAACCAAGTGGCGGGCATAGTGTACAGGAACATCTGTGCAGAATATGGACTGGAAGCCCCGAGGTCAAAATGGGGGACACCCCCAAAGGTGGTGGAGAATGACCGAGCTAAGATCCTGTGGGACTTCCAGATCCAGACAGACAAGATGGTAATGGCGAACCAACCGGACATTGTGGTGGTGGATAAAGAACAGAGGAAAGCCGTTGTGGTGGATGTAGCAATACCAAGTGACCACAACATCAGGAAAAAGGAGCATGAGAAACTGGAGAAATACCAGGGCCTCAGAGAGGAACTGGAGAAGGCCTGGAAGGTGAAGACCACAGTGGTGCCTGTGGTCATCGGGGCCCTCGGGGCAGTCACCCCCAAACTGGAGCAGTGGCTCAAACAGATCCCAGGAACAACATCAGACATCTCAGTCCAGAAATGTGCAGTTCTAGGCACAGCCAAGATACTGCGCAGAACCCTCAAGCTCCCAGGCCTCTGGTAGAGGACCCGAGCTCAGAGGATGAAAGAGACCACCCACGGAGGGTGAGAGGGGAATTTTTTTTTTTTTTTATAAGTAATTGTTATTTTTAGAAAAAAGCTAAATAAATAATATAAATAAATGAAAATAAAAATTAATAAAAGATCAAATGATAATTTAAAGAAATTAAAAAATGGGGAATGAATATTTTTTGCATGTACAGGAACACATTTTTCAGTTTGGTACATTCTAGTTTTGTTTTGTTTTTTTTAATTTGATGAATACTGCTTGTAATTTTGCCTCAAGAAGTGATTTCAGTGATTAACAAGATGCAGAACACTGACATAAAATCTTCATCCTAAGGTTTAAGTATTTATTAGAACAACAATAAATGCGTGGAATTTTAAAATAGAAAAAAATATTTAAAATGCATACAATAAAAAGTTAAAATAAAAAAGGAGTAGTAATTCATTTTCATGTGTTGGAAAAACACATTGTTCTACATTAAGAGTTGCAAAATAACTCGGTTGCAAAATCTTCATTCTAAAGTACTTATATTTATTAGATATAAGTAGCTGTAGGTTAAAATGTTAAAAAATAATTACATCTTATAAAACAAACAAAATAATTTTAAAAAATTTGTAGATATATAAAAAATAAAGTAAATATACATTTAAAAAAAAGTGGTGTGAGTGTTTTTGCATGTGTAGAAAGAAACACAATTTCATTGTCCACATTAAGAGTTGCAAAATAACTCAGTAACATAAAATCTTCATCATAAGGTGTTTTTTATATTTAACTAAACAGTTTCTCAGTTTAATATTTGTCAGATTTGTTTCTTCTGTTGGTCAGTAATCGTCTAATTCTCTTCCAGATTTCCTCTTGCAGTTTCCTGTGAAATGGTTCCTGGATCCTGCAGCAGGAACTGGATTCCTGTTACAGGAAATAAAGTGCAAAACTAATGCGACGCTTGCGTCCTGGGCTGCGGTGTCACAGACAGGACTGGGATTTCTCACTGCAGACGGTGTCCCAACATGTCCAGCCCACTGCAGCACATGGATGCTCATCACCCACTAGAGGACGACCGCAAATTCAAATGCAATGAATGTGGGCGTGGCTACAGACACGCCGGCAGCCTGACCAATCACAGACGGACTCATGAAGTGGGTTCGTTCCTGTGCTCCATCTGTGGGAAAGAAAACTGGAACGCCTCGGCCATGAAGAACCACTTGCGCAGCCACGCCTCGCTTAGGAAGTACTCCTGTGCCGACTGTGGGAAATGTTTTCGTCTGGCGGCGCAGCTGCAGACGCACCAGACGGTTCATCTGCCCCGCAGATCCACACAGGGCAGCGAATGCGGCCAGCAGCCTGAACATAACGAGGACGCAGACATCGGTGCGATTCTCACGTCACAGACAGAGTGCTGCAGCGTGACGCCAAAGAGACCCTTTCACTGCGACCAGTGTGGGAAGTCCTACATCCACCAGCGCAGCCTGACCAATCACAAGAAGAGCCACCAGCTGGGCGAGTTTGAATGCACCGTCTGCTTTAAGCTGTGTGGCAACATGGCCGCCCTCTACAGCCACCAGAGGACCCACAGGGTGCGAGGCAAGATGGATCAGAGCGCGGCTACCGGGTCAGAACCAGACCTGTTCCAGAACCAGAAACAGGAAACTTCGGAGAATTTCTGCCTCCTGTGCCAGGTGTTTTTTCCTGGAAACAGGGAATTCCAGGAGCATATCCGGCTGCACAGGTCTTCGCCTGAGCCGGATGTTTCTCTGCCGGAGTCCGGCTTCAGTCCGTCTGCTGCAGAGGTTCTACAGAACTTTGATCTGAGTGGGTTTGACGGTCCGGATGGTACAGATTCTGCGGTAATGAGCGCATCACGGAGCGCTGTAGAAGAAGAAACGTCCCCTCCGGATCCGGATGAGAGACCCTTCAGGTGTCACACCTGTGGGAAGAGCTACCGTCACTCCGGGAGCCTCATCAACCACCGGCGCTCCCACCAGGTGGGTGCGTTCCGCTGTGCCGTGTGCAGGAAGCAGTACCCCCACCTGGCCGCCCTCAGGAGCCACCTGCGCCTCCACCGACCGCGGCGGCCAACTTCCCAGCCGCGGCGGCCATCTTCCCGGCCGCCCACAGAGCAGAGCTGGATCTGCCCGGAGTCTCTGAGCCAGCAGAACCAGACCGGGTTTGGATCAGATCAGGAAAACATGGCCGCCGACCACACCGGCAGCGAAACGTTCTCCACTCAGGGTCTCTGCTCCCAGGTTGCCATGGCGACGCACATGTGTGCGGACTGCGGCGAAACGTTTGCAGACGTAGCCGGGGTCAAATCCCACAGCTGCATCCAGCTGCACCAACTCACACCTGCTGACCGGCCCTGCAGCTTAACCTTCGACCCCAGGGATGCCCAAAGCCCGGAAAGAACAGAGTTCAACTACTTTGAGCAGGGTTGCCATGGGAACACCGCCGGAGAAGTCGAGGATCCCGACGAGGACGATGATTATCAGTGCTCAGTGTGCGGGATCAGCTACAGCAGCATGGTGGCCCTCAGGAGCCACCTGAGGGGCCACACCCGGTCCGACGGCGCTCCGCAGGGCGCCAACCCCCCACAACCAGAGTCAGGGGAGATGATGATCTGCAGTAGCTGCGGTGTCTCCTGCATCAGCTACAGCCACCTCAGCAGCCACGACTGTGCAGCCGAGCAGGAAGTTAAGGTCACCGAGGAGGAGGAGCTGAGGCCCGGCAGCGGCGGCGGCGTTGGCAATGGCGGCGGCGTGGAGCGCCAGCATCGGTGTGATCAGTGTGGGCGGTCATACCGCCATGCCGGCTCACTGCTCAACCACAAGAAGTCCCATAAAACGGGCGTGTTCAGGTGCTCTGTCTGCCAGAAACGCTTCTACAACCTGCTGGCGCTGAAGAACCACCAGAGGTCACACTTTGACCTCAAGAGGTCGGTGCATCTGCAACGTATTGATTCATCGATCGATTATTCTGACAGTCAATCAGATAAGAAAGTGATGCATGCTATAGAGCTTTCATTTCAAGCTGCAGGACGTAATTTTTATAAAATATATTTTTTCCATATTTGTTAAAATAGTCAGATAATCAGAAACAGATAATCTGTGAAAAGATCGATCTCACTGAGCTGCTAATTCAATCTACAAAAACAACCAATCAGAGCCAGGAGGCGGGTCTTAGTGCTGTCAATCACACATGATAAATATGTAACAATGGGAAAACAACTAAATTGTTTATCTGCCGTCATGTGTAGTCATGCTAACTAGCCTTAGCATTTGTAACTGTGTTGCATGCTATGTTGCAGTGAACCAGCTGTAGTGTAGCAAAGAGCTAGGAGTAGGGATTGGAGTGATTGACAGAGCTTAGACCCTCCTCCTGGCTCTGATTGGCTGCTTCTGACTGACTGATATACATACATTTCTTTAACAAATGATCAATGTTATATTATACTGTCACAACATAATGATAATTTTTAACAAATATTTTAAAAAACATATTTCAACCATTCAGAGCTGCCTAAACATTTTGTTCTTGCAATGCGCTAATGTGCTGCTATTAGCGCATTAGCAGAACCGTTCCCACCACTGGTTTTATGAAACAAATAAGTTTCACCTTTTAAACTGAATTTCTTAAAGAGGCAGTATTATGTTTTTTCCAGCCACGTAGTGCTGTTTTATAGCAGAATCAATAGATTATGCTAACGTCAGTTGTTATGAAAATGGTACATATATCAATGTGACTTAAAAGAAATTTAATTTGGGCCTCTGTCTCTTTAAGAAGCTCCTGCTCTTCCTGAAGCTCCGCCTCCAGGAAGTCGTCCCAACATGGCTCCTCTATTAACCCTTTAAAGTTTTGACGTTAAAGGGTATAGGAGCAGCAGCTCCTATAAGGAGCTGAGCAGCTGTTTGCTAATTGTTGCTGGCTAGTCTAGTGGAGCTGAGTGGGGGAGGAGCTGCGCCTCGGAGGCGGGGCTAGGTAAACCAGGCGTTTTGCAGCTGGATGGTTACCATGGAGATTAAAGGATTTCTCAGACATGCATGAAAGAATCACTAACATTACAGCATGATGGAAACATAAAGTCTATTTTAATGACACTGCACCTTTAAATAATGAACTTTTCAATGTTTTTGTAATGTAAGGTTGAGGTTTGTGGTTTTTTTACAGGTTTGCCTGTCAAGAATGTGGAAAAGCCTTCAAGCTCCAGAAGCAGCTGCTGAACCACCTGAAAAAACACAAACAGAACCGAGCCAGAACCCAGGATCTGAGCGATCCGGTCCAGGGTGTCCGGCCGGAGGGAAGATGGCGGCAGGCAGCAGCACCGGACGGCGAGAAGCGGCCGTTCTCCTGCGACCAATGTGGCCGGACGTACCGCCACGCCGGGAGCCTGGCCAACCACAGGAAGTCCCATCAGACGGGCGAGTTTTCCTGCTCCGTCTGCAGCAACGTTTACTGCAACCAGCTGGCCTTGAGCAACCACCTGAGGATTCACCTGGCCAAGAGGCTCCTGTGCCAGCGCTGCGGCAGAGGCTTCAGGGGCCCGGCGCAGCTGCAGGCGCATGTCTGCGCTGCGCTCAGACCGAACGCTGCCGCAGGCCGGACAGGCCTCAGGTGCAGGAAGTCCTTCGACCAGCAGGCGGCGCCGTCCTGCGAGGAAGAGGAGCGGCCGTTCAGGTGCGACCTTTGCCCCCGCAGCTACCGGCACGCCGGCTCGCTGCTCAACCACAAGAGGACGCATCAGACGGGCGAGTTCAGCTGCACCATCTGCGCCAAGCGCTTCACCAACCGCGCGGCGCTGCGCGGCCACGCCCGCATCCACAGGAACAGGAAGTACGTGTGCACGGCGTGCGGAAAGGCCTTCCGCCGCGCCAGCGTCCTGCAGAACCACCAGCGGCTCCACGGACCGGCGCTGAACTTCCAGGGTCAGACCGGGCTGAAGAGGCAGCGATGCCTCAGGGGTCAGGAGGTCACAGCGCCCCCTGGAGTCCAGGAAGAGACAGAACAGAAATGCTTCAGGTGAGTTTATGAGATATTTATCCATTTTTTAACACAAACATAAAAACTGTGAAAACCGCAGAAATGAAAGGATCTAAAGGACCAAAACCTGACATTAGTTATTAGTTATTAGTTATTTTATTAACTACGAATAAAATAACTGTAACATGTTTTTACTTAACAGTAAAAAAGGATTTGGTAAAAAGTTACTCAAGTTCTGAGGAACTGATCAAATTATCAATCATTTAATATTTAAAATGACTTAATCTTATGGATTAAAATATAAAGTTAAGTGGAAATTTTTTAATTTTAAGGACAAAAATGATAATAATTTATAAACATAACAAAGAATAACAAAATAGGCAAAAGAAAAATTTTCCAAATCAGTTTTTCAATTAAAAACTGATGAAACTTTAACAGAAACTGCAGCTGTGTGTTTGAGTCTGGTGGTTAAAACAGGTTTTCATTCAGTGGGTAGAAAATCTAGAAATTTTACTCAAGTAAGAGAATAAGTACTTCATAATAAAATTACTCAGGTAAAAGTAAAAAGTACAGCTTAGTAATACTCCTGAAAGTACATTAGTTCAAAAAAATGACTCAAGTGAATGTGACCAGTTACCACGCAGATCTGAGAGCTTTACAGACACATGGTGACGATTTCAACCAATATGTAAAAACAACATATTTCTTATAAAAGTTACACACAGCAGCTCTAAATAAAATGGATTAAAATTGGAGATTGGAGATTTTCTGTTTGTTCCAGTCTGACTGTTTGTGGTGCAGGTGTGACCTGTGTGGGCGCTCGTACCGCCACGCCGGATCGCTGCTCAACCACAAGAAGTCCCACGCTCCAGCGCTGCACCAGTGCAGCTTCTGCCTGCAGACGTTTCCCGACGCCATCGGCCTGCAGCTGCACGCCCAGATCCGCCGCCAATGCTGCTCCGAATGCGGCAAAACCTTCTGCCTGGCGGCTCACCTGCAGAGCCACATGGCGGCTCACGCCAGGAAGCCGGCCGCCGCCTGGTCAGAGCGCCGCGCCGTAGAGGGCAGCGTTACCCACAGCGACCCACAGAGCGAGGACAAGAGCCACGTGTGCGAGCACTGCGGCCGCGCCTACCGCCACGCCGGATCGCTACTCAACCACAAGAACAGCCACAAGACGGGCCGCTTCTCCTGCGCCGTCTGCCGCAAGGAGTTCTCCAACCTGATGGCGCTGAAGAACCACCGCCGCATCCACACCGAGCCCCGGCGATACCAGTGCCTGACCTGCGGCAAGGCGTTCCGCGTCTCCACGCAGCTCGTCTGCCACCGCCGCATCCACACCAAGGAGAAGCCGTTCGGCTGCCAGCGCTGCGGGAAAACCTTTTCCAGCAACTCCAACCTGAGGCACCATCAGAAGCTGCACCAGAGCGCCGCGCAGCCGAGCAGCGCCGGCGCTTTCCTGGACGTCACAGGAAGGAGGCCTTCCTGTGACGTCATGATGTCAGGATGAGGATTACTGCAGACATAAATACGTCATACCTCACCGCCGCCATCTTGGATGTGGCACATGGAGCGGTAGAACAAGATGGCTGACGTTTTGCATTACAGACCAGATCTAGTGATATGACCGTTCACAGGTAAGAATAGAATCATTGGAAACGTATTTATGATACAAAAAAAAGTACATTTCTGCCAAAACACTGAGAAATTTTGAGATTAATCTTAATTTCAGAAAAATAACTCAGACATTTTCTAGAACAAAATTCAAGAACATTTGTGGAGGGAAAAGAACTTCTGAAATTTTTTGGATTATGTCAGGGTTGACACCTATTAAACACAGCACATAACACAGGAAAGACAAGAGAAAGGTAGATTCTTAATACTCGCGAGGAGAACAGACAGAGATGTGCTTTCAGTTACAAATCTCCTGCTGCTCTGAAGCACATTTGCCTGCCCCTCTCTTTTTATTGTCTTTAGGATCCCTAATCACAGAGAGCGCTGTAACTCTAAAGGGAGGGGGAAAACACTTCATCACACAGTCACAGCGCCAAGATTATAGCTAACTAACAACACAATCTATCTTGCACTAGCTTATCCAGTTCCTGACCCAGGATCAAGCAGGACAAGTTGTACATCTTCACGGCGATGGTTTTATAGCTATCTAAGAGGTCAAAGCAGGCCGTTCTGTGAAGAGCTGCTGTCACTGCTCTTCTTCAGAGAGGCCTTCTCTGAGGAAGGAAGCAGAGTGATTAACAATACAGAAACATTCCTTAAAACCTATGACTAAACTAAATAAGTAAGAATACATAAACTAAGAACATAATAAAGATATACCAAATAGTTGATAATAATACAATTTACCTAACAGATTAATTTCTAAAATTTTCTATAAAAAAACTTTAAAATTTCTGACTTTCAAAAGTCGAAAATTTGTGAGAAAAGAACTAAACATTTTTAGATAAGTCTTAGAAATTTTCTAGAAAAAATTAGGAAAATTCTGAGTTTCAAAAGTTGAGAATTTTCAACTTTTAAAACTCAGAATTCTTTTGGGAATGATTCTTTGGAAAGTTCGGTCCATTTCATTGTGTACGGCAGGTTTCCACATCCAACATGGCGGACGCCGTGACGCATCGCCGCAACGGGCCGACCCGCTGCATGAGGCGTCTTTATGTCCATGATTTTTATCCTGTTATTATCAGTAATTGTAAAGCAGTATTTCCTCAGAAAGAGCTCCCTGGTGTTCAGAGATGTTCTGGTTCTGGAAGGTCCGGTTAGCAGGTAACAGAACTCTGTCTTTATTCAGCGTGAATCCAGATCAGTGGGACTGACTCAGCAGCGTTTTCATATCCTGATGGACCAAAATAAAACTATAAACTCTGTTTATCTGTCAGTAACGACATTCAGAGCCACTAAACCTCCTGGGTTTGGATGAGATCCGGAGCCAGAATATCAACCAGTTCTGTGGGATCAATAACCGGTTTAAAACAGCGCATCCGGGTCGCTGCAGAGTGAAAAACGATGAGAAAACTTCTCAGAAATTTGCAAGAAAAAAAATCACTAATTTAGAGAAAAGTTCTTGAGTTTTGGAACTGAGAAATGTTCAAGTTTTTCCTTAGATTAAGTTGAAAATGTTTGACTTTTTGGTGTGAAATTGCTCCTTTCTTCCATCTGCAGTGTCTCTGATTCGCCGTCGTACTTTCTGCCTAAATGGATGTATTATGTCTGTATTTTACTAGAAAGGTTTCTGACTGCTGTATAAACATCATGTAGCCTTTAAAACATCAGTCAGAGGATGAAGATGAGGATGAGGATGGCGGCCTCTGAAGGATCAACCTGATCTCTGGTGAAGATGCATAAAAATCCTTAGGAAATGTGATAATCTGTAATAAACTTCTCATATTGATACTGGCAGCAGGTATACATCGGCTAATGGTTGCCATGGAGACTGAGTTGCCATTTTTAGCTGCAGTTCTCTTCATGCACAGAGCCAGAAGAAACATGGCTCCTCATCCATACGTCGTCTCTGTGTTACGTCATAATTATTCCCCAGGGAAACAGAAACTAATGGATTATTAGTCAGACGTTTATTTTAAAGAGGATCAGGAGAATTGATCCATTTCCTCCTTTAAACTAAACTTTAGTTTCACTTTAAGGCTTTTTATGTCGTCTTTTCCAGAGATGTAAAGGTATCGGTGAAAACCTGAATGATTTATTTCTTCACTCGTGCCATTTCAGACGTGTTTTTTAGCTGAATCCTGATGCATTATGGGAGCATAACCTTGTTTAGGGTTAGGGTTAACCCTTTCCCAGCATGAGCTCCTTTTATTTTAACTTTAAATAAGATTGGGGAAAGTTTCAGCTCTTCTCTGTTTTGTTGTTTTTTCTTCATGTTTTAAACATTTTTTGACTTGATCTCAACCAAAAATGTTCTTAAACTGTTTTAATTCAGTTTTTTTTTATATTTGTTGCCTTTATATGTGACTGATGACCTCTGACCTCATGTATGGAATACCTCAGAAACCTGTTGCCGTTGGAAACAGACACTCAGACTCTTTGGTTCATGATGCGACTTCCTGTTTATATAAATGTGTCCTGGGGACAGGAAGTCCGGTCCGGACTGGGCGTTGGGTTGGGACATTATGACTGTCTCTTATTATTATTATACTATATGCAGGTTGTATATTCTGATGAAAATGTTGTTCGGACCTCATTTACTGTTTCTTCAGTGGGAGAAAAATGAAATGATATCTAATAAAAGCAACATTTACTGAGTGATTTGATCAGTGCTTCAACCTCATCAACTCTTCAGCTCCTCACTGGCCAACAGGAGTACAATAGAAATAGAGGAACTATAGAATCAGGCTAAATGTTAAAAAATAATAAAAATTGTTTAAGGATTTGGTGTATTGGTGCTCTGTGGGAGACTGAACTACAGTTTCCCTGAGGGTAAATCCCAAAGGGATGAATAAAGTTTCTATCATACTATGATTATAATTATTCAAGTTTTTCTCGTATTTATGATTGTTTAATAAATGACGTGAGACAAAGAGCCTCTTGTGGCTCCAGATCTAACAGATAAAACTCAGATCTCAAAATGAAGCTTCATTTTTATTTTATTGTTAAAGTAAAACATAGAGGATAAAAAAATTAATTAGTTCAAGGAACCAATTAGCAACAGTTTCTTTGCCAGAATGTGTCATAAGAAATGAATCTAGTATCTCTGTAGCAGAGGGGCTCTGGCCCCCTGCTGGGCCCCATCTAGAACCACCCATGTTCACAGAAACTGAATTTATGCTAAAATATTAAATATGAACAAATGAAACACCTGAAATACGTCATTCTGCGCAGCAGGAAGGTTCTGGGTTCGAATCCCTGCCTGAGGTTTGTGCCTCATGCCGTTTCCTCCAACAGTCCAAAAATCCAAGAAAACAGCACAAAAGTTTAAATATTCCTGAATAAAAACACAACAAACATCCACAAAGTTGTCAGTTTTATTGTGAAAATATATTTGCTACACAAAGGATGGAAGTAAGAGAAGCCAGTGCATGTAAGGAAGAAACGGAGCAGGAGAAGAAAAGCAAAGTGTTAGTTATCGCTCTGCAGCATTTCACTAAAAACCTTCACTGGAGTCCCTTTGAAATGCGCTTCTCTCCTCACAGTCGGTGTGTTGCTGCGCTGCGAGACGTTTAAAAAAATAAATAATATACACATCTTCTAAAAAATATAAAAAAACTATTTGTGAAGTGATTCCTCAATGCAGTTAAAAACTACCTTGAAATTAGCTCAACAGTTCTTAAAAACCACGTCTGTTACAATCCGATAGAAAATCTATTATAGAAGTGAATAAATCCATTCTGACACGTTTATTTTGCTGCTTTTAGCCGTAAAGGCACAGAAACATGTGGGAAGAGCGTCCAGGTCGCGAGGAGGAGCTCCAACTAAAACACTGTAGGTTATTTCCCGCTCCGCAGCGCATTCCTCGCAGCATTCCCACATGTTAGCAGTTTGGAGTGAGTGTCTAGTGTTTCACGCATCCTGTCCTGCAAGCGCCAAGACGCGGATGTGAGCAGCCTCTTCTGACAGTCAGGAACAGTAAAAACAGAACAACAGCGCTGGAACGAGCCAAAAAGTCATTAACAAACAGTCTGTTGGTCTCAGGAGATGCAGTAACAGTGAAAACAGGGCCGGATTTAGAGGAATAGGGGCCCCTGGGCTGGAGACCGGTTTGGAGCCCAAACCCCCTAAAAATTTAAATAATAAAAAAAAACAAATCTGTTACAGGTGTAAATTACAAAATACAGCGCCCCCTAAGGAATGTCAGGGATTATTTTGCTCCATGAAAATAACTCAAAAATAGTATAATTAGTTTGGATGTAATTTTATTTATTTCTCTCTTAATGAAAGTTTCTGTGAATGTCTTAAAAGGAATTTAAAGGAGGGTTATGCATTTCCTTGCCACATAGTGCTATTTCGTAGCATCATCAAGTTAGTAAGTAAATAACTAACTCCTGTTGGTATAAAAATGGTATTAAAAGAAATTGGACTTCCTGATTTAACGCCTTGAAATTGGGCCTCTGTCTCTTTAAGAAGCTCCTGCTCTTTCTGAAGCTCCGCCTCCAGGAAGTCATCCCAACATGGCTCCCCTTTAACAACATTTTTACCAGCGTTGCTCTGAGCAGCAGCTCCTATAAGATGTGTTTGCTAATTGCTGCTGGCTAGTCTGAAGGAGCCGAGTGGGAGGAGCTGCGTCTTGAAGGCGGGGCTAGGTCCACCCAGGTGTTTTAACAGCTGAATGGTTGCCATGGTGATTGAAGGATTTCACAAACATGCACGAAAGAATTTAAACAACATTCCGTGGGAAAACGTAACATGTTGGAAAGATACAGCAGGATATTTTTAACACCGGCCCTTTAAATGCCACTGGGGGACTCTGTAACAAACACTGACAAATTAGCAGGTACAAACTGCTGGTTGGTTGGGTAAAAACATCTGGCAGGGGGCGCCATGTTGGTCCAAAAAGATGCAACTTCATCATCTTAATATTTGAGTGTTGCTCAAACTATTAAAAAAAACAACAATATTAAAAAACTCCACATGCAAAATGAGCGCCTGCGTTTAATATGAGGTAAAAAAAAAAAAAAACTTTTTGGGGGGTGCCCCCTAAACGTGGCGCTCTGGGCTACTGCCCGTCAGCCCTTTGCAAGCCTGGCCGAGAGTGCATGAGGACAGTCCAGCCGGTGCGTACTGGGGACGTTTCTCCTAAAGCTCGCTACATTCAAATGGCCTTAATGTGCCGAACAGTATGTCTTCTTCACGTGTGCAGTTAGAGGCCGCATCGCATCGCATCGCATCGCATCGCATCGCCGCGTCGCTGGAGTTCACACCAGAACACGAGTCGAAGTCTTAACGGAATCAAACGTCTGGAAACCCACCAAGGGCCTCCAGGTTGGAGTCTCAGTTAATGCAAAATAAAGACAGACATTTCCTGGACAGGATACCAAACTAGTGCGTATAACGTTGTTACTATTCCTACAAGGTGAGCAGAGGCTCAGCGGGTCGCCTGCTGTCTGCCGGACCCGTTCAGAACTGAGCTCATCTCCTCACCAACAGTCCAATAAATAAAGATTGGTCCGTCTGCAGCCGGAGCCGCAGCCCCGGGATTCGGGATGCGGCTCGTCGTCCAGAGGTTCCTCAGGCTCCGTGGTTCGGTCACATCTGATTCCAGAGTGGGATGAGGCTGCGCAAGAGAACCCGCTGATTAAAAAACATCTTGAAAACAGGTTCAAACAGACACATGATCGTTAGTTTATCGTCTCAGCCCTTTGTGACAAACAGTTCA